>NC_136902.1:44965951-45565951 GCF_949606895.1 Notothenia rossii
TACAAAGAATGTATCTTTCAGAAACCTTTTGAGAGAATTAAGCATACATCTGTTAAATGTTCAAAACAGCCTTGTTTCACTGAAATAGCCTCAAAATCACAAAGAATGTATCTTTCAGTGGCTTTCTGAGAGAATTAAGCATAAATCTGTGAAATGTTCAAAACGGCCTTGTTTCACTGAAATAGCCTCAAAATCACAAAGAATGTGGAAGTGTTCAGCTTTTTTCCACAAGGATGTATCTCTCAGTAACTTTCTGAGAGAATTAAGCATAAATCGGTCAAATGTTAAAAACGGCATTGTTTCACTGAAATAGCCTCAAATCACAAAGAGTAAATCTTTCAGTAACTTTCTGAGAAAATTAAGCATAAATCTGTCAAATGTTCAAAACGGCCTTGTTTCACTGAAATAGCCTCAACATCACAAAGAATGTATCTTTCAGTAACTTTCTGAGAGAATTAAGCATAAATCTGTCAAATGTTAAAAACGGCCTTGTTTCACTGAAATAGCCTCAAAATCACAAAGAATTTAGAAGTGTTCAGCTTTTTTCCACAAGAATGTATCTTTCAGTAACTCTCTGAGAGAATTAAGCATAAATCTGTCAAATGTTCAAAACCGCCTTGTTTCACTGAAATAGCCTCAAATTCACAAAGAACGTATCTTTCAGTAACTTTCTGAGAGAATTTAGCATAAATCTGTCAAATGTTCAAAACCGCGTTGTTTCACTGAAATAGCCTCAAAATCACAAAGAATGTATCTTTCAGTAACTTTTTGAGAGAATTAAGCATAAATCTGTCAAATGTTCAAAACGGCCTTGTTTCACTGAAATAGCCTCAAAATTAGAAAGAATGTATCTTTCAGTAACTCTCTGAGAGAATTAAGCATACATCTGTCAAATGTTCAAAACGGCCTTGTTTCACTGAAATAGCCTCAAAATCACAAAGAATGTGGAAGTGTTCAGCTTTTTTCCACAAGGATGTATCTCTCAGTAACTTTTTGAGAGAATTAAGCATAAATCTGTCAAATGTTCAAAACATCCTTGTTTCACTGAAATAGCCTCAAAATCACAAAGAATGTATCTTTCAGTAACTTTTTGAGAGAATTAAGCATAAATCTTGTAAATGCTCAAAACGGCCTTGTTTCACTGAAATAGCCTCAAAATCCCAAAGAATGTATCTTTCAGTAACTTTCTGAGAGAATTAAGCATAAATCTGTCAAATGTTCAAAACGTCCTTGTTTCACTGAAATAGCCTCAAAATCACAAAGAATGTATCTTTCAGTAACTTTTTGAGAGAATTGAGCATAAATCTGTTAAATGTTAAAAACGGCCTTGTTTCACTGAAATAGCCTCAAAATCACAAAGAATAAATCTTTCAGTAACTTTTGAGAGGATTAAGAATAAATCTGTTAAATGTTCAAAACATCCTTGTTTCACTGAAATAGCCTCAAAATCACAAAGAATGTATCTTTCAGTAACTTTTTGAGAGAATTAAGCATAAATCTGTCAAATGTTCAAAACGGCCTTGTTTCACTGAAATAGCCTCAAAATTAGAAAGAATGTATCTTTCAGTAACTCTCTGAGAGAATTAAGCATACATCTGTCAAATGTTCAAAACTGCCTTGTTTCACTGAAATAGCATCAAAATCACAAAGAATGTATCTTTCAGTAACTTTTTGAGAGAATTGAGCATAAATCTGTTAAATGTTAAAAACGGCCTTGTTTCACTGAAATAGCCTCAAAATCACAAAGAATGTATCTTTCAGTAACTTTCTGAGAGAATTAAGCATACATCTGTCAAATGTTCAAAACGGCCTTGTTTCACTAAAATAGCCTCAAAATCACAAAGAATGTATCTTTTAGTAACTTTTTGAGAGAATTAAGCATAAATCTGTTAAATGTTCAAAACGGCCTTGTTTCACTGAAATAGCCTCAAAATCACAAAGAATGTATCTTTCAGTGACTTTCTGAGAGAATTAAGCATAAATCTGTCAAATGTTCAAAACGGCCTTGTTTCACTGAAATAGCCTCAAAATTACAAAGAATGTATCTTTCAGAAACCTTTTGAGAGAATTAAGCATAAATCGGTCAAATGTTCAAAACGGCCTTGTTTCACTGAAATAGCCTCAACATTACAAAGAATAAATCTTTCAGTAACTTTTTGAAAGAATTAAGCATAAATCTGTCAAATGTTCAAAACGGCCTTGTTTCAATGAAATAGCCTCAAAATCACAAATAATGTTAAAGTGTTCAGCTTTTTTCCACAAGAATGTATCATCTTTCAGTAACTTTTTGAGAGAATTAAGCATAAATCTGTCAAATGTTCTAAACGGCCTTGTTTCACTAAAATAGCCTCAAAATCACAAATTGCCATTAAGAGTCAGATTCTTGATGAGATCTACAAAAACAAAGTACGTCACTTTAATCCACAAAAGTCTATCTTTCATTGACTTTCTGAGAGAATTAAGCATAAATCTGTCAAATGTTCAAAACAGCCTTGTTTCACTGAAAAACCCTCAAAATCACAAATAATTTAGAAGTGTTCAGCTTTTTTCCACAAGAATGTATCTTTCAGTAACTCTCTGAGAGAATTAAGCATAAATCTGTCAAATGTTCAAAACGGCCTTGTTTCACTGAAATAGCCTCAAATTCACAAAGACTGTGGAAGTGTTCAGCTTTTTTCCACAAGGATGTATCTCTCAGTAACCTTTTGAGAGAATTAAGCATAAATCTGTCAAATGTTCAAAACGGCCTTGTTTCACTGAGATAGCCTCAAAATCACATCATCAATCATGACAGTATTTGTTTTATTCTCATCTAAAAACAGGGATGATAGCTCATGCAATAGAGATTTCGAAGGTCTTTTATTTTGAAACTCTACATAAGAAAGTCCTGATTCTCCCTGAGTGACTAGGTGGGGTGTCCTGTTATCACCCTGGAGTGAGATGCGTCTTTGATACTGGACAGTTTTTGTTTTATTCTCATCTAAAAACAGGGATGATAGCTCATACAATAGAGATTTCAAAGGTATTTTATTTTGAAACTCTACATTAGAATGTCCTGATTTTTTCTGAGTGACTAGATGGGGTGTGCTGCTATCACCCTGGAGTAAGATGAGTCTTTGATACTGGACAGTTTTTGTTTTATTCTTATCTAAATACAGAGGGATGATAGCTCATATATGAGATTTCAAAGGTCTTTTATTTTGAAACTCTACATCAGAATGTCCTGATTTTTTCTGAGTGACTAGGTGGGGTGTCATGCTATCACCCTGGAGTGAGATTAGTTTTTGATACTGGACAGTTATTGATTTATTCTCATCTAAAAAATGGGATGATAGCTCATATATGAGAATTCAAAGGTATTTTATTTTGAAACTCTACATCAGAATGTCCTGATTTTTTCTGAGTGACTAGATGGGGTGTCCTGCTATCACCCTGGAGTGAGATGAGTCTTTGATACTGGAGAGTTTTGTTTTATTCTCATCTAAACAGAGAGGGATGATAGCTCATATATGAGATTTCAAAGGTCTTTTATTTTGAAACTCTACATCAGAATGTCCAGATTTTTTCTGAGTGACTAGATGGGGTGTCCTGCTATCACCATGGAGTTAGATGAGTCTTTAATACTGGACAGTGTTTGTTTTATTCCCATCTAAAAACAGGGATGATAGCTCATATATGAGATTTCAAAGGTATTTTATTTTGAAACTCTAAATCAGAATGTCCTGATTTTTTCTGAGTGACTAGGTGGGGTGTCCTGCTATCACCCTGGAGTGAGATGCGTCTTTGATACTGGACAGTCTTTGTTTTATTCTCATCTAAAAATAGGGATGATAGCTCATACAATAGAGATTTCAAAGGTATTTTATTTTGAAACTCGACATCAGAATGTCCTGATTTTTTCTGAGTGACTAGGTGGGGTGTCCTGCTTTCACCGTGGAGTGAGATGAGTCTTTGATACTGGACAGTTTTGTTTTATTCTCATCTAAACAGAGAGGGATTATAGCTCATATATGAGATTTCAAAGGTCTTTTATTTTGAAACTCTACATCAGAATGTCCTGATTCTCCCTGAGTGACTAGGTGGGGTGTCCTGCTATCACCCTGGAGTGTGATGAGTCTTTGATATTGGACAGTATTTGTTTTATTCTCATCTAAAAACAGGGATGATAGCTCATGCAATAGAGATTTCAAAGGTCTTTTATTTTGAAACTCTACATCAGAAAGTCCTGATTCTCCCTGAGTGACTAGGTGGGGTGTCCTGCTATTACCCTCGAGTGAGATGCATCTTTGATACTGGACAGTTTTTGTTTTATTCTCATCTAAAAACAGGGATGATAGCTCATACAATAGAGATTTCAAAGGTCTTTTATTTTGAAACTGTACATCAGAATGTCCTGATTCTCCCTGAGTGACTAGGTGGGGTTTCCTGCTATCACCCTGGAGGGAGATGAGTTTTTGATATTGGACAGTATTTGTTTTATTCTCATCTAAAAACAGGGATGATAGCTCATATATGAGACTTCAAAGGTATTTTATTTTGAAACTCTACATCAGAATGTCCTGATTTTTTTCGGAGTGACTAGAAAGGGTGTCCTGCTATCACCCTGGAATGAGATGAGTCTTTGATACTGGACAGTTTTTGTTTTATTCTCATCTAAAAACAGGGATGATAGCTAATACAATAGAGATTTCAAGAAATATTTTATTTTGAAACTCTACATCAGAATGTCCTGATTTTTTCTCAGTGACTAGATGGGGTGTCCTGCTATCACCCAGGAGTGAGATGAATCTTTGATACTGGAGAGATTTTGTTTTATTCTCATCTAAACAGAGAGGGATGATAGCTCATATATGAGATTTCAAAGGTCTTTTATTTTGAAACTCTACATCACAATGTCCTGATTTTTTCTGAGTGACTTGATGGGGTGTCCTGCTATCACCATAGAGTTAGATGAGTCTTTGATACTGGACAGTGTTTGTTTTATTCCCATCTAAAAACAGGGATGATAGCTCATATATGAGATTTCAAAGGTATTTTATTTTGAACCTCTAAATCAGAATGTCCTGATTTTTTCTGAGTAACTAGGTGGGGTGTCCTGCGATCACCCTGGAGTGAGATGAGTCTTTGATACTGGACAGTTTTGTTTTATTCTCATCTAAACTGAGGGGGATGATAGCTCATATATGAGATTTCAAAGGTCTTTTATTTTGAAACTGTACATCAGAATGTCCTGATTTTTTCTGAGTGACTATGTGGCGTGTCCTGCTATCACCCTGGAGTGAGATCGGTCTTTGATACTTGAGAGTTTTTGTTTTATTCTCATCTAAACAGAGAGGGATTATAGCTCATATATGAGATTTCAAAGGTCTTTTATTTTGAAACTCTACATCAGAATGTCCTGATTCTCCCTGAGTGACTAGGTGGGGTGTCCTGCTATCACCCTGGAGTGAGATGCGTCTTTGATACTGGACAGTTTTTGTTTTATTCTCATCTAAATACAGGGATGATAGCTCATACAATAGAGATTTCAAAGGTATTTTATTTTGAAACTCTACATCAGAATGTCCTGATTTTTTCTGAGTGACTAGATGGGGTGTGCTGCTATCACCCTGGAGTGAGATGAGTCTTTGATACTGGACAGTTTTTGTTTTATTCTCATCTAAAAACAGGGATGATAGCTCATACAATAGAGATTTCAAAGGTCTTTTATTTTGAAATTCTACATCAGAAAGTCCTGATTCTCCCTGAGTGACTAGGTGGGGTGTCCTGTTATCACCCTGAAGGGAAATGAGTATTTGATACTGGACAGTGTTTGTTTTATTCTTATCTAAATACAGAGGGATGATAGCTCATATATGAGATTTCAAAGGTCTTTTATTTTGAAACTCTACATCAGAATGTCCTGATTCTCACTGAGTGACTAGGTGGGGTGTCATGCTATCACCCTGGAGTGAGATTAGTTTTTGATACTGGACAGTTATTGATTTATTCTCATCTAAAAAATGGGATGATAGCTCATATATGAGAATTCAAAGGTATTTTATTTGGAAACTCTACATCAGAATGTCCTGATTTTTTTCTGAGTGACTAGATGGGGTGTCGTGCTATCACCCTGGAGTGAGATGCGTCTTTGATACTGGACAGTTTTTGTTTTATTCTCATCTAAATACAGGGATGATAGCTAATACAATAGAGATTTCAAAGGTATTTTATTTTGAAACTCTACATCAGAATGTCCTGATTTTTTCTGAGTGACTAGGTGGGGTGTCCTGTTATCACCCTGGAGTTTGATGAGTCTTTGATATTGGACAGTTTTTGTTTAATTCTCATCTAAAAACAGGGATGATAACTCATATATGAGACTTCAAAGGTATTTTATTTTGAAACTGTACATCAGAATGTCCTGATTCTCCCTGAGTGATTAGGTGGGGTGTCCTGCTATCACCCTGGAGTGAGATGCGTCTTTGATACTGGACAGTTTTTGTTTTATTCTCATCTAAAAACAGGGATGATAGCTCATGCAATAGAGATTTCAAAGGTATTTTATTTTGAAACTCTACATCAGAAAGTACTGATTCTCCCTGAGTGACTAGGTGGGGTGTCCTGTTATAACCCTGAAGGGAAATGAGTAGTTGATACTGGACAGTTTTTGTTTTATTCTTATCTAAATACAGAGGGATGATAGCTCATATATGAGATTTCAAAGGTCTTTTATTTTGAAACTGTACATCAGAATGTCCTGATTCTCCCTGAGTGACTAGGTGGGGTTTCATGCTATCACCCTGCAGTGAGATGAGTCTTTGATACTGGACAGTTTTTGTTTTATTCTCATCTAAAAACAGGGATGATAGCTAATACAATAGAGATTTCAAAAATATTTTATTTTGAAACTCTACATCAGAATGTCCTGATTTTTTCTCAGTGACTAGATGGGGTGTCCTGCTATCACCCTGGAGTGAGATGAGTCTTTGATACTGGAGAGATTTTGTTTTATTCTCATCTAAACAGAGAGGGATGATAGCTCATATATGAGATTTCAAAGGTCTTTTATTTTGAAACTCTACATTAGAATGTCCTGATTTTTTCTGAGTGACTTGATGGGGTGTCCTGCTATCACCATGGAGTTAGATGAGTCTTTGATACTGGACAGTGTTTGTTTTATTCCCATCTAAAAACAGGGATGATAGCTCATATATGAGATTTCAAAGGTATTTTATTTTGAAACTCTACATCAGAATGTCCTGATTTCTTCTGAGTGACTAGGTGGGGTGTCCTGCTATCACCCTGGAGTGAGATGCGTCTTTGATACTGGACAGTCTTTGTTTTATTCTCATCTAAAAATAGGGATGATAGCTCATACAATAGAGATTTCAAAGGTATTTTATTTTGAAACTCTACATCAGAAAGTCCTGATTCTCCCTGAGTGACTAGGTGGGGTGTCCTGTTATCACCCTGAAGGGAAATGAGTTTTTGATACTGGACAGTTATTGTTTTATTCTCATCTAAAAAATGGGATGATAGCTCATATATGAGAATTCAAAGGTATTTTATTTTGAAACTCTACATCAGAATGTCCTGATTTTTTCTGAGTGACTAGATGGGGTGTCCTGCTATCACCCTGGAGTAAGATGAGTCTTTGATACTGGAGAGTTTTTGTTTTATTCTCATCTAAACAGAGAGGGATGATAGCTCATATATGAGAATTCAAAGGTCTTTTATTTTGAAACTCTACATCAGAATGTCCTGATTTTTTCTGAGTGACTAGATGGGGTGTCCTGCTATTACCCTCGAGTGAGATGCGTCTTTGATACTGGACAGTTTTTGTTTTATTCTCATCTAAAAACAGGGATGATAGCTCATACAATAGAGATTTCAAAGGTCTTTTATTTTGAAACTGTACATCAGAATGTCCTGATTCTCCCTGAGTGACTAGGTGGGGTTTCCTGCTATCACCCTGGAGGGAGATGAGTTTTTGATATTGGACAGTATTTGTTTTATTCTCATCTAAAAACAGGGATGATAGCTCATATATGAGACTTCAAAGGTATTTTATTTTGAAACTCTACATCAGAATGTCCTGATTTTTTTCGGAGTGACTAGAAAGGGTGTCCTGCTATCACCCTGGAATGAGATGAGTCTTTGATACTGGACAGTTTTTGTTTTATTCTCATCTAAAAACAGGGATGATAGCTAATACAATAGAGATTTCAAAAATATTTTATTTTGAAACTCTACATCAGAATGTCCTGATTTTTTCTCAGTGACTAGATGGGGTGTCCTGCTATCACCCTGGAGTGAGATGAGTCTTTGATACTGGAGAGATTTTGTTTTATTCTCATCTAAACAGAGAGGGATGATAGCTCATATATGAGATTTCAAAGGTCTTTTATTTTGAAACTCTACATCACAATGTCCTGATTTTTTCTGAGTGACTAGGTGGGGTGTCCTGCTATCACCCTGGAGTGAGATGCGTCTTTGATACTGGACAGTCTTTGTTTTATTCTCATCTAAAAATAGGGATGATAGCTCATACAATAGAGATTTCAAAGGTATTTTATTTTGAAACTCTACATCAGAATGTCCTGATTTTTTCTGAGTGACTAGGTGGGGTGTCCTGCTATCACCCTGGAGTGAGATGAGTCTTTGATACTGGACAGTTTTGTTTTATTCTCATCTAAACAGAGAGGGATGATAGCTCATATATGAGATTTCAAAGGTCTTTTATTTTGAAACTGTACATCAGAATGTCCTGATTTTTTCTGAGTGACTATGTGGCGTGTCCTGCTATCACCCTGGAGTTAGATCAGTCTTTGATACTTGAGAGTTTTTGTTTTATTCTCATATAAACAGAGAGGGATTATAGCTCATATATGAGATTTCAAAGGTCTTTTATTTTGAAACTCTAAATCAGAATGTCCTGATTTTTTTTCTGAGTGACTAAATGGGGTGTCCTGCTATCACCCTGGAGTGAGATGAGTCTTTGATACTGGAGAGTTTTTGTTTTATTCTCATCTAAACAGAGAGGGATGATAGCTCATATATGAGATTTCAAAGGTCTTTTATTTTGAAACTCTACATCAGAATGTCCTGATTTTTTCTGAGTGACTAGATGGGGTGTCCTGCTATCACCATGGAGTTAGATGAGTCTTTGATACTGGACAGTGTTTGTTTTATTCCCATCTAAAAACAGGGATGATAGCTCATATATGAGACTTCAAAGGTATTTTATTTTGAAACTCTAAATCAGAATGTCCTGATTCTCCCTGAGTGACTAGGTGGGGTGTCCTGCTATTACCCTCGAGTGAGATGCGTCTTTGATACTGGACAGTTTTTGTTTTATTCTCATCTAAAAACAGGGATGATAGCTCATACAATAGAGATTTCAAAGGTCTTTTATTTTGAAACTGTACATCAGAATGTCCTGATTCTCCCTGAGTGACTAGGTGGGGTCTCCTGCTATCACCCTGGAGGGAGATGAGTTTTTGATATTGGACAGTATTTGTTTTATTCTCATCTAAAAACAGGGATGATAGCTCATATATGAGACTTCAAAGGTATTTTATTTTGAAACTCTACATCAGAATGTCCTGATTTTTTTCGGAGTGACTAGAAAGGGTGTCCTGCTATCACCCTGGAATGAGATGAGTCTTTGATACTGGACAGTTTTTGTTTTATTCTCATCTAAAAACAGGGATGATAGCTAATACAATAGAGATTTCAAGAAATATTTTATTTTGAAACTCTACATCAGAATGTCCTGATTTTTTCTCAGTGACTAGATGGGGTGTCCTGCTATCACCCTGGAGTGAGATGAGTCTTTGATACTGGAGATATTTTGTTTTATTCTCATCTAAACAGAGAGGGATGATAGCTAATATATGAGATTTCAAAGGTCTTTTATTTTGAAACTCTACATCACAATGTCCTGATTTTTTCTGAGTGACTTGATGGGGTGTCCTGCTATCACCATAGAGTTAGATGAGTCTTTGATACTGGACAGTGTTTGTTTTATTCCCATCTAAAAACAGGGATTATAGCTCATATATGAGATTTCAAAGGTCTTTTATTTTGAAACTCTACATCAGAATGTCCTGATTCTCCCTGAGTGACTAGGTGGGGTGTCCTGCTATCACCCTGGAGTGAGATGCGTCTTTGATACTGGACAGTTTTTGTTTTATTCTCATCTAAAAACAGGGATCATAGCTCATACAATAGACATTTCAAAGGTATTTTATTTTGAAACTCTACATCAGAATGTCCTGATTTTTTCTGAGTGACTAGATGGGGTGTGCTGCTATCACCCTGGAGTGAGATGAGTCTTTGATACTGGACAGTTTTTGTTTTATTCTCATCTAAAAACAGGGATGATAGCTCATGCAATAGAGATTTCAAAGGTCTTTTATTTTGAAACTGTACATCAGAATGTCCTGATTCTCCCTGAGTGACTAGGTGGGGTGTCCTGCTATCACCCTGGAGTGAGATGAGTCTTTGATACTGGACAGTTTTTGTTTTATTCTCATCTAAAAACAGGGATGATAGCTCATACAATAGAGATTTCAAAGGTCTTTTATTTTGAAACTCTACATCAGAAAGTCCTGATTCTCCCTGAGTGACTAGGTGGGGTGTCCTGTTATCACCCTGAAGGGAAATGAGTATTTGATACTGGACAGTGTTTGTTTTATTCTTATCTAAATACAGAGGGATGATAGCTCATATATGAGATTTCAAAGGTCTTTTATTTTGAAACTCTACATCAGAATGTCCTGATTCTCCCTGAGTGACTAGGTGGGGTGTCATGCTATCACCCTGGAGTTAGATTAGTTTTTGATACTGGACAGTTATTGATTTATTCTCATCAAAAAAATGAGATGATAGCTCATATATGAGAATTCAAAGGTATTTTATTTTGAAACTCTACATCAGAATGTCCTGATTTTTTCTGAGTGACTAGATGGGGTGTCCTGCTATCACTCTGGAGTGAGATGAGTCTTTGATACTGGAGAGTTTTGTTTTATTCTCATCTAAACAGAGAGGGATGATAGCTCATATATGATATTTCAAAGGTCTTTTATTTTGAAACTCTACATCAGAATGTCCTGATTCTCCCTGAGTGACTAGGTGGGGTTTCCTCCTATCACCCTGGAATGAGATGAGTCTTTGATACTGGACAGTTTTTGTTTTATTCTCATCTAAAAACAGGGATGATAGCTCATACAATAGAGATTTCAAAGGTATTTTATTTTGAAACTCTACATCAGAATGTCCTGATTTTTTCTGAGTGACTAGATGGGGTGTGCTGCTATCACCCTGGAGTGAGATGAGTCTTTGATACTGGACAGTTTTTGTTTTATTCTCATCTAAAAACAGGGATGATAGCTCATACAATAGAGATTTCAAAGGTCTTTTATTTTGAAACTCTACATCAGAAAGTCCTGATTCTCCCTGAGTGACTAGGTGGGGTGTCCTGTTATCACCCTGAAGGGAAATGAGTATTTGATACTGGACAGTGTTTGTTTTATTCTTATCTAAATACAGAGGGATGATAGCTCATATATGAGATTTCAAAGGTCTTTTATTTTGAAACTCTACATCAGAATGTCCTGTTTCTCACTGAGTGACTAGGTGGGGTGTCATGCTATCACCCTGGAGTGAGATTAGTTTTTGATACTGGACAGTTATTGATTTATTCTCATCTAAAAAATGGGATGATAGCTCATATATGAGAATTCAAAGGTATTTTATTTTGAAACTCTACATCAGAATGTCCTGATTTTTTTCTGAGTGACTAGATGGGGTGTCCTGCTATCACCCTGGAGTGAGATGCGTCTTTGATACTGGACAGTTTTTGTTTTATTCTCATCTAAAAACAGGGATGATAGCTAATACAATAGAGATTTCAAAGGTATTTTATTTTGAAACTCTACATCAGAATGTCCTGATTTTTTCTGAGTGACTAGGTGGGGTGTCCTGTTATCACCCTGGAGTTTGATGAGTCTTTGATATTGGACAGTTATTGTTTTATTCTCATCTAAAAACAGGGATGATAGCTCATATATGAGAATTCAAAGGTATTTTATTTTGAAACTGTACATCAGAATGTCCTGATTTTTTCTGAGTGACTAGATGGGGTGTCCTGCTATCACCCTGGAGTGAGATGAGTCTTTGATACTGGACAGTTTTTGTTTTATTCTCATCTAAAAACAGGGATGATAGCTCATGCAATAGAGATTTCAAAGGTCTTTTATTTTGAAACTGTACATCAGAATGTCCTGATTCTCCCTGAGTGACTAGGTGGGGTTTCCTGCTATCACCCTGGAGTGAGATGAGTTTTTGATATTGGACAGAATTTGTTTTATTCTCATCTAAAAACAGGGATGATAGCTCATATATGAGACTTCAAAGGTATTTTATTTTGAAACTCTAAATCAGAATGTCCTGATTTTTTCGGAGTGACTAGAAAGGGTGTCCTGCTATCACCATGGAGTGAGATGAGTCTTTGATACTGGACAGTCTTTGTGTTATTCTCATCTAAAAACAGAGATGATAGCTCATACAATAGAGATTTCAAAGGTCTTTTATTTTGAAAATCTACATCAGAAAGTCCTGATTCTCCCTGAGTGACTAGGTGGGGTGTCCTGTTATAACCCTGAAGGGAAATGAGTATTTGATACTGGACAGTTTTTGTTTTATTCTTATCTAAATACAGAGGGATGATAGCTCATATATGAGATTTCAAAGGTCTTTTATTTTGAAACTGTACATCAGAATGTCCTGATTCTCCCTGAGTGACTAGGTGGGGTTTCATGCTATCACCCTGCAGTGAGATGAGTCTTTGATACTGGACTGTTTTTGTTTTATTCTCATCTAAAAACAGGGATGATAGCTAATACAATAGAGATTTCAAAAATATTTTATTTTGAAACTCTACATCAGAATGTCCTGATTTTTTCTCAGTGACTAGATGGGGTGTCCTGCTATCACCCTGGAGTGAGATGAGTCTTTGATACTGGAGAGATTTTGTTTTATTCTCATCTAAACAGAGAGGGATGATAGCTCATATATGAGATTTCAAAGGTCTTTTATTTTGAAACTCTACATTAGAATGTCCTGATTTTTTCTGAGTGACTTGATGGGGTGTCCTGCTATCACCTTGGAGTTAGATGAGTCTTTGATACTGGACAGTGTTTGTTTTATTCCCATCTAAAAACAGGGATGATAGCTCATATATGAGATTTCAAAGGTATTTTATTTTGAAACTCTAAATCAGAATGTCCTGATTTTTTCTGAGTGACTAGGTGGGGTGTCCTGCTATCACCCTGGAGTGAGATGCGTCTTTGATACTGGACAGTTTTTGTTTTATTCTCATCTAAAAACAGGGATCATAGCTCATACAATAGACATTTCAAAGGTATTTTATTTTGAAACTCTTCATCAGAATGTCCTGATTTTTTCTGAGTGACTAGATGGGGTGTGCTGCTATCACCCTGGAGTGAGATGAGTCTTTGATACTTGACAGTTTTTGTTTTATTCTCATCTAAAAACAGGGATGATAGCTCATGCAATAGAGATTTCAAAGGTCTTTTATTTTGAAACTGTAGATCAGAATGTCCTGATTCTCCCTGAGTGACTAGGTGGGGTGTCCTGCTATCACCCTGGAGTGAGATGAGTCTTTGATACTGGACAGTTTTGGTTTTATTCTCATCTAAAAACAGGGATGATAGCTCATACAATAGAGATTTCAAAGGTCTTTTATTTTGAAACTCTACATCAGAATGTCCTGATTCTCCCTGAGTGACTAGGTGGGGTGTCATGCTATCACCCTGGAGTTAGATTAGTTTTTGATACTGGACAGTTATTGATTTATTCTCATCAAAAAAATGGGATGATAGCTCATATATGAGAATTCAAAGGTATTTTATTTTGAAACTCTACATCAGAATGTCCTGATTTTTTCTGAGTGACTAGATGGGGTGTCCTGCTATCACCCTGGAGTGAGATGAGTCTTTGATACTGGAGAGTTTTGTTTTATTCTCATCTAAACAGAGAGGGATGATAGCTCATATATGAGATTTCAAAGGTCTTTTATTTTGAAACTCTACATCAGAATGTCCTGATTCTCCCTGAGTGACTAGGTGGGGTTTCCTCCTATCACTCTGGAATGAGATGAGTCTTTGATACTGGACAGTTTTTGTTTTATTCTCATCTAAAAACAGGGATGATAGCTCATACAATAGAGATTTCAAAGGTATTTTATTTTGAAACTCTACATCAGAATGTCCTGATTTTTTCTGAGTGACTAGATGGGGTGTGCTGCTATCACCCTGGAGTGAGATGAGTCTTTGATACTGGACAGTTTTTGTTTTATTCTCATCTAAAAACAGGGATGATAGCTCATACAATAGAGATTTCAAAGGTCTTTTATTTTGAAACTCTACATCAGAAAGTCCTGATTCTCCCTGAGTGACTAGGTGGGGTGTCCTGTTATCACCCTGAAGGGAAATGAGTATTTGATACTGGACAGTGTTTGTTTTATTCTTATCTAAATACAGAGGGATGATAGCTCATATATGAGATTTCAAAGGTCTTTTATTTTGAAACTCTACATCAGAATGTCCTGTTTCTCACTGAGTGACTAGGTGGGGTGTCATGCTATCACCCTGGAGTGAGATTAGTTTTTGATACTGGACAGTTATTGATTTATTCTCATCTAAAAAATGGGATGATAGCTCATATATGAGAATTCAAAGGTATTTTATTTTGAAACTCTACATCAGAATGTCCTGATTTTTTTCTGAGTGACTAGATGGGGTGTCCTGCTATCACCCTGGAGTGAGATGCGTCTTTGATACTTGACAGTTTTTGTTTTATTCTCATCTAAAAACAGGGATGATAGCTAATACAATAGAGATTTCAAAGGTATTTTATTTTGAAACTCTACATCAGAATGTCCTGATTTTTTCTGAGTGACTAGGTGGGGTGTCCTGTTATCACCCTGGAGTTTGATGAGTCTTTGATATTGGACAGTTATTGTTTTATTCTCATCTAAAAACAGGGATGATAGCTCATATATGAGACTTCAAAGGTATTTTATTTTGAAACTGTACATCAGAATGTCCTGATTTTTTCTGAGTGACTAGATGGGGTGTCCTGCTATCACCCTGGAGTGAGATGAGTCTTTGATACTGGACAGTTTTTGTTTTATTCTCATCTAAAAACAGGGATGATAGCTCATACAATAGAGATTTCAAAGGTCTTTTATTTTGAAACTCTACATCAGAAAGTCCTGATTCTCCCTGAGTGACTAGGTGGGGTGTCCTGTTATCACCCTGAAGGGAAATGAGTATTTGATACTGGACAGTGTTTGTTTTATTCTTATCTAAATACAGAGGGATGATAGCTCATATATGAGATTTCAAAGGTCTTTTATTTTGAAACTCTACATCAGAATGTCCTGATTCTCCCTGAGTGACTAGGTGGGGTGTCATGCTATCACCCTGGAGTTAGATTAGTTTTTGATACTGGACAGTTATTGATTTATTCTCATCAAAAAAATGAGATGATAGCTCATATATGAGAATTCAAAGGTATTTTATTTTGAAACTCTACATCAGAATGTCCTGATTTTTTCTGAGTGACTAGATGGGGTGTCCTGCTATCACTCTGGAGTGAGATGAGTCTTTGATACTGGAGAGTTTTGTTTTATTCTCATCTAAACAGAGAGGGATGATAGCTCATATATGAGATTTCAAAGGTCTTTTATTTTGAAACTCTACATCAGAATGTCCTGATTCTCCCTGAGTGACTAGGTGGGGTTTCCTCCTATCACCCTGGAATGAGATGAGTCTTTGATACTGGACAGTTTTTGTTTTATTCTCATCTAAAAACAGGGATGATAGCTCATACAATAGAGATTTCAAAGGTATTTTATTTTGAAACTCTACATCAGAATGTCCTGATTTTTTCTGAGTGACTAGATGGGGTGTGCTGCTATCACCCTGGAGTGAGATGAGTCTTTGATACTGGACAGTTTTTGTTTTATTCTCATCTAAAAACAGGGATGATAGCTCATACAATAGAGATTTCAAAGGTCTTTTATTTTGAAACTCTACATCAGAAAGTCCTGATTCTCCCTGAGTGACTAGGTGGGGTGTCCTGTTATCACCCTGAAGGGAAATAAGTATTTGATACTGGACAGTGTTTGTTTTATTCTTATCTAAATACAGAGGGATGATAGCTCATATATGAGATTTCAAAGGTCTTTTATTTTGAAACTCTACATCAGAATGTCCTGTTTCTCACTGAGTGACTAGGTGGGGTGTCATGCTATCACCCTGGAGTGAGATTAGTTTTTGATACTGGACAGTTATTGATTTATTCTCATCTAAAAAATGGGATGATAGCTCATATATGAGAATTCAAAGGTATTTTATTTTGAAACTCTACATCAGAATGTCCTGTTTCTCACTGAGTGACTAGGTGGGGTGTCATGCTATCACCCTGGAGTGAGATTAGTTTTTGATACTGGACAGTTTTTGTTTTATTCTCATCTAAAAACAGGGATCATAGCTCATACAATAGACATTTCAAAGGTATTTTATTTTGAAACTCTACATCAGAATGTCCTGATTTTTTCTGAGTGACTAGATGGGGTGTGCTGCTATCACCCTGGAGTGAGATGAGTCTTTGATACTGGACAGTTTTTGTTTTATTCTCATCTAAAAACAGGGATGATAGCTCATGCAATAGAGATTTCAAAAGGTCTTTTATTTTGAAACTGTACATCAGAATGTCCTGATTCTCCCTGAGTGACTAGGTGGGGTGTCCTGCTATCACCCTGGAGTGAGATGAGTCTTTGATACTGGACAGTGTTTGTTTTATTCTCATCTAAAAACAGGGATGATAGCTCATACAATAGAGATTTCAAAGGTCTTTTATTTTGAAACTCTACATCAGAAAGTCCTGATTCTCCCTGAGTGACTAGGTGGGGTGTCCTGTTATCACCCTGAAGGGAAATGAGTATTTGATACTGGACAGTGTTTGTTTTATTCTTATCTAAATACAGAGGGATGATAGCTCATATATGAAATTTCAAAGGTCTTTTATTTTGAAACTCTACATCAGAATGTCCTGATTCTCCCTGAGTGACTAGGTGGGGTGTCATGCTATCACCCTGGAGTTAGATTAGTTTTTGATACTGGACAGTTATTGATTTATTCTCATCAAAAAAATGGGATGATAGCTCATATATGAGAATTCAAAGGTATTTTATTTTGAAACTCTACATCAGAATGTCCTGATTTTTTCTGAGTGACTAGATGGGGTGTCCTGCTATCACCCTGGAGTGAGATGAGTCTTTGATACTGGAGAGTTTTGTTTTATTCTCATCTAAACAGAGAGGGATGATAGCTCATATATGAGATTTCAAAGGTCTTTTATTTTGAAACTCTACATCAGAATGTCCTGATTCTCCCTGAGTGACTAGGTGGGGTTTCCTCCTATCACCCTGGAATGAGATGAGTCTTTGATACTGGACAGTTTTTGTTTTATTCTCATCTAAAAACAGGGATGATAGCTCATACAATAGAGATTTCAAAGGTATTTTATTTTGAAACTCTACATCAGAATGTCCTGATTTTTTCTGAGTGACTAGATGGGGTGTGCTGCTATCACCCTGGAGTGAGATGAGTCTTTGATACTGGACAGTTTTTGTTTTATTCTCATCTAAAAACAGGGATGATAGCTCATACAATAGAGATTTCAAAGGTCTTTTATTTTGAAACTCTACATCAGAAAGTTCTGATTCTCCCTGAGTGACTAGGTGGGGTGTCCTGTTATCACCCTGAAGGGAAATGAGTATTTGATACTGGACAGTGTTTGTTTTATTCTTATCTAAATACAGAGGGATGATAGCTCATATATGAGATTTCAAAGGTCTTTTATTTTGAAACTCTACATCAGAATGTCCTGTTTCTCACTGAGTGACTAGGTGGGGTGTCATGCTATCACCCTGGAGTGAGATTAGTTTTTGATACTGGACAGTTATTGATTTATTCTCATCTAAAAAATGGGATGATAGCTCATATATGAGAATTCAAAGGTATTTTATTTTGAAACTCTACATCAGAATGTCCTGATTTTTTTCTGAGTGACTAGATGGGGTGTCCTGCTATCACCCTGGAGTGAGATGCGTCTTTGATACTGGACAGTTTTTGTTTTATTCTCATCTAAAAACAGGGATGATAGCTAATACAATAGAGATTTCAAAGGTATTTTATTTTGAAACTCTACATCAGAATGTCCTGATTTTTTCTGAGTGACTAGGTGGGGTGTCCTGTTATCACCCTGGAGTTTGATGAGTCTTTGATATTGGACAGTTATTGTTTTATTCTCATCTAAAAACAGGGATGATAGCTCATATATGAGAATTCAAAGGTATTTTATTTTGAAACTGTACATCAGAATGTCCTGATTTTTTCTGAGTGACTAGATGGGGTGTCCTGCTATCACCCTGGAGTGAGATGAGTCTTTGATACTGGACAGTTTTTGTTTTATTCTCATCTAAAAACAGGGATGATAGCTCATGCAATAGAGATTTCAAAGGTCTTTTATTTTGAAACTGTACATCAGAATGTCCTGATTCTCCCTGAGTGACTAGGTGGGGTTTCCTGCTATCACCCTGGAGTGAGATGAGTTTTTGATATTGGACAGTATTTGTTTTATTCTCATCTAAAAACAGGGATGATAGCTCATATATGAGACTTCAAAGGTATTTTATTTTGAAACTCTAAATCAGAATGTCCTGATTTTTTCGGAGTGACTAGAAAGGGTGTCCTGCTATCACCATGGAGTGAGATGAGTCTTTGATACTGGACAGTCTTTGTGTTATTCTCATCTAAAAACAGAGATGATAGCTCATACAATAGAGATTTCAAAGGTCTTTTATTTTGAAAATCTACATCAGAAAGTCCTGATTCTCCCTGAGTGACTAGGTGGGGTGTCCTGTTATAACCCTGAAGGGAAATGAGTATTTGATACTGGACAGTTTTTGTTTTATTCTTATCTAAATACAGAGGGATGATAGCTCATATATGAGATTTCAAAGGTCTTTTATTTTGAAACTGTACATCAGAATGTCCTGATTCTCCCTGAGTGACTAGGTGGGGTTTCATGCTATCACCCTGCAGTGAGATGAGTCTTTGATACTGGACAGTTTTTGTTTTATTCTCATCTAAAAACAGGGATGATAGCTAATACAATAGAGATTTCAAAAATATTTTATTTTGAAACTCTACATCAGAATGTCCTGATTTTTTCTCAGTGACTAGATGGGGTGTCCTGCTATCACCCTGGAGTGAGATGAGTCTTTGATACTGGAGAGATTTTGTTTTATTCTCATCTAAACAGAGAGGGATGATAGCTCATATATGAGATTTCAAAGGTCTTTTATTTTGAAACTCTACATTAGAATGTCCTGATTTTTTCTGAGTGACTTGATGGGGTGTCCTGCTATCACCTTGGAGTTAGATGAGTCTTTGATACTGGACAGTGTTTGTTTTATTCCCATCTAAAAACAGGGATGATAGCTCATATATGAGATTTCAAAGGTATTTTATTTTGAAACTCTAAATCAGAATGTCCTGATTTTTTCTGAGTGACTAGGTGGGGTGTCCTGCTATCACCCTGGAGTGAGATGCGTCTTTGATACTGGACAGTTTTTGTTTTATTCTCATCTAAAAACAGGGATCATAGCTCATACAATAGACATTTCAAAGGTATTTTATTTTGAAACTCTTCATCAGAATGTCCTGATTTTTTCTGAGTGACTAGATGGGGTGTGCTGCTATCACCCTGGAGTGAGATGAGTCTTTGATACTGGACAGTTTTTGTTTTATTCTCATCTAAAAACAGGGATGATAGCTCATGCAATAGAGATTTCAAAGGTCTTTTATTTTGAAACTGTAGATCAGAATGTCCTGATTCTCCCTGAGTGACTAGGTGGGGTGTCCTGCTATCACCCTGGAGTGAGATGAGTCTTTGATACTGGACAGTTTTTGTTTTATTCTCATCTAAAAACAGGGATGATAGCTCATACAATAGAGATTTCAAAGGTCTTTTATTTTGAAACTCTACATCAGAAAGTCCTGATTCTCCCTGAGTGACTAGGTGGGGTGTCCTGTTATCACCCTGAAGGGAAATGAGTATTTGATACTGGACAGTGTTTGTTTTATTCTTATCTAAATACAGAGGGATGATAGCTCATATATGATATTTCAAAGGTC
This sequence comes from Notothenia rossii, assembly GCF_949606895.1. NCBI lineage: Eukaryota > Metazoa > Chordata > Actinopteri > Perciformes > Nototheniidae > Notothenia > Notothenia rossii. The sequence goes on from NC_136902.1 coordinate 44,986,231, forward strand.
TTTTATTTTGAAACTCTACATCAGAATGTCCTGATTCTCCCTGAGTGACTAGGTGGGGTGTCATGCTATCACCCTGGAGTTAGATTAGTTTTTGATACTGGACAGTTATTGATTTATTCTCATCAAAAAAATGGGATGATAGCTCATATATGAGAATTCAAAGGTATTTTATTTTGAAACTCTACATCAGAATGTCCTGATTTTTTCTGAGTGACTAGATGGGGTGTCCTGCTATCACCCTGGAGTGAGATGAGTCTTTGATACTGGAGAGTTTTGTTTTATTCTCATCTAAAAACAGGGATGATAGCTCATATATGAGATTTCAAAGGTCTTTTATTTTGAAACTCTACATCACAATGTCCTGATTTTTTCTGAGTGACTAGGTGGGGTGTCCTGCTATCACCCTGGAGTGAGATGCGTCTTTGATACTGGACAGTCTTTGTTTTATTCTCATCTAAAAATAGGGATGATAGCTCATACAATAGAGATTTCAAAGGTATTTTATTTTGAAACTCTACATCAGAATGTCCTGATTTTTTCTGAGTGACTAGGTGGGGTGTCCTGCTATCACCCTGGAGTGAGATGAGTCTTTGATACTGGACAGTTTTGTTTTATTCTCATCTAAACAGAGAGGGATGATAGCTCATATATGAGATTTCAAAGGTCTTTTATTTTGAAACTGTACATCAGAATGTCCTGATTTTTTCTGAGTGACTATGTGGCGTGTCCTGCTATCACCCTGGAATTAGATCAGTCTTTGATACTTGAGAGTTTTTGTTTTATTCTCATATAAACAGAGAGGGATTATAGCTCATATATGAGATTTCAAAGGTCTTTTATTTTGAAACTCTAAATCAGAATGTCCTGATTTTTTTCTGAGTGACTAGATGGGGTGTCCTGATATCACCCTGGAGTGAGATGAGTCTTTGATACTGGAGAGTTTTTGTTTTATTCTCATCTAAAAACAGGGATGATAGCTCATATATGAGACTTCAAAGGTATTTTATTTTGAAACTCTAAATCAGAATGTCCTGATTCTCCCTGAGTGACTAGGTGGGGTGTCCTGCTATTACCCTCGAGTGAGATGCGTCTTTGATACTGGACAGTTTTTGTTTTATTCTCATCTAAAAACAGGGATGATAGCTCATACAATAGAGATTTCAAAGATCTTTTATTTTGAAACTGTACATCAGAATGTCCTGATTCTCCCTGAGTGACTAGGTGGGGTTTCCTGCTATCACCATGGAGGGAGATGAGTTTTTGATATTGGACAGTATTTGTTTTATTCTCATCTAAAAACAGGGATGATAGCTCATATATGAGACTTCAAAGGTATTTTATTTTGAAACTCTACATCAGAATGTCCTGATTTTTTTCGGAGTGACTAGAAAGGGTGTCCTGCTATCACCCTGGAATGAGATGAGTCTTTGATACTGGACAGTTTTTGTTTTATTCTCATCTAAAAACAGGGATGATAGCTAATACAATAGAGATTTCAAGAAATATTTTATTTTGAAACTCTACATCAGAATGTCCTGATTTTTTCTCAGTGACTAGATGGGGTGTCCTGCTATCACCCTGGAGTGAGATGAGTCTTTGATACTGGAGAGATTTTGTTTTATTCTCATCTAAACAGAGAGGGATGATAGCTCATATATGAGATTTCAAAGGTCTTTTATTTTGAAACTCTACATCACAATGTCCTGATTTTTTCTGAGTGGCTTGATGGGGTGTCCTGCTATCACCATAGAGTTAGATGAGTCTTTGATACTGGACAGTGTTTGTTTTATTCCCATCTAAAAACAGGGATTATAGCTCATATATGAGATTTCAAAGGTCTTTTATTTTGAAACTCTACATCAGAATGTCCTGATTCTCCCTGAGTGACTAGGTGGGGTGTCCTGCTATCACCCTGGAGTGAGATGCGTCTTTGATACTGGACAGTTTTTGTTTTATTCTCTTCTAAAAACAGGGATCATAGCTCATACAATAGACATTTCAAAGGTATTTTATTTTGAAACTCTACATCAGAATGTCCTGATTTTTTCTGAGTGACTAGATGGGGTGTGCTGCTATCACCCTGGAGTGAGATGAGTCTTTGATACTGGACAGTCTTTGTTTTATTCTCATCTAAAAACAGGGATGATAGCTCATGCAATAGAGATTTCAAAGGTCTTTTATTTTGAAACTGTACATCAGAATGTCCTGATTCTCCCTGAGTGACTAGGTGGGGTGTCCTGATATCACCCTGGAGTGAGATGAGTCTTTGATACTGGACAGTTTTTGTTTTATTCTCATCTAAAAACAGGGATGATAGCTCATACAATAGAGATTTCAAAGGTCTTTTATTTTGAAACTCTACATCAGAAAGTCCTGATTCTCCCTGAGTGACTAGGTGGGGTGTCCTGTTATCACCCTGAAGGGAAATGAGTATTTGATACTGGACAGTGTTTGTTTTATTCTTATCTAAATACAGAGGGATGATAGCTCATATATGAGATTTCAAAGGTCTTTTATTTTGAAACTCTACATCAGAATGTCCTGATTCTCCCTGAGTGACTAGGTGGGGTGTCATGCTATCACCCTGGAGTGAGATTAGTTTTTGATACTGGACAGTTATTGATTTATTCTCATCAAAAAAATGGGATGATAGCTCATATATGAGAATTCAAAGGTATTTTATTTTGAAACTCTACATCAGAATGTCCTGATTTTTTCTGAGTGACTAGATGGGGTGTCCTGCTATCACCCTGGAGTGAGATGAGTCTTTGATACTGGAGAGTTTTGTTTTATTCTCATCTAAACAGAGAGGGATGATAGCTCATATATGAGATTTCAAAGGTCTTTTATTTTGAAACTCTAAATCAGAATGTCCTTATTCTCCCTGAGTGACTAGGTGGGGTTTCCTCCTATCACCCTGGAGTGAGATGAGTTTTTGATATTGGACAGTATTTGTTTTATTCTCATCTAAAAACAGGGATGATAGCTCATATATGAGACTTCAAAGGTATTTTATTTTGAAACTCTACATCAGAATGTCCTGATTTTTTCGGAGTGACTAGAAAGGGTGTCCTGCTATCACCATGGAGTGAGATGAGTCTTTGATACTGGACAGTCTTTGTTTTATTCTCATCTAAAAACAGGGATGATAGCTCATACAATAGAGATTTCAAAGGTCTTTTATTTTGAAAATCTACATCAGAAAGTCCTGATTCTCCCTGAGTGACTAGGTGGGGTGTCCTGTTATAACCCTGAAGGGAAATTAGTATTTGATACTGGACAGTTTTTGTTTTATTCTTATCTAAATACAGAGGGATGATAGCTCATATATGAGATTTCAAAGGTCTTTTATTTTGAAACTCTACATCAGAATGTCCTGATTTTTTCTCAGTGACTAGTTGGGGTGTCCTGCTATCACCCTGGAGTGAGATGAGTCTTTGATACTGGACAGTTTTTTTTTTATTCTCATCTCAAATCAGGGATGATAGCTAATACAATAGAGATTTCAAAAATATTTTATTTTGAAACTCTAAATCAGAATGTCCTGATTTTTTCTCAGTGACTAGATGGGGTGTCCTGCTATCACCCTGGAGTGAGATGAGTCTTTGATACTGGAGAGATTTTGTTTTATTCTCATCTAAACAGAGAGGGATGATAGCTCATATATGAGATTTCAATGGTCTTTTATTTTGAAACTCTACATCACAATGTCCTGATTTTTTCTGAGTGACTTGATGGGGTGTCCTGCTATCACCATGGAGTTAGATGAGTCTTTGATACTGGACAGTGTTTGTTTTATTCCCATCTAAAAACAGGGATGATAGCTCATATATGAGATTTCAAAGGTATTTTATTTTGAAACTCTAAATCAGAATGTCCTGATTTTTTCTGAGTAACTAGGTGGGGTGTCCTGCTATCACCCCGGAGTGAGATGAGTCTTTGATACTGGACAGTTTTGTTTTATTCTCATCTAAACAGAGAGGGATGATAGCTCATATATGAGATTTCAAAGGTCTTTTATTTTGAAACTGTACATCAGAATGTCCTAATTTTTTCTGAGTGACTATGTGGCGTGTCCTGCTATCACCCTGGAGTGAGATCAGTCTTTGATACTTGAGAGTTTTTGTTTTATTCTCATCTAAACAGAGAGGGATTATAGCTCATATATGAGATTTCAAAGGTCTTTTATTTTGAAACTCTACATCAGAATGTCCTGATTCTCCCTGAGTGACTAGTGGGGTGTCCTGCTATCACCCTGGAGTGAGATGCGTCTTTGATACTGGACAGTTTTTGTTTTATTCTCATCTAAAAACAGGGATGATAGCTCATACAATAGAGATTTCAAAGGTATTTTATTTTGAAACTCTACATCAGAATGTCCTGATTTTTTCTGAGTGACTAGATGGGGTGTGCTGCTATCACCCTGGAGTGAGATGAGTCTTTGATACTGGACAGTTTTTGTTTTATTCTCATCTAAAAAATGGGATGATAGCTCATATATGAGAATTCAAAGGTATTTTATTTTGAAACTCTACATCAGAATGTCCTGATTTTTTCTGAGTGACTAGATGGGGTGTCCTGCTATCACCCTGGAGTGAGATGAGTCTTTGATACTGGAGAGTTTTGTTTTATTCTCATCTAAACGGAGAGGGATGATAGCTCATATATGAGATTTCAAAGGTATTTTATTTTGAAACTTTACATCAGAATGTCCTGATTTTTTCTGAGTGACTAGATGGGGTGTCCTGCTATCACCATGGAGTTAGATGAGTCTTTGATACTGGACAGTGTTTGTTTTATTCCCATCTAAAAACAGGGATGATAGCTCATATATGAGACTTCAAAGGTATTTTATTTTGAAACTCTACATCAGAATGTCCTGATTTTTTCTGAGTGACTTGATGGGGTGTCCTGCTATCACCATGGAGTTAGATGAGTCTTTGATACTGGACAGTGTTTGTTTTATTCCCATCTAAAAACAGGGATGATAGCTCATATATGAGATTTCAAAGGTATTTTATTTTGAAACTCTAAATCAGAATGTCCTGATTTTTTCTGAGTGACTAGGTGGGGTGTCCTGCTATCAACCTGGAGTGAGATGCGTCTTTGATACTGGACAGTTTTTGTTTTATTCTCATCTAAAAACAGGGATGATAGCTCATACAATAGAGATTTCAAATGTATTTTATTTTGAAACTCTACATCAGAATGTCCTGATTCTCCCTGAGTGACTAGGTGGGGTGTCCTGCTATCACCCTGGAGTGAGATGCGTCTTTGATACTGGACAGTTTTTGTTTTATTCTCATCTAAAAACAGGGATGATAGCTCATACAATAGAGATTTCAAATGTATTTTATTTTGAAACTCTACATCAGAATGTCCTGATTTTTTACTGAGTGACTAGATGGGGTGTTCTGCTATCACCCTGGAGTGAGATGAGTCTTTGATACTGGACAGTTTTTGTTTTATTCTCATCTAAAAACAGGGATGATAGCTCATGCAATAGAGTTTTCAAAGGTCTTTTATTTTGAAACTGTACATCATAATGTCCTGATTCTCCCTGAGTGACTAGGTGGGGTGTCCTGCTATCACCCTGGAGTGAGATGAGTCTTTGATATTGGACAGTATTTGTTTTATTCTCATCTAAATACAGGGATGATAGCTCATGCAATAGAGATTTCAAAGGTCTTCTATTTTAAAACTCTACATCAGAAAATCCTGATTCTCCCTGAGTGACTAGGTGGGGTGTCCTGTTATCACCCAGAAGGAAAATGAGTATTTGATACTGGACGGTGTTTGTTTTATTTGTATCTAAATACAGAGGGATGATAGCTCATATATGAGATTTCAAAGGTCTTTTATTTTGAAACTCTAGATCAGAATGTCCTGATTCTCCCTGAGTGACTAGGTGGGGTGTCATGCTATCACCCTGGAGTGAGATGAGTTTTTGATACTGGACAGTTATTGTTTTATTCTCATCTAAATAATGGGATGATAGCTCATATATGAGAATTCAAAGGTATTTTATTTTGAAACTCTACATCAGAATGTCCAGATTTTTTCTGAGTGACTAGATGGGGTGTCCTGCTATCACCATGGAGTTAGATGAGTCTTTGATACTGGACAGTGTTTGTTTTATTCCCATCTAAAAACAGGGATGATAGCTCATATATGAGACTTCAAAGGTATTTTATTTTGAAACTGTACATCAGAATGTCCTGATTCTCCCTGAGTGACTAGGTGGGGTGTCCTGCTATTACCCTGGAGTGAGATGCGTCTTTGATACTGGACAGTTTTTGTTTTATTCTAATCTAAAAACAGGGATGATAGCTCATACAATAGAGATTTCAAAGGTATTTTATTTTGAAACTCTACATCAGAATGTCCTGATTTTTTCAGAGTGACTAGGTGGGGTGTCCTGTTATCACCCTGGAGTTTGATGAGTCTTTGATATTGTACAGTTATTGTTTTATTCTCATCTAAAAACAGGGATGATAGCTCATATATGAGACTTCGAAGGTATTTTATTTTGAAACTGTACATCAGAATGTCCTGATTCTCCTTGAGTGACTAGGTGGGGTTTCCTGCTATCACCCTGGAGTGAGATGAGTTTTTGATATTGGACAGTATTTGTTTTATTCTCATCTAAAAACAGGGATGATAGCTCATATATGAGACTTCAAAGGTATTTTATTTTGAAACTCTACATCAGAATGTCCTAATTTTTTCGGAGTGACTAGAAAGGGTGTCCTGCTATCACCATGGAGTGAGATGAGTCTTTGATACTGGACAGTCTTTGTTTTATTCTCATCTAAAAACAGAGATGATAGCTCATACAATAGAGATTTCAAAGGTCTTTTATTTTGAAACTCTACATCAGAAAGTCCTGATTCTCCCTGAGTGACTAGTAGGGGTGTCCTGTTATAACCCTGAAGGGAAATGAGTATTTGATACTGGACAGTTTTTGTTTTATTCTTATCTAAATACAGAGGGATGATAGCTCATATATGAGATTTCAAAGGTCTTTTATTTTTAAAATGTACATCAGAATGTCCTGATTCTCCCTGAGTGACTAGGTGGGGTTTCATGCTATCACCCTGCAGTGAGATGAGTCTTTGATACTGGACAGTTTTTTTTTTATTCTCATCTAAAAACAGGGATGATAGCTAATACAATAGAGATTTCAAAAATATTTTATTTTGAAACTCTACATCAGAATGTCCTGAATTTTTCTCAGTGACTAGATGGGGTGTCCTGCTATCACCCTGGAGTGAGATGAGTCTTTGATACTGGACAGTTTTTGTTTTATTCTCATCTAAAAACAGGGATGATAGCTAATACAATAGAGATTTCAAAAATATTTTATTTTGAAACTCTACATCAGAATGTCCTGATTTTTTCTCAGTGACTAGATGGGGTGTCCTGCTATCACCCAGGAGTGAGATGAGTCTTTGATACTGGAGAGATTTTGTTTTATTCTCATCTAAACAGAGAGGGATGATAGCTCATATATGAGATTTCAAAGGTCTTTTATTTTGAAACTCTACATCAGAATGTCCTGATTTTTTCTGAGTGACTAGATGGGTTGTCCTGCTATCACCCTGGAGTGAGATGAGTCTTTGATACTGGAGAGTTTTTGTTTTATTCTCATCTAAACAGAGAGGGATGATAGCTCATATATGAGAATTCAAAGGTCTTTTATTTTGAAACTCTACATCAGAATGTCCTGATTTTTTCTGAGTGACTAGATGGGGTGTCCTGCTATTACCCTCGAGTGAGATGCGTCTTTGATACTGGACAGTTTTTGTTTTATTCTCATCTAAAAACAGGGATGATAGCTCATACAATAGAGATTTCAAAGGTCTTTTATTTTGAAACTCTACATCAGAAAGTCCTGATTCTCCCTGAGTGACTAGTAGGGGTGTCCTGTTATAACCCTGAAGGGAAATGAGTATTTGATACTGGACAGTTTTTGTTTTATTCTTATCTAAATACAGAGGGATGATAGCTCATATATGAGATTTCAAAGGTCTTTTATTTTTAAAATGTACATCAGAATGTCCTGATTCTCCCTGAGTGACTAGGTGGGGTTTCATGCTATCACCCTGCAGTGAGATGAGTCTTTGATACTGGACAGTTTTTGTTTTATTCTCATCTAAAAACAGGGATGATAGCTAATACAATAGAGATTTCAAAAATATTTTATTTTGAAACTCTACATCAGAATGTCCTGAATTTTTCTCAGTGACTAGATGGGGTGTCCTGCTATCACCCTGGAGTGAGATGAGTCTTTGATACTGGACAGTTTTTGTTTTATTCTCATCTAAAAACAGGGATGATAGCTAATACAATAGAGATTTCAAAAATATTTTATTTTGAAACTCTACATCAGAATGTCCTGATTTTTTCTCAGTGACTAGATGGGGTGTCCTGCTATCACCCAGGAGTGAGATGAGTCTTTGATACTGGAGAGATTTTGTTTTATTCTCATCTAAACAGAGAGGGATGATAGCTCATATATGAGATTTCAAAGGTCTTTTATTTTGAAACTCTACATCAGAATGTCCTGATTTTTTCTGAGTGACTAGATGGGTTGTCCTGCTATCACCCTGGAGTGAGATGAGTCTTTGATACTGGAGAGTTTTTGTTTTATTCTCATCTAAACAGAGAGGGATGATAGCTCATATATGAGAATTCAAAGGTCTTTTATTTTGAAACTCTACATCAGAATGTCCTGATTTTTTCTGAGTGACTAGATGGGGTGTCCTGCTATTACCCTCGAGTGAGATGCGTCTTTGATACTGGACAGTTTTTGTTTTATTCTCATCTAAAAACAGGGATGATAGCTCATACAATAGAGATTTCAAAGGTCTTTTATTTTGAAACTGTACATCAGAATGTCCTGATTCTCCCTGAGTGACTAGGTGGGGTTTCCTGCTATCACCCTGGAGGGAGATGAGTTTTTGATATTGGACAGTATTTGTTTTATTCTCATCTAAAAACAGGGATGATAGCTCATATGTGAGACTTCAAAGGTATTTTATTTTGAAACTCTACATCAGAATGTCCTGATTTTTTTCGGAGTGACTAGAAAGGGTGTCCTGCTATCACCCTGGAATGAGATGAGTCTTTGATACTGGACAGTTTTTGTTTTATTCTCATCTAAAAACAGGGATGATAGCTAATACAATAGAGATTTCAAAAATATTTTATTTTGAAACTCTACATCAGAATGTCCTGATTTTTTCTCAGTGACTAGATGGGGTGTCCTGCTATCACCCTGGAGTGAGATGAGTCTTTGATACTGGAGAGATTTTGTTTTATTCTCATCTAAACAGAGAGGGATGATAGCTCATATATGAGATTTCAAAGGTCTTTTATTTTGAAACTCTACATCACAATGTCCTGATTTTTTCTGAGTGACTAGGTGGGGTGTCCTGCTATCACCCTGGAGTGAGATGCGTCTTTGATACTGGACAGTCTTTGTTTTATTCTCATCTAAAAATAGGGATGATAGCTCATACAATAGAGATTTCAAAGGTATTTTATTTTGAAACTCTAAATCAGAATGTCCTGATTTTTTCTGAGTGACTAGATGGGGTGTCCTGCTATCACCCTGGAGTGAGATGAGTCTTTGATACTGGAGAGTTTTTGTTTTATTCTCATCTAAACAGAGAGGGATGATAGCTCATATATGAGATTTCAAAGGTCTTTTATTTTGAAACTCTACATCAGAATGTCCTGATTTTTTCTGAGTGACTAGATGGGGTGTCCTGCTATCACCATGGAGTTAGATGAGTCTTTGATACTGGACAGTGTTTGTTTTATTCCCATCTAAAAACAGGGATGATAGCTCATATATGAGACTTCAAAGGTATTTTATTTTGAAACTCTAAATCAGAATGTCCTGATTCTCCCTGAGTGACTAGGTGGGGTGTCCTGCTATTACCCTCGAGTGAGATGCGTCTTTGATACTGGACAGTTTTTGTTTTATTCTCATCTAAAAACAGGGATGATAGCTCATACAATAGAGATTTCAAAGGTCTTTTATTTTGAAACTGTACATCAGAATGTCCTGATTCTCCCTGAGTGACTAGGTGGGGTTTCCTGCTATCACCCTGGAGGGAGATGAGTTTTTGATATTGGACAGTATTTGTTTTATTCTCATCTAAAAACAGGGATGATAGCTCATATATGAGACTTCAAAGGTATTTTATTTTGAAACTCTACATCAGAATGTCCTGATTTTTTTCGGAGTGACTAGAAAGGGTGTCCTGCTATCACCCTGGAATGAGATGAGTCTTTGATACTGGACAGTTTTTGTTTTATTCTCATCTAAAAACAGGGATGATAGCTAATACAATAGAGATTTCAAGAAATATTTTATTTTGAAACTCTACATCAGAATGTCCTGATTTTTTCTCAGTGACTAGATGGGGTGTCCTGCTATCACCCAGGAGTGAGATGAGTCTTTGATACTGGAGAGATTTTGTTTTATTCTCATCTAAACAGAGAGGGATGATAGCTCTTATATGAGATTTCAAAGGTCTTTTATTTTGAAACTGTACATCACAATGTCCTGATTTTTTCTGAGTGACTTGATGGGGTGTCCTGCTATCACCATAGAGTTAGATGAGTCTTTGATACTGGACAGTTTTTGTTTTATTCCCATCTAAAAACAGGGATGATAGCTCATATATGAGATTTCAAAGGTATTTTATTTTGAAACTCTAAATCAGAATGTCCTGATTTTTTCTGAGTAACTAGGTGGGGTGTCCTGCTATCACCCTGGAGTGAGATGAGTCTTTGATACTGGACAATTTTGTTTTATTCTCATCTAAACAGAGGGGGATGATAGCTCATATATGAGATTTCAAAGGTCTTTTATTTTGAAACTGTACATCAGAATGTCCTGATTTTTTCTGAGTGACTATGTGGCGTGTCCTGCTATCACCCTGGAGTGAGATCGGTCTTTGATACTTGAGAGTTTTTGTTTTATTCTCATCTAAACAGAGAGGGATTATAGCTCATATATGAGATTTCAAAGGTCTTTTATTTTGAAACTCTACATCAGAATGTCCTGATTCTCCCTGAGTGACTAGGTGGGGTGTCCTGCTATCACCCTGGAGTGAGATGCGTCTTTGATACTGGACAGTTTTTGTTTTATTCTCATCTAAAAACAGGGATGATAGCTCATACAATAGATATTTCAAAGGTATTTTATTTTGAAACTCTACATCAGAATGTCCTGATTTTTTCTGAGTGACTAGATGGGGTGTGCTGCTATCACCCTGGAGTGAGATGAGTCTTTGATACTGGACAGTTTTTGTTTTATTCTCATCTAAAAACAGGGATGATAGCTCATACAATAGAGATTTCAAAGGTCTTTTATTTTGAAACTCTACATCAGAAAGTCCTGATTCTCCCTGAGTGACTAGGTGGGGTGTCCTGTTATCACCCTGAAGGGAAATGAGTATTTGATACTGGACAGTGTTTGTTTTATTATTATCTAAATACAGAGGGATGATAGCTCATATATGAGATTTCAAAGGTCTTTTATTTTGAAACTCTACATCAGAATGTCCTGATTCTCACTGAGTGACTAGGTGGGGTGTCATGCTATCACCCTGGAGTGAGATTAGTTTTTGATACTGGACAGTTATTGATTTATTCTCATCTAAAAAATGGGATGATAGCTCATATATGAGAATTCAAAGGTATTTTATTTTGAAACTCTACATCAGAATGTCCTGATTTTTTTCTGAGTGACTAGATGGGGTGTCCTGCTATCACCCTGGAGTGAGATGCGTCTTTGATACTGGACAGTTTTTGTTTTATTCTCATCTAAAAACAGGGATGATAGCTAATACAATAGAGATTTCAAAGGTATTTTATTTTGAAACTCTACATCAGAATGTCCTGATTTTTTCTGAGTGACTAGGTGGGGTGTCCTGTTATCACCCTGGAGTTTGATGAGTCTTTGATATTGGACAGTTATTGTTTTATTCTCATCTAAAAACAGGGATGATAGCTCATATATGAGACTTCAAAGGTATTTTATTTTGAAACTGTACATCAGAATGTCCTGATTTTTTCTGAGTGACTAGATGGGGTGTCCTGCTATCACCCTGGAATGAGATGAGTCTTTGATACTGGACAGTTTTTGTTTTATTCTCATCTAAAAACAGGGATGATAGCTCATGCAATAGAGATTTCAAAGGTCTTTTATTTTGAAACTCTACATCAGAATGTCCTGATTCTCCCTGAGTGACTAGGTGGGGTTTCCTGCTATCACCCTGGAGTGAGATGAGTTTTTGATATTGGACAGTATTTGTTTTATTCTCATCTAAAAACAGGGATGATAGCTCATATATGAGACTTCAAAGGTATTTTATTTTGAAACTCTAAATCAGAATGTCCTGATTTTTTCGGAGTGACTAGAAAGGGTGTCCTGCTATCACCATGGAGTGAGATGAGTCTTTGATACTGGACAGTCTTTGTGTTATTCTCATCTAAAAACAGAGATGATAGCTCATACAATAGAGATTTCAAAGGTCTTTTATTTTGAAACTCTACATCAGAAAGTCCTGATTCTCCCTGAGTGACTAGGTGGGGTGTCCTGTTATAACCCTGAAGGGAAATGAGTATTTGATACTGGACAGTTTTTGTTTTATTCTTATCTAAATACAGAGGGATGATAGCTCATATATGAGATTTCAAAGGTCTTTTATTTTGAAACTGTACATCAGAATGTCCTGATTCTCCCTGAGTGACTAGGTGGGGTTTCCTGCTATCACCCTGGAGGGAGATGAGTTTTTGATATTGGACAGTATTTGTTTTATTCTCATCTAAAAACAGGGATGATAGCTCATATATGAGACTTCAAAGGTATTTTATTTTGAAACTCTACATCAGAATGTCCTGATTTTTTTCGGAGTGACTAGAAAGGGTGTCCTGCTATCACCCTGGAATGAGATGAGTCTTTGATACTGGACAGTTTTTGTTTTATTCTCATCTAAAAACAGGGATGATAGCTAATACAATAGAGATTTCAAGAAATATTTTATTTTGAAACTCTACATCAGAATGTCCTGATTTTTTCTCAGTGACTAGATGGGGTGTCCTGCTATCACCCTGGAATGAGATGAGTCTTTGATACTGGACAGTTTTTGTTTTATTCTCATCTAAAAACAGGGATGATAGCTAATACAATAGAGATTTCAAGAAATATTTTATTTTGAAACTCTACATCAGAATGTCCTGATTTTTTCTCAGTGACTAGATGGGGTGTCCTGCTATCACCCAGGAGTGAGATGAGTCTTTGATACAGGAGAGATTTTGTTTTATTCTCATCTAAACAGAGAGGGATGATAGCTCTTATATGAGATTTCAAAGGTCTTTTATTTTGAAACTCTACATCACAATGTCCTGATTTTTTCTGAGTGACTTGATGGGGTGTCCTGCTATCACCATAGAGTTAGATGAGTCTTTGATACTGGACAGTGTTTGTTTTATTCCCATCTAAAAACAGGGATGATAGCTCATATATGAGATTTCAAAGGTATTTTATTTTGAAACTCTAAATCAGAATGTCCTGATTTTTTCTGAGTAACTAGGTGGGGTGTCCTGCTATCACCCTGGAGTGAGATGAGTCTTTGATACTGGACAGTTTTGTTTTATTCTCATCTAAACAGAGGGGGATGATAGCTCATATATGAGATTTCAAAGGTCTTTTATTTTGAAACTGTACATCAGAATGTCCTGATTTTTTCTGAGTGACTATGTGGCGTGTCCTGCTATCACCCTGGAGTGAGATCGGTCTTTGATACTTGAGAGTTTTTGTTTTATTCTCATCTAAACAGAGAGGGATTATAGCTCATATATGAGATTTCAAAGGTCTTTTATTTTGAAACTCTACATCAGAATGTCCTGATTCTCCCTGAGTGACTAGGTGGGGTGTCCTGCTATCACCCTGGAGTGAGATGCGTCTTTGATACTGGACAGTTTTTGTTTTATTCTCATCTAAAAACAGGGATGATAGCTCATACAATAGAGATTTCAAAGGTATTTTATTTTGAAACTCTACATCAGAATGTCCTGATTTTTTCTGAGTGACTAGATGGGGTGTGCTGCTATCACCCTGGAGTGAGATGAGTCTTTGATACTGGACAGTTTTTGTTTTATTCTCATCTAAAAACAGGGATGATAGCTCATACAATAGAGATTTCAAAGGTCTTTTATTTTGAAACTCTACATCAGAAAGTCCTGATTCTCCCTGAGTGACTAGGTGGGGTGTCCTGTTATCACCCTGAAGGGAAATGAGTATTTGATACTGGACAGTGTTTGTTTTATTATTATCTAAATACAGAGGGATGATAGCTCATATATGAGATTTCAAAGGTCTTTTATTTTGAAACTCTACATCAGAATGTCCTGATTCTCACTGAGTGACTAGGTGGGGTGTCATGCTATCACCCTGGAGTGAGATTAGTTTTTGATACTGGACAGTTATTGATTTATTCTCATCTAAAAAATGGGATGATAGCTCATATATGAGAATTCAAAGGTATTTTATTTTGAAACTCTACATCAGAATGTCCTGATTTTTTTCTGAGTGACTAGATGGGGTGTCCTGCTATCACCCTGGAGTGAGATGCGTCTTTGATACTGGACAGTTTTTGTTTTATTCTCATCTAAAAACAGGGATGATAGCTAATACAATAGAGATTTCAAAGGTATTTTATTTTGAAACTCTACATCAGAATGTCCTGATTTTTTCTGAGTGACTAGGTGGGGTGTCCTGTTATCACCCTGGAGTTTGATGAGTCTTTGATATTGGACAGTTATTGTTTTATTCTCATCTAAAAACAGGGATGATAGCTCATATATGAGACTTCAAAGGTATTTTATTTTGAAACTGTACATCAGAATGTCCTGATTTTTTCTGAGTGACTAGATGGGGTGTCCTGCTATCACCCTGGAATGAGATGAGTCTTTGATACTGGACAGTTTTTGTTTTATTCTCATCTAAAAACAGGGATGATAGCTCATGCAATAGAGATTTCAAAGGTCTTTTATTTTGAAACTGTACATCAGAATGTCCTGATTCTCCCTGAGTGACTAGGTGGGGTGTCCTGCTATCACCCTGAAGTGAGATGCGTCTTTGATACTGGACAGTATTTGTTTTATTCTCATCTAAAAATAGGGATGATAGCTCATATATGAGACTTCAAAGGTATTTTATTTTGAAACTCTAAATCAGAATGTCCTGATTTTTTCGGAGTGACTAGAAAGGGTGTCCTGCTATCACCATGGAGTGAGATGAGTCTTTGATACTGGACAGTCTTTGTGTTATTCTCATCTAAAAACAGAGATGATAGCTCATACAATAGAGATTTCAAAGGTCTTTTATTTTGAAACTCTACATCAGAAAGTCCTGATTCTCCCTGAGTGACTAGGTGGGGTGTCCTGTTATAACCCTGAAGGGAAATGAGTATTTGATACTGGACAGTTTTTGTTTTATTCTTATCTAAATACAGAGGGATGATAGCTCATATATGAGATTTCAAAGGTCTTTTATTTTGAAACTGTACATCAGAATGTCCTGATTCTCCCTGAGTGACTAGGTGGGGTTTCATGCTATCACCCTGCAGTGAGATGAGTCTTTGATACTGGACAGTTTTTGTTTTATTCTCATCTAAAAACAGGGATGATAGCTAATACAATAGAGATTTCAAAAATATTTTATTTTGAAACTCTACATCAGAATGTCCTGATTTTTTCTCAGTGACTAGATGGGGTGTCCTGCTATCACCCTGGAGTGAGATGAGTCTTTGATACTGGAGAGATTTTGTTTTATTCTCATCTAAACAGAGAGGGATGATAGCTCATATATGAGATTTCAAAGGTCTTTTATTTTGAAACTCTACATTAGAATGTCCTGATTTTTTCTGAGTGACTTGATGGGGTGTCCTGCTATCACCATGGAGTTAGATGAGTCTTTGATACTGGACAGTGTTTGTTTTATTCCCATCTAAAAACAGGGATGATAGCTCATATATGAGATTTCAAAGGTATTTTATTTTGAAACTCTAAATCAGAATGTCCTGATTTCTTCTGAGTGACTAGGTGGGGTGTCCTGCTATCACCCTGGAGTGAGATGCGTCTTTGATACTGGACAGTCTTTGTTTTATTCTCATCTAAAAATAGGGATGATAGCTCATACAATAGAGATTTCAAAGTTATTTTATTTTGAAACTCTACATCAGAAAGTCGTGATTCTCCCTGAGTGACTAGGTGGGGTGTCCTGTTATCACCCTGAAGGGAAATGAGTTTTTGATACTGGACAGTTATTGTTTTATTCTCATCTAAAAAATGGGATGATAGCTCATATATGAGAATTCAAAGGTATTTTATTTTGAAACTCTACATCAGAATGTCCTGATTTTTTCTGAGTGACTAGATGGGGTGTCCTGCTATCACCCTGGAGTGAGATGAGTCTTTGATACTGGAGAGTTTTTGTTTTATTCTCATCTAAACAGAGAGGGATGATAGCTCATATATGAGAATTCAAAGGTCTTTTATTTTGAAACTCTACATCAGAATGTCCTGATTTTTTCTGAATGACTAGATGGGGTGTCCTGCTATTACCCTCGAGTGAGATGCGTCTTTGATACTGGACAGTTTTTGTTTTATTCTCATCTAAAAACAGGGATGATAGCTCATACAATAGAGATTTCAAAGGTCTTTTATTTTGAAACTGTTCATCAGAATGTCCTGATTCTCCCTGAGTGACTAGGTGGGGTTTCCTGCTATCACCCTGGAGGGAGATGAGTTTTTGATATTGGACAGTATTTGTTTTATTCTCATCTAAAAACAGGGATGATAGCTCATATATGAGACTTCAAAGGTATTTTATTTTGAAACTCTACATCAGAATGTCCTGATTTTTTTCGGAGTGACTAGAAAGGGTTTCCTGCTATCACCCTGGAATGAGATGAGTCTTTGATACTGGACAGTTTTTGTTTTATTCTCATCTAAAAACAGGGATGATAGCTAATACAATAGAGATTTCAAAAATATTTTATTTTGAAACTCTACATCAGAATGTCCTGATTTTTTCTCAGTGACTAGATGGGGTGTCCTGCTATCACCCTGGAGTGAGATGAGTCTTTGATACTGGAGAGATTTTGTTTTATTCTCATCTAAACAGAGAGGGATGATAGCTCATATATGAGATTTCAAAGGTCTTTTATTTTGAAACTCTACATCACAATGTCCTGATTTTTTCTGAGTGACTAGGTGGGGTATCCTGCTATCACCCTGGAGTGAGATGCGTCTTTGATACTGGACAGTCTTTGTTTTATTCTCATCTAAAAATAGGGATGATAGCTCATACAATAGAGATTTCAAAGGTATTTTATTTTGAAACTCTACATCAGAATGTCCTGATTTTTTCTGAGTGACTAGGTGGGGTGTCCTGCTATCACCCTGGAGTGAGATGAGTCTTTGATACTGGACAGTTTTGTTTTATTCTCATCTAAACAGAGAGGGATGATAGCTCATATATGAGATTTCAAAGGTCTTTTATTTTGAAACTGTACATCAGAATGTCCTGATTTTTTCTGAGTGACTATGTGGCGTGTCCTGCTATCACCCTGGAGTTAGATCAGTCTTTGATACTTGAGAGTTTTTGTTTTATTCTCATATAAACAGAGAGGGATTATAGCTCATATATGAGATTTCAAAGGTCTTTTATTTTGAAACTCTAAATCAGAATGTCCTGATTTTTTTCTGAGTGACTAGATGGGGTGTCCTGCTATCACCCTGGAGTGAGATGAGTCTTTGATACTGGAGAGTTTTTGTTTTATTCTCATCTAAACAGAGAGGGATGATAGCTCATATATGAGATTTCAAAGGTCTTTTATTTTGAAACTCTACATCAGAATGTCCTGATTTTTTCTGAGTGACTAGATGGCGTGTCCTGCTATCACCATGGAGTTAGATGAGTCTTTGATACTGGACAGTGTTTGTTTTATTCCCATCTAAAAACAGGGATGATAGCTCATATATGAGACTTCAAAGGTATTTTATTTTGAAACTCTAAATCAGAATGTCCTGATTCTCCCTGAGTGACTAGGTGGGGTGTCCTGCTATTACCCTCGAGTTAGATGCGTCTTTGATACTGGACAGTTTTTGTTTTATTCTCATCTAAAAACAGGGATGATAGCTCATACAATAGAGATTTCAAAGGTCTTTTATTTTGAAACTGTACATCAGAATGTCCTGATTCTCCCTGAGTGACTAGGTGGGGTTTCCTGCTATCACCCTGGAGGGAGATGAGTTTTTGATATTGGACAGTATTTGTTTTATTCTCATCTAAAAACAGGGATGATAGCTCATATATGAGACTTCAAAGGTATTTTATTTTGAAACTCTACATCAGAATGTCCTGATTTTTTTCGGAGTGACTAGAAAGGGTGTCCTGCTATCACCCTGGAATGAGATGAGTCTTTGATACTGGACAGTTTTTGTTTTATTCTCATCTAAAAACAGGGATGATAGCTAATACAATAGAGATTTCAAGAAATATTTTATTTTGAAACTCTACATCAGAATGTCCTGATTTTTTCTCAGTGACTAGATGGGGTGTCCTGCTATCACCCTGGAATGAGATGAGTCTTTGATACTGGACAAGTTTTGTTTTATTCTCGTCTAAAAACAGGGATGATAGCTAATACAATAGAGATTTCAAGAAATATTTTATTTTGAAACTCTACATCAGAATGTCCTGATTTTTTCTCAGTGACTAGATGGGGTGTCCTGCTATCACCCTGGAGTGAGATGAGTCTTTGATACTTGAGAGTTTTTGTTTTATTCTCATCTAAACAGAGAGGGATTATAGCTCATATATGAGATTTCAAAGGTCTTTTATTTTGAAACTCTACATCAGAATGTCCTGATTCTCCCTGAGTGACTAGGTGGGGAGTCCTGCTATCACCCTGGAGTGAGATGCGTCTTTGATACTGGACAGTCTTTGTTTTATTCTCATCTAAAAATAGGGATGATAGCTCATACAATAGAGATTTCAAAGGTATTTTATTTTGAAACTCTACATCAGAATGTCCTGATTTTTTCTGAGTGACTAGGTGGGGTGTCCTGCTATCACCCTGGAGTGAGATGAGTCTTTGATACTGGACAGTTTTGTTTTATTCTCATCTAAACAGAGAGGGATGATAGCTCATATATGAGATTTCAAAGGTCTTTTATTTTGAAACTGTACATCAGAATGTCCTGATTTTTTCTGAGTGACTATGTGGCGTGTCCTGCTATCACCCTGGAGTTAGATCAGTCTTTGATACTTGAGAGTTTTTGTTTTATTCTCATATAAACAGAGAGGGATTATAGCTCATATATGAGATTTCAAAGGTCTTTTATTTTGAAACTCTAAATCAGAATGTCCTGATTTTTTTCTGAGTGACTAGATGGGGTGTCCTGCTATCACCCTGGAGTGAGATGAGTCTTTGATACTGGAGAGTTTTTGTTTTATTCTCATCTAAACAGAGAGGGATGATAGCTCATATATGAGATTTCAAAGGTCTTTTATTTTGAAACTCTACATCAGAATGTCCTGATTTTTTCTGAGTGACTAGATGGCGTGTCCTGCTATCACCATGGAGTTAGATGAGTCTTTGATACTGGACAGTGTTTGTTTTATTCCCATCTAAAAACAGGGATGATAGCTCATATATGAGACTTCAAAGGTATTTTATTTTGAAACTCTAAATCAGAATGTCCTGATTCTCCCTGAGTGACTAGGTGGGGTGTCCTGCTATTAACCTCGAGTTAGATGCGTCTTTGATACTGGACAGTTTTTGTTTTATTCTCATCTAAAAACAGGGATGATAGCTCATACAATAGAGATTTCAAAGGTCTTTTATTTTGAAACTGTACATCAGAATGTCCTGATTCTCCCTGAGTGACTAGGTGGGGTTTCCTGCTATCACCCTGGAGGGAGATGAGTTTTTGATATTGGACAGTATTTGTTTTATTCTCATCTAAAAACAGGGATGATAGCTCATATATGAGACTTCAAAGGTATTTTATTTTGAAACTCTACATCAGAATGTCCTGATTTTTTTCGGAGTGACTAGAAAGGGTGTCCTGCTATCACCCTGGAATGAGATGAGTCTTTGATACTGGACAGTTTTTGTTTTATTCTCATCTAAAAACAGGGATGATAGCTAATACAATAGAGATTTCAAGAAATATTTTATTTTGAAACTCTACATCAGAATGTCCTGATTTTTTCTCAGTGACTAGATGGGGTGTCCTGCTATCACCCTGGAATGAGATGAGTCTTTGATACTGGACAGTTTTTGTTTTATTCTCGTCTAAAAACAGGGATGATAGCTAATACAATAGAGATTTCAAGAAATATTTTATTTTGAAACTCTACATCAGAATGTCCTGATTTTTTCTCAGTGACTAGATGGGGTGTCCTGCTATCACCCTGGAGTGAGATGAGTCTTTGATACTTGAGAGTTTTTGTTTTATTCTCATCTAAACAGAGAGGGATTATAGCTCATATATGAGATTTCAAAGGTCTTTTATTTTGAAACTCTACATCAGAATGTCCTGATTCTCCCTGAGTGACTAGGTGGGGAGTCCTGCTATCACCCTGGAGTGAGATGCGTCTTTGATACTGGACAGTTTTTGTTTTATTCTCATCTAAAAAATGGGATGATAGCTCATAAATGAGAATTCAAAGGTATTTTATTTTGAAACTCTACATCAGAATGTCCTGATTTTTTTCTGAGTGACTAGATGGGGTGTCCTGCTATCACCCTGGAGTGAGATGCGTCTTTGATACTGGACAGTTTTTGTTTTATTCTCATCTAAAAACAGGGATGATAGCTCATATATGAGACTTCAAAGGTATTTTATTTTGAAACTGTACATCAGAATGTCCTGATTTTTTCTGAGTGACTAGATGGGGTGTCCTGCTATCACCCTGGAATGAGATGAGTCTTTGATACTGGACAGTTTTTGTTTTATTCTCATCTAAAAACAGGGATGATAGCTCATGCAATAGAGATTTCAAAGGTCTTTTATTTTGAAACTGTACATCAGAATGTCCTGATTCTCCCTGAGTGACTAGGTGGGGTTTCCTGCTATCACCCTGGAGTGAGATGAGTTTTTGATATTGGACAGTATTTGTTTTATTCTCATCTAAAAACAGGGATGATAGCTCATATATGAGACTTCAAAGGTATTTTATTTTGAAACTCTAAATCAGAATGTCCTGATTTTTTCGGAGTGACTAGAAAGGGTGTCCTGCTATCACCATGGAGTGAGATGAGTCTTTGATACTGGACAGTCTTTGTGTTATTCTCATCTAAAAACAGAGATGATAGCTCATACAATAGAGATTTCAAAGGTCTTTTATTTTGAAACTCTACATCAGAAAGTCCTGATTCTCCCTGAGTGACTAGGTGGGGTGTCCTGTTATAACCCTGAAGGGAAATGAGTATTTGATACTGGACAGTTTTTGTTTTATTCTTATCTAAATACAGAGGGATGATAGCTCATATATGAGATTTCAAAGGTCTTTTATTTTGAAACTGTACATCAGAATGTCCTGATTCTCCCTGAGTGACTAGGTGGGGTTTCATGCTATCACCCTGCAGTGAGATGAGTCTTTGATACTGGACAGTTTTTGTTTTATTCTCATCTAAAAACAGGGATGATAGCCAATACAATAGAGATTTCAAAAATATTTTATTTTGAAACTCTACATCAGAATGTCCTGATTTTTTCTCAGTGACTAGATGGGGTGTCCTGCTATCACCCTGGAGTGAGATGAGTCTTTGATACTGGACAGTGTTTGTTTTATTCCCATCTAAAAACAGGGATTATAGCTCATATATGAGATTTCAAAGGTCTTTTATTTTGAAACTCTACATCAGAATGTCCTGATTCTCCCTGAGTGACTAGGTGGGGTTTCCTCCTATCACCCTGGAGTGAGATGAGTTTTTGATATTGGACAGTATTTGTTTTATTCTCATCTAAAAACAGGGATGATAGCTCATATATGAGACTTCAAAGGTATTTTATTTTGAAACTCTACATCAGAATGTCCTGATTTTTTCGGAGTGACTAGAAAGGGTGTCCTGCTATCACCATGGAGTGAGATGAGTCTTTGATACTGGACAGTCTTTGTTTTATTCTCATCTAAAAACAGGGATGATAGCTCATACAATAGAGATTTCAAAGGTCTTTTATTTTTGAAAATCTAAATCAGAATGTCCTGATTCTCCCTGAGTGACTAGGTGGGGTGTCCTGCTATTACCCTCGAGTGAGATTCGTCTTTGATACTGGACAGTTTTTGTTTTATTCTCATCTAAAAACAGGGATGATAGCTCATACAATAGAGATTTCAAAGGTCTTTTATTTTGAAACTGTACATCAGAATGTCCTGATTCTCCCTGAGTGACTAGGTGGGGTTTCCTGCTATCACCCTGGAGGGAGATGAGTTTTTGATATTGGACAGTATTTGTTTTATTCTCATCTAAAAACAGGGATGATAGCTCATATATGAGACTTCAAAGGTATTTTATTTTGAAACTCTACATCAGAATGTCCTGATTTTTTCGGAGTGACTAGAAAGGGTGTCCTGCTATCACCATGGAGTGAGATGAGTCTTTGATACTGGACAGTCTTTGTTTTATTCTCATCTAAAAACAGGGATGATAGCTCATACAATAGAGATTTCAAAGGTCTTTTATTTTGAAAATCTAAATCAGAATGTCCTGATTCTCCCTGAGTGACTAGGTGGGGTGTCCTGCTATTACCCTCGAGTGAGATTCGTCTTTGATACTGGACAGTTTTTGTTTTATTCTCATCTAAAAACAGGGATGATAGCTCATACAATAGAGATTTCAAAGGTCTTTTATTTTGAAACTGTACATCAGAATGTCCTGATTCTCCCTGAGTGACTAGGTGGGGTTTCCTGCTATCACCCTGGAGGGAGATGAGTTTTTGATATTGGACAGTATTTGTTTTATTCTCATCTAAAAACAGGGATGATAGCTCATATATGAGACTTCAAAGGTATTTTATTTTGAAACTCTACATCAGAATGTCCTGATTTTTTTCGGAGTGACTAGAAAGGGTGTCCTGCTATCACCATAGAGTTAGATGAGTCTTTGATACTGGAGAGATTTTGTTTTATTCTCATCTAAACAGAGAGGGATGATAGCTCATATATGAGATTTCAAAGGTCTTTTATTTTGAAACTCTACATCACAATGTCCTGATTTTTTCTGAGGGACTATGTGGCGTGTCCTGCTATCACCCTGGAGTGAGATCGGTCTTTGATACTTGAGAGTTTTTGTTTTATTCTCATCTAAACAGAGAGGGATTATAGCTCATATATGAGATTTCAAAGGTCTTTTATTTTGAAACTCTACATCAGAATATCCTGATTCTCCCTGAGTGACTAGGTGGGGTGTCCTGCTATCACCCTGGAGTGAGATGCGTCTTTGATACTGGACAGTTTTTGTTTTATTCTCATCTAAAAACAGGGATGATAGCTCATACAATAGAGATTTCAAAGGTATTTTATTTTGAAACTCTACATCAGAATGTCCTGATTTTTTCTGAGTGACTAGATGGGGTGTGCTGCTATCACCCTGGAGTGAGATGAGTCTTTGATACTGGACAGTTTTTGTTTTATTCTCATCTAAAAACAGGGATGATAGCTCATACAATAGAGATTTCAAAGGTCTTTCATTTTGAAACTCTACATCAGAATGTCCTGATTCTCACTGAGTGACTAGGTGGGGTGTCATGCTATCACCCTGGAGTGAGATTAATTTTTGATACTGGACAGTTATTGATTTATTCTCATCTAAAAAATGGGATGATAGCTCATATATGAGAATTCAAAGGTATTTTATTTTGAAACTGTACATCAGAATGTCCTGATTTTTTCTGAGTGACTAGATGGGGTGTCCTGCTATCACCCTGGAATGAGATGAGTCTTTGATACTGGACAGTTTTTGTTTTATTCTCATCTAAAAACAGGGATGATAGCTCATGCAATAGAGATTTCAAAGGTCTTTTATTTTGAAACTGTACATCAGAATGTCCTGATTCTCCCTGAGTGACTAGGTGGGGTGTCCTGCTATCACCCTGAAGTGAGATGCGTCTTTGATACTGGACAGTATTTGTTTTATTCTCATCTAAAAATAGGGATGATAGCTCATATATGAGATTTCAAAGGTCTTTTATTTTGAAACTGTACATCAGAATGTCCTGATTCTCCCTGAGTGACTAGGTGGGGTTTCATGCTATCACCCTGCAGTGAGATGAGTCTTTGATACTGGACAGTTTTTGTTTTATTCTCATCTAAAAACAGGGATGATAGCTAATACAATAGAGATTTCAAAAATATTTTATTTTGAAACTCTACATCAGAATGTCCTGATTTTTTCTCAGTGACTAGATGGGGTGTCCTGCTATCACCCTGGAGTGAGATGAGTCTTTGATACTGGAGAGATTTTGTTTTATTCTCATCTAAACAGAGAGGGATGATAGCTCATATATGAGATTTCAAAGGTCTTTTATTTTGAAACTCTACATTAGAATGTCCTGATTTTTTCTGAGTGACTTGATGGGGTGTCCTGCTATCACCATGGAGTTAGATGAGTCTTTGATACTGGACAGTGTTTGTTTTATTCCCATCTAAAAACAGGGATGATAGCTCATATATGAGATTTCAAAGGTATTTTATTTTGAAACTCTAAATCAGAATGTCCTGATTTCTTCTGAGTGACTAGGTGGGGTGTCCTGCTATCACCCTGGAGTGAGATGCGTCTTTGATACTGGACAGTCTTTGTTTTATTCTCATCTAAAAATAGGGATGATAGCTCATACAATAGAGATTTCAAAGTTATTTTATTTTGAAACTCTAAATCAGAATGTCCTGATTTCTTCTGAGTGACTAGGTGGGGTGTCCTGTTATCACCCTGAAGGGAAATGAGTTTTTGATACTGGACAGTTATTGTTTTATTCTCATCTAAAAAATGGGATGATAGCTCATATATGAGAATTCAAAGGTATTTTATTTTGAAACTCTACATCAGAATGTCCTGATTTTTTCTGAGTGACTAGATGGGGTGTCCTGCTATCACCCTGGAGTGAGATGAGTCTTTGATACTGGAGAGTTTTTGTTTTATTCTCATCTAAACAGAGAGGGATGATAGCTCATATATGAGAATTCAAAGGTCTTTTATTTTGAAACTCTACATCAGAATGTCCTGATTTTTTCTGAATGACTAGATGGGGTGTCCTGCTATTACCCTCGAGTGAGATGCGTCTTTGATACTGGACAGTTTTTGTTTTATTCTCATCTAAAAACAGGGATGATAGCTCATACAATAGAGATTTCAAAGGTCTTTTATTTTGAAACTGTACATCAGAATGTCCTGATTCTCCCTGAGTGACTAGGTGGGGTTTCCTGCTATCACCCTGGAGGGAGATGAGTTTTTGATATTGGACAGTATTTGTTTTATTCTCATCTAAAAACAGGGATGATAGCTCATATATGAGACTTCAAAGGTATTTTATTTTGAAACTCTACATCAGAATGTCCTGATTTTTTTCGGAGTGACTAGAAAGGGTTTCCTGCTATCACCCTGGAATGAGATGAGTCTTTGATACTGGACAGTTTTTGTTTTATTCTCATCTAAAAACAGGGATGATAGCTAATACAATAGAGATTTCAAAAATATTTTATTTTGAAACTCTACATCAGAATGTCCTGATTTTTTCTCAGTGACTAGATGGGGTGTCCTGCTATCACCCTGGAGTGAGATGAGTCTTTGATACTGGAGAGATTTTGTTTTATTCTCATCTAAACAGAGAGGGATGATAGCTCATATATGAGATTTCAAAGGTCTTTTATTTTGAAACTCTACATCACAATGTCCTGATTTTTTCTGAGTGACTAGGTGGGGTGTCCTGCTATCACCCTGGAGTGAGATGCGTCTTTGATACTGGACAGTCTTTGTTTTATTCTCATCTAAAAATAGGGATGATAGCTCATACAATAGAGATTTCAAAGGTATTTTATTTTGAAACTCTACATCAGAATGTCCTGATTTTTTCTGAGTGACTAGGTGGGGTGTCCTGCTATCACCCTGGAGTGAGATGAGTCTTTGATACTGGACAGTTTTGTTTTATTCTCATCTAAACAGAGAGGGATGATAGCTCATATATGAGATTTCAAAGGTCTTTTATTTTGAAACTGTACATCAGAATGTCCTGATTTTTTCTGAGTGACTATGTGGCGTGTCCTGCTATCACCCTGGAGTTAGATCAGTCTTTGATACTTGAGAGTTTTTGTTTTATTCTCATATAAACAGAGAGGGATTATAGCTCATATATGAGATTTCAAAGGTCTTTTATTTTGAAACTCTAAATCAGAATGTCCTGATTTTTTTCTGAGTGACTAGATGGGGTGTCCTGCTATCACCCTGGAGTGAGATGAGTCTTTGATACTGGAGAGTTTTTGTTTTATTCTCATCTAAACAGAGAGGGATGATAGCTCATATATGAGATTTCAAAGGTCTTTTATTTTGAAACTCTACATCAGAATGTCCTGATTTTTTCTGAGTGACTAGATGGCGTGTCCTGCTATCACCATGGAGTTAGATGAGTCTTTGATACTGGACAGTGTTTGTTTTATTCCCATCTAAAAACAGGGATGATAGCTCATATATGAGACTTCAAAGGTATTTTATTTTGAAACTCTAAATCAGAATGTCCTGATTCTCCCTGAGTGACTAGGTGGGGTGTCCTGCTATTACCCTCGAGTTAGATGCGTCTTTGATACTGGACAGTTTTTGTTTTATTCTCATCTAAAAACAGGGATGATAGCTCATACAATAGAGATTTCAAAGGTCTTTTATTTTGAAACTGTACATCAGAATGTCCTGATTCTCCCTGAGTGACTAGGTGGGGTTTCCTGCTATCACCCTGGAGGGAGATGAGTTTTTGATATTGGACAGTATTTGTTTTATTCTCATCTAAAAACAGGGATGATAGCTCATATATGAGACTTCAAAGGTATTTTATTTTGAAACTCTACATCAGAATGTCCTGATTTTTTTCGGAGTGACTAGAAAGGGTGTCCTGCTATCACCCTGGAATGAGATGAGTCTTTGATACTGGACAGTTTTTGTTTTATTCTCATCTAAAAACAGGGATGATAGCTAATACAATAGAGATTTCAAGAAATATTTTATTTTGAAACTCTACATCAGAATGTCCTGATTTTTTCTCAGTGACTAGATGGGGTGTCCTGCTATCACCCTGGAATGAGATGAGTCTTTGATACTGGACAGTTTTTGTTTTATTCTCGTCTAAAAACAGGGATGATAGCTAATACAATAGAGATTTCAAGAAATATTTTATTTTGAAACTCTACATCAGAATGTCCTGATTTTTTCTCAGTGACTAGATGGGGTGTCCTGCTATCACCCTGGAGTGAGATGAGTCTTTGATACTTGAGAGTTTTTGTTTTATTCTCATCTAAACAGAGAGGGATTATAGCTCATATATGAGATTTCAAAGGTCTTTTATTTTGAAACTCTACATCAGAATGTCCTGATTCTCCCTGAGTGACTAGGTGGGGAGTCCTGCTATCACCCTGGAGTGAGATGCGTCTTTGATACTGGACAGTCTTTGTTTTATTCTCATCTAAAAATAGGGATGATAGCTCATACAATAGAGATTTCAAAGGTATTTTATTTTGAAACTCTACATCAGAATGTCCTGATTTTTTCTGAGTGACTAGGTGGGGTGTCCTGCTATCACCCTGGAGTGAGATGAGTCTTTGATACTGGACAGTTTTGTTTTATTCTCATCTAAACAGAGAGGGATGATAGCTCATATATGAGATTTCAAAGGTCTTTTATTTTGAAACTGTACATCAGAATGTCCTGATTTTTTCTGAGTGACTATGTGGCGTGTCCTGCTATCACCCTGGAGTTAGATCAGTCTTTGATACTTGAGAGTTTTTGTTTTATTCTCATATAAACAGAGAGGGATTATAGCTCATATATGAGATTTCAAAGGTCTTTTATTTTGAAACTCTAAATCAGAATGTCCTGATTTTTTTCTGAGTGACTAGATGGGGTGTCCTGCTATCACCCTGGAGTGAGATGAGTCTTTGATACTGGAGAGTTTTTGTTTTATTCTCATCTAAACAGAGAGGGATGATAGCTCATATATGAGATTTCAAAGGTCTTTTATTTTGAAACTCTACATCAGAATGTCCTGATTTTTTCTGAGTGACTAGATGGCGTGTCCTGCTATCACCATGGAGTTAGATGAGTCTTTGATACTGGACAGTGTTTGTTTTATTCCCATCTAAAAACAGGGATGATAGCTCATATATGAGACTTCAAAGGTATTTTATTTTGAAACTCTAAATCAGAATGTCCTGATTTTTTCGGAGTGACTAGAAAGGGTGTCCTGCTATCACCATGGAGTGAGATGAGTCTTTGATACTGGACAGTCTTTGTGTTATTCTCATCTAAAAACAGAGATGATAGCTCATACAATAGAGATTTCAAAGGTCTTTTATTTTGAAACTCTACATCAGAAAGTCCTGATTCTCCCTGAGTGACTAGGTGGGGTGTCCTGTTATAACCCTGAAGGGAAATGAGTATTTGATACTGGACAGTTTTTGTTTTATTCTTATCTAAATACAGAGGGATGATAGCTCATATATGAGATTTCAAAGGTCTTTTATTTTGAAACTGTACATCAGAATGTCCTGATTCTCCCTGAGTGACTAGGTGGGGTTTCATGCTATCACCCTGCAGTGAGATGAGTCTTTGATACTGGACAGTTTTTGTTTTATTCTCATCTAAAAACAGGGATGATAGCCAATACAATAGAGATTTCAAAAATATTTTATTTTGAAACTCTACATCAGAATGTCCTGATTTTTTCTCAGTGACTAGATGGGGTGTCCTGCTATCACCCTGGAGTGAGATGAGTCTTTGATACTGGACAGTGTTTGTTTTATTCCCATCTAAAAACAGGGATTATAGCTCATATATGAGATTTCAAAGGTCTTTTATTTTGAAACTCTACATCAGAATGTCCTGATTCTCCCTGAGTGACTAGGTGGGGTGTCCTGCTATCATCCTGGAGTGAGATGCGTCTTTGATACTGGACAGTTTTTGTTTTATTCTCATCTAAAAACAGTGATCATAGCTCATACAATAGACATTTCAAAGGTATTTTATTTTGAAACTCTACATCAGAATGTCCTGATTTTTTCTGAGTGACTAGATGGGGTGTGCTGATATCACCCTGGAGTGAGATGAGTCTTTGATACTGGACAGTTTTTGTTTTATTCTCATCTAAAAACAGGGATGATAGCTCATGCAATAGAGATTTCAAAGGTCTTTTATTTTGAAACTGTACATCAGAATGTCCTGATTCTCCCTGAGTGACTAGGTGGGGTGTCCTGCTATCACCCTGGAGTGAGATGAGTCTTTGATACTCGACAGTTTTTGTTTTATTCTCATCTAAAAACAGGGATGATAGCTCATACAATAGAGATTTCAAAGGTCTTTTATTTTGAAACTCTACATCAGAAAGTCCTGATTCTCCCTGAGTGACTAGGTGGGGTGTCCTGTTATCACCCTGAAGGGAAATGAGTATTTGATACTGGACAGTGTTTGTTTTATTCTTATCTAAAAAATGGGATGATAGCTCATATATGAGATTTCAAAGATCTTTTATTTTGAAACTCTACATCAGAATGTCCTGATTCTCCCTGAGTGACTAGGTGGGGTGTCATGCTATCACCCTGGAGTGAGATTAGTTTTTGATACTGGACAGTTATTGATTTATTCTCATCAAAAAAATGGGATGATAGCTCATATATGAGAATTCAAAGGTATTTTATTTTGAAACTCTACATCAGAATGTCCTGATTTTATTCTGAGTGACTAGATGGGGTGTCCTGCTATCACCCTGGAGTGAGATGCGTCTTTGATACTGGACAGTTTTTGTTTTATTCTCATCTAAAAACAGGGATGATAGCTAATACAATAGAGATTTCAAAGGTATTTTATTTTGAAACTCTACCTCAGAATGTCCTGATTTTTTCTCAGTGACTAGATGGGGTGTCCTGCTATCACCCTGGAGTGAGATGAGTCTTTGATACTGGAGAGTTTTGTTTTATTCTCATCTAAACAGAGAGGGATGATAGCTCATATATGAGATTTCAAAGGTCTTTTATTTTGAAACTCTACATCAGAATGTCCTGATTCTCCCTGAGTGACTAGGTGGGGTTTCCTCCTATCACCCTGGAGTGAGATGAGTTTTTGATATTGGACAGTATTTGTTTTATTCTCATCTAAAAACAGGGATGATAGCTCATATATGAGACTTCAAAGGTATTTTATTTTGAAACTCTACATCAGAATGTCCTGATTTTTTCGGAGTGACTAGAAAGGGTGTCCTGCTATCACCATGGAGTGAGATGAGTCTTTGATACTGGACAGTCTTTGTTTTATTCTCATCTAAAAACAGGGATGATAGCTCATACAATAGAGATTTCAAAGGTCTTTTATTTTTGAAAATCTAAATCAGAATGTCCTGATTCTCCCTGAGTGACTAGGTGGGGTGTCCTGCTATTACCCTCGAGTGAGATTCGTCTTTGATACTGGACAGTTTTTGTTTTATTCTCATCTAAAAACAGGGATGATAGCTCATACAATAGAGATTTCAAAGGTCTTTTATTTTGAAACTGTACATCAGAATGTCCTGATTCTCCCTGAGTGACTAGGTGGGGTTTCCTGCTATCACCCTGGAGGGAGATGAGTTTTTGATATTGGACAGTATTTGTTTTATTCTCATCTAAAAACAGGGATGATAGCTCATATATGAGACTTCAAAGGTATTTTATTTTGAAACTCTACATCAGAATGTCCTGATTTTTTCGGAGTGACTAGAAAGGGTGTCCTGCTATCACCATGGAGTGAGATGAGTCTTTGATACTGGACAGTCTTTGTTTTATTCTCATCTAAAAACAGGGATGATAGCTCATACAATAGAGATTTCAAAGGTCTTTTATTTTGAAAATCTAAATCAGAATGTCCTGATTCTCCCTGAGTGACTAGGTGGGGTGTCCTGCTATTACCCACGAGTGAGATTCGTCTTTGATACTGGACAGTTTTTGTTTTATTCTCATCTAAAAACAGGGATGATAGCTCATACAATAGAGATTTCAAAGGTCTTTTATTTTGAAACTGTACATCAGAATGTCCTGATTCTCCCTGAGTGACTAGGTGGGGTTTCCTGCTATCACCCTGGAGGGAGATGAGTTTTTGATATTGGACAGTATTTGTTTTATTCTCATCTAAAAACAGGGATGATAGCTCATATATGAGACTTCAAAGGTATTTTATTTTGAAACTCTACATCAGAATGTCCTGATTTTTTTCGGAGTGACTAGAAAGGGTGTCCTGCTATCACCATAGAGTTAGATGAGTCTTTGATACTGGAGAGATTTTGTTTTATTCTCATCTAAACAGAGAGGGATGATAGCTCATATATGAGATTTCAAAGGTCTTTTATTTTGAAACTCTACATCACAATGTCCTGATTTTTTCTGAGTGACTTGATGGGGTGTCCTGCTATCACCATAGAGTTAGATGAGTCTTTGATACTGGACAGTTTTGTTTTATTCTCATCTAAACAGAGGGGGATGATAGCTCATATATGAGATTTCAAAGGTCTTTTATTTTGAAACTGTACATCAGAATGTCCTGATTTTTTCTGAGGGACTATGTGGCGTGTCCTGCTATCACCCTGGAGTGAGATCGGTCTTTGATACTTGAGAGTTTTTGTTTTATTCTCATCTAAACAGAGAGGGATTATAGCTCATATATGAGATTTCAAAGGTCTTTTATTTTGAAACTCTACATCACAATGTCCTGATTTTTTCTGAGTGACTAGGTGGGGTGTCCTGCTATCACCCTGGAGTGAGATGCGTCTTTGATACTGGACAGTCTTTGTTTTATTCTCATCTAAAAATAGGGATGATAGCTCATACAATAGAGATTTCAAAGGTATTTTATTTTGAAACTCTACATCAGAATGTCCTGATTTTTTCTGAGTGACTAGGTGGGGTGTCCTGCTATCACCCTGGAGTGAGATGAGTCTTTGATACTGGACAGTTTTGTTTTATTCTCATCTAAACAGAGAGGGATGATAGCTCATATATGAGATTTCAAAGGTCTTTTATTTTGAAACTGTACATCAGAATGTCCTGATTTTTTCTGAGTGACTATGTGGCGTGTCCTGCTATCACCCTGGAGTTAGATCAGTCTTTGATACTTGAGAGTTTTTGTTTTATTCTCATATAAACAGAGAGGGATTATAGCTCATATATGAGATTTCAAAGGTCTTTTATTTTGAAACTCTAAATCAGAATGTCCTGATTTTTTTCTGAGTGACTAGATGGGGTGTCCTGCTATCACCCTGGAGTGAGATGAGTCTTTGATACTGGAGAGTTTTTGTTTTATTCTCATCTAAACAGAGAGGGATGATAGCTCATATATGAGATTTCAAAGGTCTTTTATTTTGAAACTCTACATCAGAATGTCCTGATTTTTTCTGAGTGACTAGATGGCGTGTCCTGCTATCACCATGGAGTTAGATGAGTCTTTGATACTGGACAGTGTTTGTTTTATTCCCATCTAAAAACAGGGATGATAGCTCATATATGAGACTTCAAAGGTATTTTATTTTGAAACTCTAAATCAGAATGTCCTGATTCTCCCTGAGTGACTAGGTGGGGTGTCCTGCTATTACCCTCGAGTTAGATGCGTCTTTGATACTGGACAGTTTTTGTTTTATTCTCATCTAAAAACAGGGATGATAGCTCATACAATAGAGATTTCAAAGGTCTTTTATTTTGAAACTGTACATCAGAATGTCCTGATTCTCCCTGAGTGACTAGGTGGGGTTTCCTGCTATCACCCTGGAGGGAGATGAGTTTTTGATATTGGACAGTATTTGTTTTATTCTCATCTAAAAACAGGGATGATAGCTCATATATGAGACTTCAAAGGTATTTTATTTTGAAACTCTACATCAGAATGTCCTGATTTTTTTCGGAGTGACTAGAAAGGGTGTCCTGCTATCACCCTGGAATGAGATGAGTCTTTGATACTGGACAGTTTTTGTTTTATTCTCATCTAAAAACAGGGATGATAGCTAATACAATAGAGATTTCAAGAAATATTTTATTTTGAAACTCTACATCAGAATGTCCTGATTTTTTCTCAGTGACTAGATGGGGTGTCCTGCTATCACCCTGGAATGAGATGAGTCTTTGATACTGGACAGTTTTTGTTTTATTCTCGTCTAAAAACAGGGATGATAGCTAATACAATAGAGATTTCAAGAAATATTTTATTTTGAAACTCTACATCAGAATGTCCTGATTTTTTCTCAGTGACTAGATGGGGTGTCCTGCTATCACCCTGGAGTGAGATGAGTCTTTGATACTTGAGAGTTTTTGTTTTATTCTCATCTAAACAGAGAGGGATTATAGCTCATATATGAGATTTCAAAGGTCTTTTATTTTGAAACTCTACATCAGAATGTCCTGATTCTCCCTGAGTGACTAGGTGGGGAGTCCTGCTATCACCCTGGAGTGAGATGCGTCTTTGATACTGGACAGTCTTTGTTTTATTCTCATCTAAAAATAGGGATGATAGCTCATACAATAGAGATTTCAAAGGTATTTTATTTTGAAACTCTACATCAGAATGTCCTGATTTTTTCTGAGTGACTAGGTGGGGTGTCCTGCTATCACCCTGGAGTGAGATGAGTCTTTGATACTGGACAGTTTTGTTTTATTCTCATCTAAACAGAGAGGGATGATAGCTCATATATGAGATTTCAAAGGTCTTTTATTTTGAAACTGTACATCAGAATGTCCTGATTTTTTCTGAGTGACTATGTGGCGTGTCCTGCTATCACCCTGGAGTTAGATCAGTCTTTGATACTTGAGAGTTTTTGTTTTATTCTCATATAAACAGAGAGGGATTATAGCTCATATATGAGATTTCAAAGGTCTTTTATTTTGAAACTCTAAATCAGAATGTCCTGATTTTTTTCTGAGTGACTAGATGGGGTGTCCTGCTATCACCCTGGAGTGAGATGAGTCTTTGATACTGGAGAGTTTTTGTTTTATTCTCATCTAAACAGAGAGGGATGATAGCTCATATATGAGATTTCAAAGGTCTTTTATTTTGAAACTCTACATCAGAATGTCCTGATTTTTTCTGAGTGACTAGATGGCGTGTCCTGCTATCACCATGGAGTTAGATGAGTCTTTGATACTGGACAGTGTTTGTTTTATTCCCATCTAAAAACAGGGATGATAGCTCATATATGAGACTTCAAAGGTATTTTATTTTGAAACTCTAAATCAGAATGTCCTGATTTTTTCGGAGTGACTAGAAAGGGTGTCCTGCTATCACCATGGAGTGAGATGAGTCTTTGATACTGGACAGTCTTTGTGTTATTCTCATCTAAAAACAGAGATGATAGCTCATACAATAGAGATTTCAAAGGTCTTTTATTTTGAAACTCTACATCAGAAAGTCCTGATTCTCCCTGAGTGACTAGGTGGGGTGTCCTGTTATAACCCTGAAGGGAAATGAGTATTTGATACTGGACAGTTTTTGTTTTATTCTTATCTAAATACAGAGGGATGATAGCTCATATATGAGATTTCAAAGGTCTTTTATTTTGAAACTGTACATCAGAATGTCCTGATTCTCCCTGAGTGACTAGGTGGGGTTTCATGCTATCACCCTGCAGTGAGATGAGTCTTTGATACTGGACAGTTTTTGTTTTATTCTCATCTAAAAACAGGGATGATAGCCAATACAATAGAGATTTCAAAAATATTTTATTTTGAAACTCTACATCAGAATGTCCTGATTTTTTCTCAGTGACTAGATGGGGTGTCCTGCTATCACCCTGGAGTGAGATGAGTCTTTGATACTGGACAGTGTTTGTTTTATTCCCATCTAAAAACAGGGATTATAGCTCATATATGAGATTTCAAAGGTCTTTTATTTTGAAACTCTACATCAGAATGTCCTGATTCTCCCTGAGTGACTAGGTGGGGTGTCCTGCTATCATCCTGGAGTGAGATGCGTCTTTGATACTGGACAGTTTTTGTTTTATTCTCATCTAAAAACAGTGATCATAGCTCATACAATAGACATTTCAAAGGTATTTTATTTTGAAACTCTACATCAGAATGTCCTGATTTTTTCTGAGTGACTAGATGGGGTGTGCTGATATCACCCTGGAGTGAGATGAGTCTTTGATACTGGACAGTTTTTGTTTTATTCTCATCTAAAAACAGGGATGATAGCTCATGCAATAGAGATTTCAAAGGTCTTTTATTTTGAAACTGTACATCAGAATGTCCTGATTCTCCCTGAGTGACTAGGTGGGGTGTCCTGCTATCACCCTGGAGTGAGATGAGTCTTTGATACTCGACAGTTTTTGTTTTATTCTCATCTAAAAACAGGGATGATAGCTCATACAATAGAGATTTCAAAGGTCTTTTATTTTGAAACTCTACATCAGAAAGTCCTGATTCTCCCTGAGTGACTAGGTGGGGTGTCCTGTTATCACCCTGAAGGGAAATGAGTATTTGATACTGGACAGT
This sequence comes from Notothenia rossii, assembly GCF_949606895.1. Lineage (NCBI taxonomy): Eukaryota > Metazoa > Chordata > Actinopteri > Perciformes > Nototheniidae > Notothenia > Notothenia rossii. The sequence continues at coordinate 45,022,025 of NC_136902.1, forward strand.
GTTTGTTTTATTCTTATCTAAAAAATGGGATGATAGCTCATATATGAGATTTCAAAGATCTTTTATTTTGAAACTCTACATCAGAATGTCCTGATTCTCCCTGAGTGACTAGGTGGGGTGTCATGCTATCACCCTGGAGTGAGATTAGTTTTTGATACTGGACAGTTATTGATTTATTCTCATCAAAAAAATGGGATGATAGCTCATATATGAGAATTCAAAGGTATTTTATTTTGAAACTCTACATCAGAATGTCCTGATTTTATTCTGAGTGACTAGATGGGGTGTCCTGCTATCACCCTGGAGTGAGATGCGTCTTTGATACTGGACAGTTTTTGTTTTATTCTCATCTAAAAACAGGGATGATAGCTAATACAATAGAGATTTCAAAGGTATTTTATTTTGAAACTCTACCTCAGAATGTCCTGATTTTTTCTCAGTGACTAGATGGGGTGTCCTGCTATCACCCTGGAGTGAGATGAGTCTTTGATACTGGAGAGTTTTGTTTTATTCTCATCTAAACAGAGAGGGATGATAGCTCATATATGAGATTTCAAAGGTCTTTTATTTTGAAACTCTACATCAGAATGTCCTGATTCTCCCTGAGTGACTAGGTGGGGTTTCCTCCTATCACCCTGGAGTGAGATGAGTTTTTGATATTGGACAGTATTTGTTTTATTCTCATCTAAAAACAGGGATGATAGCTCATATATGAGACTTCAAAGGTATTTTATTTTGAAACTCTACATCAGAATGTCCTGATTTTTTCGGAGTGACTAGAAAGGGTGTCCTGCTATCACCATGGAGTGAGATGAGTCTTTGATACTGGACAGTCTTTGTTTTATTCTCATCTAAAAACAGGGATGATAGCTCATACAATAGAGATTTCAAAGGTCTTTTATTTTTGAAAATCTAAATCAGAATGTCCTGATTCTCCCTGAGTGACTAGGTGGGGTGTCCTGCTATTACCCTCGAGTGAGATTCGTCTTTGATACTGGACAGTTTTTGTTTTATTCTCATCTAAAAACAGGGATGATAGCTCATACAATAGAGATTTCAAAGGTCTTTTATTTTGAAACTGTACATCAGAATGTCCTGATTCTCCCTGAGTGACTAGGTGGGGTTTCCTGCTATCACCCTGGAGGGAGATGAGTTTTTGATATTGGACAGTATTTGTTTTATTCTCATCTAAAAACAGGGATGATAGCTCATATATGAGACTTCAAAGGTATTTTATTTTGAAACTCTACATCAGAATGTCCTGATTTTTTCGGAGTGACTAGAAAGGGTGTCCTGCTATCACCATGGAGTGAGATGAGTCTTTGATACTGGACAGTCTTTGTTTTATTCTCATCTAAAAACAGGGATGATAGCTCATACAATAGAGATTTCAAAGGTCTTTTATTTTGAAAATCTAAATCAGAATGTCCTGATTCTCCCTGAGTGACTAGGTGGGGTGTCCTGCTATTACCCACGAGTGAGATTCGTCTTTGATACTGGACAGTTTTTGTTTTATTCTCATCTAAAAACAGGGATGATAGCTCATACAATAGAGATTTCAAAGGTCTTTTATTTTGAAACTGTACATCAGAATGTCCTGATTCTCCCTGAGTGACTAGGTGGGGTTTCCTGCTATCACCCTGGAGGGAGATGAGTTTTTGATATTGGACAGTATTTGTTTTATTCTCATCTAAAAACAGGGATGATAGCTCATATATGAGACTTCAAAGGTATTTTATTTTGAAACTCTACATCAGAATGTCCTGATTTTTTTCGGAGTGACTAGAAAGGGTGTCCTGCTATCACCATAGAGTTAGATGAGTCTTTGATACTGGAGAGATTTTGTTTTATTCTCATCTAAACAGAGAGGGATGATAGCTCATATATGAGATTTCAAAGGTCTTTTATTTTGAAACTCTACATCACAATGTCCTGATTTTTTCTGAGTGACTTGATGGGGTGTCCTGCTATCACCATAGAGTTAGATGAGTCTTTGATACTGGACAGTTTTGTTTTATTCTCATCTAAACAGAGGGGGATGATAGCTCATATATGAGATTTCAAAGGTCTTTTATTTTGAAACTGTACATCAGAATGTCCTGATTTTTTCTGAGGGACTATGTGGCGTGTCCTGCTATCACCCTGGAGTGAGATCGGTCTTTGATACTTGAGAGTTTTTGTTTTATTCTCATCTAAACAGAGAGGGATTATAGCTCATATATGAGATTTCAAAGGTCTTTTATTTTGAAACTCTACATCAGAATGTCCTGATTCTCCCTGAGTGACTAGGTGGGGTGTCCTGCTATCACCCTGGAGTGAGATGCGTCTTTGATACTGGACAGTTTTTGTTTTATTCTCATCTAAAAACAGGGATGATAGCTCATACAATAGAGATTTCAAAGGTATTTTATTTTGAAACTCTACATCAGAATGTCCTGATTTTTTCTGAGTGACTAGATGGGGTGTGCTGCTATCACCCTGGAGTGAGATGAGTCTTTGATACTGGACAGTTTTTGTTTTATTCTCATCTAAAAACAGGGATGATAGCTCATACAATAGAGATTTCAAAGGTCTTTTATTTTGAAACTCTACATCAGAATGTCCTGATTTTTTTCTGAGTGACTAGATGGGGTGTCCTGCTATCACCCTGGAGTGAGATGCGTCTTTGATACTGGACAGTTTTTGTTTTATTCTCATCTAAAAACAGGGATGATAGCTCATATATGAGACTTCAAAGGTATTTTATTTTGAAACTGTACATCAGAATGTCCTGATTTTTTCTGAGTGACTAGATGGGGTGTCCTGCTATCACCCTGGAGTGAGATGAGTCTTTGATACTGGACAGTTTTTGTTTTATTCTCATCTAAAAACAGGGATGATAGCTCATGCAATAGTGATTTCAAAGGTCTTTTATTTTGAAACTGTACATCAGAATGTCCTGATTCTCCCTGAGTGACTAGGTGGGGTTTCCTGCTATCACCCTGGAGTGAGATGAGTTTTTGATATTGGACAGTATTTGTTTTATTCTCATCTAAAAACAGGGATGATAGCTCATATATGAGACTTCAAAGGTATTTTATTTTGAAACTCTAAATCAGAATGTCCTGATTTTTTCGGAGTGACTAGAAAGGGTGTCCTGCTATCACCATGGTGTGAGATGAGTCTTTGATACTGGACAGTCTTTGTGTTATTCTCATCTAAAAACAGAGATGATAGCTCATACAATAGAGATTTCAAAGGTCTTTTATTTTGAAACTCTACATCAGAAAGTCCTGATTCTCCCTGAGTGACTAGGTGGGGTGTCCTGTTATAACCCTGAAGGGAAATGAGTATTTGATACTGGACAGTTTTTGTTTTATTCTTATCTAAATACAGAGGGATGATAGCTCATATATGAGACTTCAAAGGTCTTTTATTTTGAAACTCTACATCAGAATGTCCTGATTTTTTTCGGAGTGACTAGAAAGGGTGTCCTGCTATCACCCTGGAATGAGATGAGTCTTTGATACTGGACAGTTTTTGTTTTATTCTCATCTAAAAACAGGGATGATAGCTAATACAATAGAGATTTCAAGACATATTTTATTTTGAAACTCTACATCAGAATGTCCTGATTTTTTTCGGAGTGACTAGAAAGGGTGTCCTGCTATCACCCTGGAATGAGATGAGTCTTTGATACTGGACAGTTTTTGTTTTATTCTCATCTAAAAACAGGGATGATAGCTAATACAATAGAGATTTCAAGACATATTTTATTTTGAAACTCTACATCAGAATGTCCTGATTTTTTCTCAGTGACTAGATGGGGTGTCCTGCTATCACCCTGGAGTGAGATGAGTCTTTGATACTGGAGAGATTTTGTTTTATTCTCATCTAAACAGAGAGGGATGATAGCTCATATATGAGATTTCAAAGGTCTTTTATTTTGAAACTCTACATCACAATGTCCTGATTTTTTCTGAGTGACTTGATGGGGTGTCCTGCTATCACCATAGAGTTAGATGAGTCTTTGATACTGGACAGTGTTTGTTTTATTCCCATCTAAAAACAGGGATTATAGCTCATATATGAGATTTCAAAGGTCTTTTATTTTGAAACTCTACATCAGAATGTCCTGATTCTCCCTGAGTGACTAGGTGGGGTGTCCTGCTATCACCCTGGAGTGAGATGCGTCTTTGATACTGGACAGTTTTTGTTTTATTCTCATCTAAAAACAGGGATCATAGCTCATACAATAGACATTTTAAAGGTATTTTATTTTGAAACTCTACATCAGAATGTCCTGATTTTTTCTGAGTGACTAGATGGGGTGTGCTGATATCACCCTGGAGTGAGATGAGTCTTTGATACTGGACAGTTTTTGTTTTATTCTCATCTAAAAACAGGGATGATAGCTCATGCAATAGAGATTTCAAAGGTCTTTTATTTTGAAACTGTACATCAGAATGTCCTGATTCTCCCTGAGTGACTAGGTGGGGTGTCCTGCTATCACCCTGGAGTGAGATGAGTCTTTGATACTCGACAGTTTTTGTTTTATTCTCATCTAAAAACAGGGATGATAGCTCATACAATAGAGATTTCAAAGGTCTTTTATTTTGAAACTCTACATCAGAAAGTCCTGATTCTCCCTGAGTGACTAGGTGGGGTGTCCTGTTATCACCCTGAAGGGAAATTAGTATTTGATACTGGACAGTGTTTGTTTTATTCTTATCTAAATACAGAGGGATGATAGCTCATATATGAGATTTCAAAGGTCTTTTATTTTGAAACTCTACATCAGAATGTCCTGATTCTCCCTGGGTGACTAGGTGGGGTGTCATGCTATCACCCTGGAGTGAGATTAGTTTTTGATACTGGACAGTTATTGATTTATTCTCATCAAAAAAATGGGATGATAGCTCATATATGAGAATTCAAAGGTATTTTATTTTGAAACTCTACATCAGAATGTCCTGATTTTATTCTGAGTGACTAGATGGGGTGTCCTGCAATCACCCTGGAGTGAGATGCGTCTTTGATACTGGACAGTTTTTGTTTTATTCTCATCTAAAAACAGGGATGATAGCTAATACAATAGAGATTTCAAAGGTATTTTATTTTGAAACTCTACCTCAGAATGTCCTGATTTTTTCTCAGTGACTAGATGGGGTGTCCTGCTATCACCCTGGAGTGAGATGAGTCTTTGATACTGGAGAGTTTTGTTTTATTCTCATCTAAACAGAGAGGGATGATAGCTCATATATGAGATTTCAAAGGTCTTTTATTTTGAAACTCTACATCAGAATGTCCTGATTCTCCCTGAGTGACTAGGTGGGGTTTCCTCCTATCACCCTGGAGTGAGATGAGTTTTTGATATTGGACAGTATTTGTTTTATTCTCATCTAAAAACAGGGATGATAGCTCATATATGAGACTTCAAAGGTATTTTATTTTGAAACTCTACATCAGAATGTCCTGATTTTTTCGGAGTGACTAGAAAGGGTGTCCTGCTATCACCATGGAGTGAGATGAGTCTTTGATACTGGACAGTCTTTGTTTTATTCTCATCTAAAAACAGGGATGATAGCTCATACAATAGAGATTTCAAAGGTCTTTTATTTTGAAAATCTAAATCAGAATGTCCTGATTCTCCCTGAGTGACTAGGTGGGGTGTCCTGCTATTACCCTCGAGTGAGATTCGTCTTTGATACTGGACAGTTTTTGTTTTATTCTCATCTAAAAACAGGGATGATAGCTCATACAATAGAGATTTCAAAGGTCTTTTATTTTGAAACTGTACATCAGAATGTCCTGATTCTCCCTGAGTGACTAGGTGGGGTTTCCTGCTATCACCCTGGAGGGAGATGAGTTTTTGATATTGGACAGTATTTGTTTTATTCTCATCTAAAAACAGGGATGATAGCTCATATATGAGACTTCAAAGGTATTTTATTTTGAAACTCTACATCAGAATGTCCTGATTTTTTTCGGAGTGACTAGAAAGGGTGTCCTGCTATCACCATAGAGTTAGATGAGTCTTTGATACTGGAGAGATTTTGTTTTATTCTCATCTAAACAGAGAGGGATGATAGCTCATATATGAGATTTCAAAGGTCTTTTATTTTGAAACTCTACATCACAATGTCCTGATTTTTTCTGAGTGACTTGATGGGGTGTCCTGCTATCACCATAGAGTTAGATGAGTCTTTGATACTGGACAGTGTTTGTTTTATTCCCATCTAAAAACAGGGATGATAGCTCATATATTAGATTTCAAAGGTATTTTATTTTGAAACTCTAAATCAGAATGTCCTGATTTTTTCTGAGTAACTAGGTGGGGTGTCCTGCTATCACCCTGGAGTGAGATGAGTCTTTGATACTGGACAGTTTTGTTTTATTCTCATCTAAACAGAGGGGGATGATAGCTCATATATGAGATTTCAAAGGTCTTTTATTTTGAAACTGTACATCAGAATGTCCTGATTTTTTCTGAGTGACTATGTGGCGTGTCCTGCTATCACCCTGGAGTGAGATCGGTCTTTGATACTTGAGAGTTTTTGTTTTATTCTCATCTAAACAGAGAGGGATTATAGCTCATATATGAGATTTCAAAGGTCTTTTATTTTGAAACTCTACATCAGAATGTCCTGATTCTCCCTGAGTGACTAGGTGGGGTGTCCTGCTATCACCCTGGAGTGAGATGCGTCTTTGATACTGGACAGTTTTTGTTTTATTCTCATCTAAAAACAGGGATGATAGCTCATACAATAGAGATTTCAAAGGTATTTTATTTTGAAACTCTACATCAGAATGTCCTGATTTTTTCTGAGTGACTAGATGGGGTGTGCTGCTATCACCCTGGAGTGAGATGAGTCTTTGATACTGGACAGTTTTTGTTTTATTCTCATCTAAAAACAGGGATGATAGCTCATACAATAGAGATTTCAAAGGTCTTTTATTTTGAAACTCTACATCAGAAAGTCCTGATTCTCCCTGAGTGACTAGGTGGGGTGTCCTGTTATCACCCTGAAGGGAAATGAGTATTTGATACTGGACAGTGTTTGTTTTATTCTTATCTAAATACAGAGGGATGATAGCTCATATATGAGATTTCAAAGGTCTTTTATTTTGAAACTCTACATCAGAATGTCCTGATTCTCACTGAGTGACTAGGTGGGGTGTCATGCTATCGCCCTGGAGTGAGATTAGTTTTTGATACTGGACAGTTATTGATTTATTCTCATCTAAAAAATGGGATGATAGCTCATATATGAGAATTCAAAGGTATTTTATTTTGAAACTCTACATCAGAATGTCCTGATTTTTTTCTGAGTGACTAGATGGGGTGTCCTGCTATCACCCTGGAGTGAGATGCGTCTTTGATACTGGACAGTTTTTGTTTTATTCTCATCTAAAAACAGGGATGATAGCTCATATATGAGACTTCAAAGGTATTTTATTTTGAAACTGTACATCAGAATGTCCTGATTTTTTCTGAGTGACTAGATGGGGTGTCCTGCTATCACCCTGGAGTGAGATAAGTCTTTGATACTGGACAGTTTTTGTTTTATTCTCATCTAAAAACAGGGATGATAGCTCATGCAATAGAGATTTCAAAGGTCTTTTATTTTGAAACTGTACATCAGAATGTCCTGATTCTCCCTGAGTGACAAGGTGGGGTTTCCTGCTATCACCCTGGAGTGAGATGAGTTTTTGATATTGGACAGTATTTGTTTTATTCTCATCTAAAAACAGGGATGATAGCTCATATATGAGACTTCAAAGGTATTTTATTTTGAAACTCTAAATCAGAATGTCCTGATTTTTTCGGAGTGACTAGAAAGGGTGTCCTGCTATCACCATGGTGTGAGATGAGTCTTTGATACTGGACAGTCTTTGTGTTATTCTCATCTAAAAACAGAGATGATAGCTCATACAATAGAGATTTCAAAGGTCTTTTATTTTGAAACTCTACATCAGAAAGTCCTGATTCTCCCTGAGTGACTAGGTGGGGTGTCCTGTTATAACCCTGAAGGGAAATTAGTATTTGATACTGGACAGTTTTTGTTTTATTCTTATCTAAATACAGAGGGATGATAGCTCATATATGAGATTTCAAAGGTCTTTTATTTTGAAACTGTACATCAGAATGTCCTGATTCTCCCTGAGTGACTAGGTGGGGTTTCATGCTATCACCCTGCAGTGAGATGAGTCTTTGATACTGGACAGTTTTTGTTTTATTCTCATCTAAAAACAGGGATGATAGCTAATACAATAGAGATTTCAAAAATATTTTATTTTGAAACTCTACATCAGAATGTCCTGATTTTTTCTCAGTGACTAGATGGGGTGTCCTGCTATCACCCTGGAGTGAGATGAGTCTTTGATACTGGAGAGATTTTGTTTTATTCTCATCTAAACAGAGAGGGATGATAGCTCATATATGAGATTTCAAAGGTCTTTTATTTTGAAACTCTACATCAGAATGTCCTGATTTTTTCTGAGTGACTAGATGGGGTGTCCTGCTATCACCATGGAGTTAGATGAGTCTTTGATACTGGACAGTGTTTGTTTTATTCCCATCTAAAAACAGGGATGATAGCTCATATATGAGACTTCAAAGGTATTTTATTTTGAAACTCTAAATCAGAATGTCCTGATTCTCCCTGAGTGACTAGGTGGGGTGTCCTGCTATTACCCTCGAGTGAGATGCGTCTTTGATACTGGACAGTTTTTGTTTTATTCTCATCTAAAAACAGGGATGATAGCTCATACAATAGAGATTTCAAAGGTCTTTTATTTTGAAACTGTACATCAGAATGTCCTGATTCTCCCTGAGTGACTAGGTGGGGTTTCCTGCTATCACCCTGGAGGGAGATGAGTTTTTGATATTGGACAGTATTTGTTTTATTCTCATCTAAAAACAGGGATGATAGCTCATATATGAGACTTCAAAGGTATTTTATTTTGAAACTCTACATCAGAATGTCCTGATTTTTTTCGGAGTGACTAGATGGGGTGTCCTGCTATCACCCTGGAGTGAGATGAGTCTTTGATACTGGAGAGATTTTGTTTTATTCTCATCTAAACAGAGAGGGATGATAGCTCATATATGAGATTTCAAAGGTCTTTTATTTTGAAACTCTACATCACAATGTCCTGATTTTTTCTGAGTGACTAGGTGGGGTGTCCTGCTATCACCCTGGAGTGAGATGCGTCTTTGATACTGGAAAGTCTTTGTTTTATTCTCATCTAAAAATAGGGATGATAGCTCATACAATAGAGATTTCAAAGGTATTTTATTTTGAAACTCTACATCAGAATGTCCTGATTTTTTCTGAGTGACTAGGTGGGGTGTCCTGCTATCACCCTGGAGTGAGATGAGTCTTTGATACTGGACAGTTTTGTTTTATTCTCATCTAAACAGAGAGGGATGATAGCTCATATATGAGATTTCAAAGGTCTTTTATTTTGAAACTGTACATCAGAATGTCCTGATTTTTTCTGAGTGACTATGTGGCGTGTCCTGCTATCACCCTGGAGTTAGATCAGTCTTTGATACTTGAGAGTTTTTGTTTTATTCTCATATAAACAGAGAGGGATTATAGCTCATATATGAGATTTCAAAGGTCTTTTATTTTGAAACTCTAAATCAGAATGTCCTGATTTTTTTCTGAGTGACTAGATGGGGTGTCCTGCTATCACCCTGGAGTGAGATGAGTCTTTGATACTGGAGAGTTTTTGTTTTATTCTCATCTAAACAGAGAGGGATGATAGCTCATATATGAGATTTCAAAGGTCTTTTATTTTGAAACTCTACATCAGAATGTCCTGATTTTTTCTGAGTGACTAGATGGGGTGTCCTGCTATCACCCTGGAGTGAGATGAGTCTTTGATACTGGAGAGTTTTTGTTTTATTCTCATCTAAACAGAGAGGGATGATAGCTCATATATGAGAATTCAAAGGTCTTTTATTTTGAAACTCTACATCAGAATGTCCTGATTTTTTCTGAGTGACTAGATGGGGTGTCCTGCTATTACCCTCGAGTGAGATGCGTCTTTGATACTGGACAGTTTTTGTTTTATTCTCATCTAAAAACAGGGATGATAGCTCATACAATAGAGATTTCAAAGGTCTTTTATTTTGAAACTGTACATCAGAATGTCCTGATTCTCCCTGAGTGACTAGGTGGGGTTTCCTGCTATCACCCTGGAGGGAGATGAGTTTTTGATATTGGACAGTATTTGTTTTATTCTCATCTAAAAACAGGGATGATAGCTCATATATGAGAATTCAAAGGTATTTTATTTTGAAACTCTACATCAGAATGTCCTGATTTTTTTCTGAGTGACTAGATGGGGTGTCCTGCTATCACCCTGGAGTGAGATGCGTCTTTGATACTGGACAGTTTTTGTTTTATTCTCATCTAAAAACAGGGATGATAGCTCATATATGAGACTTCAAAGGTATTTTATTTTGAAACTGTACATCAGAATGTCCTGATTTTTTCTGAGTGACTAGATGGGGTGTCCTGCTATCACCCTGGAGTGAGATGAGTCTTTGATACTGGACAGTTTTTGTTTTATTCTCATCTAAAAACAGGGATGATAGCTCATGCAATAGAGATTTCAAAGGTCTTTTATTTTGAAACTGTACATCAGAATGTCCTGATTCTCCCTGAGTGACTAGGTGGGGTTTCCTGCTATCACCCTGGAGTGAGATGAGTTTTTGATATTGGACAGTATTTGTTTTATTCTCATCTAAAAACAGGGATGATAGCTCATATATGAGACTTCAAAGGTATTTTATTTTGAAACTCTAAATCAGAATGTCCTGATTTTTTCGGAGTGACTAGAAAGGGTGTCCTGCTATCACCATGGTGTGAGATGAGTCTTTGATACTGGACAGTCTTTGTGTTATTCTCATCTAAAAACAGAGATGATAGCTCATACAATAGAGATTTCAAAGGTCTTTTATTTTGAAACTCTACATCAGAAAGTCCTGATTCTCCCTGAGTGACTAGGTGGGGTGTCCTGTTATAACCCTGAAGGGAAATGAGTATTTGATACTGGACAGTTTTTGTTTTATTCTTATCTAAATACAGAGGGATGATAGCTCATATATGAGATTTCAAAGGTCTTTTATTTTGAAACTGTACATCAGAATGTCCTGATTCTCCCTGAGTGACTAGGTGGGGTTTCATGCTATCACCCTGCAGTGAGATGAGTTTTTGATATTGGACAGTATTTGTTTTATTCTCATCTAAAAACAGGGATGATAGCTCATATATGAGACTTCAAAGGTATTTTATTTTGAAACTCTACATCAGAATGTCCTGATTTTTTTCGGAGTGACTAGAAAGGGTGTCCTGCTATCACCCTGGAATGAGATGAGTCTTTGATACTGGACAGTTTTTGTTTTATTCTCATCTAAAAACAGGGATGATAGCTAATACAATAGAGATTTCAAGACATATTTTATTTTGAAACTCTACATCAGAATGTCCTGATTTTTTCTCAGTGACTAGATGGGGTGTCCTGCTATCACCCTGGAGTGAGATGAGTCTTTGATACTGGAGAGATTTTGTTTTATTCTCATCTAAACAGAGAGGGATGATAGCTCATATATGAGATTTCAAAGGTCTTTTATTTTGAAACTCTACATCACAATGTCCTGATTTTTTCTGAGTGACTTGATGGGGTGTCCTGCTATCACCATAGAGTTAGATGAGTCTTTGATACTGGACAGTGTTTGTTTTATTCCCATCTAAAAACAGGGATTATAGCTCATATATGAGATTTCAAAGGTCTTTTATTTTGAAACTCTACATCAGAATGTCCTGATTCTCCCTGAGTGACTAGGTGGGGTGTCCTGCTATCACCCTGGAGTGAGATGCGTCTTTGATACTGGACAGTTTTTGTTTTATTCTCATCTAAAAACAGGGATCATAGCTCATACAATAGACATTTTAAAGGTATTTTATTTTGAAACTCTACATCAGAATGTCCTGATTTTTTCTGAGTGACTAGATGGGGGGTGCTGATATCACCCTGGAGTGAGATGAGTCTTTGATACTGGACAGTTTTTGTTTTATTCTCATCTAAAAACAGGGATGATAGCTCATGCAATAGAGATTTCAAAGGTCTTTTATTTTGAAACTGTACATCAGAATGTCCTGATTCTCCCTGAGTGACTAGGTGGTGTGTCCTGCTATCACCCTGGAGTGAGATGAGTCTTTGATACTCGACAGTTTTTGTTTTATTCTCATCTAAAAACAGGGATGATAGCTCATACAATAGAGATTTCAAAGGTCTTTTATTTTGAAACTCTACATCAGAAAGTCCTGATTCTCCCTGAGTGACTAGGTGGGGTGTCCTGTTATCACCCTGAAGGGAAATGAGTATTTGATACTGGACAGTGTTTGTTTTATTCTTATCTAAATACAGAGGGATGATAGCTCATATATGAGATTTCAAAGGTCTTTTATTTTGAAACTCTACATCAGAATGTCCTGATTCTCCCTGGGTGACTAGGTGGGGTGTCATTCTATCACCCTGGAGTGAGATTAGTTTTTGATACTGGACAGTTATTGATTTATTCTCATCAAAAAAATGGGATGATAGCTCATATATGAGAATTCAAAGGTATTTTATTTTGAAACTCTACATCAGAATGTCCTGATTTTATTCTGAGTGACTAGATGGGGTGTCCTGCTATCACCCTGGAGTGAGATGCGTCTTTGATACTGGACAGTTTTTGTTTTATTCTCATCTAAAAACAGGGATGATAGCTAATACAATAGAGATTTCAAAGGTATTTTATTTTGAAACTCTACCTCAGAATGTCCTGATTTTTTCTCAGTGACTAGATGGGGTGTCCTGCTATCACCCTGGAGTGAGATGAGTCTTTGATACTGGAGAGTTTTGTTTTATTCTCATCTAAACAGAGAGGGATGATAGCTCATATATGAGATTTCAAAGGTCTTTTATTTTGAAACTCTACATCAGAATGTCCTGATTCTCCCTGAGTGACTAGGTGGGGTTTCCTCCTATCACCCTGGAGTGAGATGAGTTTTTGATATTGGACAGTATTTGTTTTATTCTCATCTAAAAACAGGGATGATAGCTCATATATGAGACTTCAAAGGTATTTTATTTTGAAACTCTACATCAGAATGTCCTGATTTTTTCGGAGTGACTAGAAAGGGTGTCCTGCTATCACCATGGAGTGAGATGAGTCTTTGATACTGGACAGTCTTTGTTTTATTCTCATCTAAAAACAGGGATGATAGCTCATACAATAGAGATTTCAAAGGTCTTTTATTTTGAAAATCTAAATCAGAATGTCCTGATTCTCCCTGAGTGACTAGGTGGGGTGTCCTGCTATTACCCTCGAGTGAGATTCGTCTTTGATACTGGACAGTTTTTGTTTTATTCTCATCTAAAAACAGGGATGATAGCTCATACAATAGAGATTTCAAAGGTCTTTTATTTTGAAACTGTACATCAGAATGTCCTGATTCTCCCTGAGTGACTAGGTGGGGTTTCCTGCTATCACCCTGGAGGGAGATGAGTTTTTGATATTGGACAGTATTTGTTTTATTCTCATCTAAAAACAGGGATGATAGCTCATATATGAGACTTCAAAGGTATTTTATTTTGAAACTCTACATCAGAATGTCCTGATTTTTTTCGGAGTGACTAGAAAGGGTGTCCTGCTATCACCATAGAGTTAGATGAGTCTTTGATACTGGAGAGATTTTGTTTTATTCTCATCTAAACAGAGAGGGATGATAGCTCATATATGAGATTTCAAAGGTCTTTTATTTTGAAACTGTACATCAGAATGTCCTGTTTTTTTCTGAGTGACTATGTGGCGTGTCCTGCTATCACCCTGGAGTGAGATCGGTCTTTGATACTTGAGAGTTTTTGTTTTATTCTCATCTAAACAGAGAGGGATTATAGCTCATATATGAGATTTCAAAGGTCTTTTATTTTGAAACTCTACATCAGAATGTCCTGATTCTCCCTGAGTGACTAGGTGGGGTGTCCTGCTATCACCCTGGAGTGAGATGCGTCTTTGATACTGGACAGTTTTTGTTTTATTCTCATCTAAAAACAGGGATGATAGCTCATACAATAGAGATTTCAAAGGTATTTTATTTTGAAACTCTACATCAGAATGTCCTGATTTTTTCTGAGTGACTAGATGGGGTGTGCTGCTATCACCCTGGAGTGAGATGAGTCTTTGATACTGGACAGTTTTTGTTTTATTCTCATCTAAAAACAGGGATGATAGCTCATACAATAGAGATTTCAAAGGTCTTTTATTTTGAAACTCTACATCAGAAAGTCCTGATTCTCCCTGAGTGACTAGGTGGGGTGTCCTGTTATCACCCTGAAGGGAAATGAGTATTTGATACTGGACAGTGTTTGTTTTATTCTTATCTAAATACAGAGGGATGATAGCTCATATATGAGATTTCAAAGGTATTTTATTTTGAAACTCTACATCAGAATGTCCTGATTCTCACTGAGTGACTAGGTGGGGTGTCATGCTATCACCCTGGAGTGAGATTAGTTTTTGATACTGGACAGTTATTGATTTATTCTCATCTAAAAAATGGGATGATAGCTCATATATGAGAATTCAAAGGTATTTTATTTTGAAACTCTACATCAGAATGTCCTGATTTTTTTCTGAGTGACTAGATGGGGTGTCCTGCTATCACCCTGGAGTGAGATGCGTCTTTGATACTGGACAGTTTTTGTTTTATTCTCATCTAAAAGCAGGGATGATAGCTCATATATGAGACTTCAAAGGTATTTTATTTTGAAACTGTACATCAGAATGTCCTGATTTTTTCTGAGTGACTAGATGGGGTGTCCTGCTATCACCCTGGAGTGAGATAAGTCTTTGATACTGGACAGTTTTTGTTTTATTCTCATCTAAAAACAGGGATGATAGCTCATGCAATAGAGATTTCAAAGGTCTTTTATTTTGAAACTGTACATCAGAATGTCCTGATTCTCCCTGAGTGACTAGGTGGGGTTTCCTGCTATCACCCTGGAGTGAGATGAGTTTTTGATATTGGACAGTATTTGTTTTATTCTCATCTAAAAACAGGGATGATAGCTCATATATGAGACTTCAAAGGTATTTTATTTTGAAACTCTAAATCAGAATGTCCTGATTTTTTCGGAGTGACTAGAAAGGGTGTCCTGCTATCACCATGGTGTGAGATGAGTCTTTGATACTGGACAGTCTTTGTGTTATTCTCATCTAAAAACAGAGATGATAGCTCATACAATAGAGATTTCAAAGGTCTTTTATTTTGAAACTCTACATCAGAAAGTACTGATTCTCCCTGAGTGACTAGGTGGGGTGTCCTGTTATAACCCTGAAGGGAAATTAGTATTTGATACTGGACAGTTTTTGTTTTATTCTTATCTAAATACAGAGGGATGATAGCTCATATATGAGATTTCAAAGGTCTTTTATTTTGAAACTGTACATCAGAATGTCCTGATTCTCCCTGAGTGACTAGGTGGGGTTTCATGCTATCACCCTGCAGTGAGATGAGTCTTTGATACTGGACAGTTTTTGTTTTATTCTCATCTAAAAACAGGGATGATAGCTAATACAATAGAGATTTCAAAAATATTTTATTTTGAAACTCTACATCAGAATGTCCTGATTTTTTCTCAGTGACTAGATGGGGTGTCCTGCTATCACCCTGGAGTGAGATGAGTCTTTGATACTGGAGAGATTTTGTTTTATTCTCATCTAAACAGAGAGGGATGATAGCTCATATATGAGATTTCAAAGGTCTTTTATTTTGAAACTCTACATTAGAATGTCCTGATTTTTTCTGAGTGACTTGATGGGGTGTCCTGCTATCACCATGGAGTTAGATGAGTCTTTGATACTGGACAGTGTTTGTTTTATTCCCATCTAAAAACAGGGATGATAGCTCATATATGAGATTTCAAAGGTATTTTATTTTGAAACTCTAAATCAGAATGTCCTGATTTTTTCTGAGTGACTAGGTGGGGTGTCCTGCTATCACCCTGGAGTGAGATGCGTCTTTGATACTGGACAGTCTTTGTTTTATTCTCATCTAAAAATAGGGATGATAGCTCATACAATAGAGATTTCAAAGGTATTTTATTTTGAAACTCTACATCAGAATGTCCTGATTTTTTCTGAGTGACTAGGTGGGGTGTCCTGCTATCACCCTGGAGTGAGATGAGTCTTTGATACTGGACAGTTTTGTTTTATTCTCATCTAAACAGAGAGGGATGATAGCTCATATATGAGATTTCAAAGGTCTTTTATTTTGAAACTGTACATCAGAATGTCCTGATTCTTTCGGAGTGACTATGTGGCGTGTCCTGCTATCACCCTGGAGTTAGATCAGTCTTTGATACTTGAGAGTTTTTGTTTTATTCTCATATAAACAGAGAGGGATTATAGCTCATATATGAGATTTCAAAGGTCTTTTATTTTGAAACTCTACATCAGAAAGTCCTGATTCTCCCTGAGTGACTAGGTGGGGGGTCCTGTTATCACCCTGAAGGGAAATGAGTTTTTGATACTGGACAGTTATTGTTTTATTCTCATCTAAAAAATGGGATGATAGCTCATATATGAGAATTCAAAGGTATTTTATTTTGAAACTCTACATCAGAATGTCCTGATTTTTTCTGAGTGACTAGATGGGGTGTCCTGCTATCACCCTGGAGTGAGATGAGTCTTTGATACTGGAGAGTTTTTGTTTTATTCTCATCTAAACAGAGAGGGATGATAGCTCATATATGAGAATTCAAAGGTCTTTTATTTTGAAACTCTACATCAGAATGTCCTGATTTTTTCTGAGTGACTAGATGGGGTGTCCTGCTATTACCCTCGAGTGAGATGCGTCTTTGATACTGGACAGTTTTTGTTTTATTCTCATCTAAAAACAGGGATGATAGCTCATACAATAGAGATTTCAAAGGTCTTTTATTTTGAAACTGTACATCAGAATGTCCTGATTCTCCCTGAGTGACTAGGTGGGGTTTCCTGCTATCACCCTGGAGGGAGATGAGTTTTTGATATTGGACAGTATTTGTTTTATTCTCATCTAAAAACAGGGATGATAGCTCATATATGAGACTTCAAAGGTATTTTATTTTGAAACTCTACATCAGAATGTCCTGATTTTTTTCGGAGTGACTAGAAAGGGTGTCCTGCTATCACCCTGGAATGAGATGAGTCTTTGATACTGGACAGTTTTTGTTTTATTCTCATCTAAAAATAGGGATGATAGCTAATACAATAGAGATTTCAAAGGTATTTTATTTTGAAACTCTACATCAGAATGTCCTGATTTTTTCTGAGTGACTAGGTGGGGTGTCCTGCTATCACCCTGGAGTGAGATGAGTCTTTGATACTGGACAGTTTTGTTTTATTCTCATCTAAACAGAGAGGGATGATAGCTCATATATGAGATTTCAAAGGTCTTTTATTTTGAAACTGTACATCAGAATGTCCTGATTCTTTCGGAGTGACTATGTGGCGTGTCCTGCTATCACCCTGGAGTTAGATCAGTCTTTGATACTTGAGAGTTATTGTTTTATTCTCATATAAACAGAGAGGGATTATAGCTCATATATGAGATTTCAAAGGTCTTTTATTTTGAAACTCTACATCAGAATGTCCTGATTCTCCCTGAGTGACTAGGTGGGGTGTCCTGCTATCACCCTGGAGTGAGATGCGTCTTTGATACTGGACAGTTTTTGTTTTATTCTCATCTAAAAACAGGGATGATAGCTCATACAATAGAGATTTCAAAGGTATTTTATTTTGAAACTCTACATCAGAATGTCCTGATTTTTTCTGAGTGACTAGATGGGGTGTGCTGCTATCACCCTGGAGTGAGATGAGTCTTTGATACTGGACAGTTTTGTTTTATTCTCATCTAAACAGAGAGGGATGATAGCTCATATATGAGATTTCAAAGGTCTTTTATTTTGAAACTGTACATCAGAATGTCCTGATTCTTTCGGAGTGACTATGTGGCGTGTCCTGCTATCACCCTGGAGTTAGATCAGTCTTTGATACTTGAGAGTTTTTGTTTTATTCTCATATAAACAGAGAGGGATTATAGCTCATATATGAGATTTCAAAGGTCTTTTATTTTGAAACTCTACATCAGAAAGTCCTGATTCTCCCTGAGTGACTAGGTGGGGGGTCCTGTTATCACCCTGAAGGGAAATGAGTTTTTGATACTGGACAGTTATTGTTTTATTCTCATCTAAAAAATGTGATGATAGCTCATATATGAGAATTCAAAGGTATTTTATTTTGAAACTCTACATCAGAATGTCCTGATTTTTTCTGAGTGACTAGATGGGGTGTCCTGCTATCACCCTGGAGTGAGATGAGTCTTTGATACTGGAGAGTTTTTGTTTTATTCTCATCTAAACAGAGAGGGATGATAGCTCATATATGAGAATTCAAAGGTCTTTTATTTTGAAACTCTACATCAGAATGTCCTGATTTTTTCTGAGTGACTAGATGGGGTGTCCTGCTATTACCCTCGAGTGAGATGCGTCTTTGATACTGGACAGTTTTTGTTTTATTCTCATCTAAAAACAGGGATGATAGCTCATACAATAGAGATTTCAAAGGTCTTTTATTTTGAAACTGTACATCAGAATGTCCTGATTCTCCCTGAGTGACTAGGTGGGGTTTCCTGCTATCACCCTGGAGGGAGATGAGTTTTTGATATTGGACAGTATTTGTTTTATTCTCATCTAAAAACAGGGATGATAGCTCATATATGAGACTTCAAAGGTATTTTATTTTGAAACTCTACATCAGAATGTCCTGATTTTTTTCGGAGTGACTAGAAAGGGTGTCCTGCTATCACCCTGGAATGAGATGAGTCTTTGATACTGGACAGTTTTTGTTTTATTCTCATCTAAAAATAGGGATGATAGCTAATACAATAGAGATTTCAAAAATATTTTATTTTGAAACTCTACATCAGAATGTCCTGATTTTTTCTCAGTGACTAGATGGGGTGTCCTGCTATCACCCTGGAGTGAGATGAGTCTTTGATACTGGATAGATTTTGTTTTATTCTCATCTAAACAGAGAGGGATGATAGCTCATATATGAGATTTCAAAGGTCTTTTATTTTGAAACTCTACATCACAATGTCCTGATTTTTTCTGAGTGACTAGGTGGGGTGTCCTGCTATCACCCTGGAGTGAGATGCGTCTTTGATACTGGACAGTCTTTGTTTTATTCTCATCTAAAAATAGGGATGATAGCTCATACAATAGAGATTTCAAAGGTATTTTATTTTGAAACTCTACATCAGAATGTCCTGATTTTTTCTGAGTGACTAGGTGGGGTGTCCTGCTATCACCCTGGAGTGAGATGAGTCTTTGATACTGGACAGTTTTGTTTTATTCTCATCTAAACAGAGAGGGATGATAGCTCATATATGAGATTTCAAAGGTCTTTTATTTTGAAACTCTACATCAGAATGTCCTGATTCTTTCGGAGTGACTATGTGGCGTGTCCTGCTATCACCCTGGAGTTAGATCAGTCTTTGATACTTGAGAGTTATTGTTTTATTCTCATATAAACAGAGAGGGATTATAGCTCATATATGAGATTTCAAAGGTCTTTTATTTTGAAACTCTACATCAGAATGTCCTGATTCTCCCTGAGTGACTAGGTGGGGTGTCCTGCTATCACCCTGGAGTGAGATGCGTCTTTGATACTGGACAGTTTTTGTTTTATTCTCATCTAAAAACAGGGATGATAGCTCATACAATAGAGATTTCAAAGGTATTTTATTTTGAAACTCTACATCAGAATGTCCTGATTTTTTCTGAGTGACTAGATGGGGTGTGCTGCTATCACCCTGGAGTGAGATGAGTCTTTGATACTGGACAGTTTTTGTTTTATTCTCATCTAAAAACAGGGATGATAGCTCATACAATAGAGATTTCAAAGGTCTTTTATTTTGAAACTCTACATCAGAATGTCCTGATTTTTTTCTGAGTGACTAGATGGGGTGTCCTGCTATCACCCTGGAGTGAGATGCGTCTTTGATACTGGACAGTTTTTGTTTTATTCTCATCTAAAGACAGGGATGATAGCTCATATATGAGACTTCAAAGGTATTTTATTTTGAAACTGTACATCAGAATGTCCTGATTTTTTCTGAGTGACTAGATGGGGTGTCCTGCTATCACCCTGGAGTGAGATGAGTCTTTGATACTGGACAGTTTTTGTTTTATTCTCATCTAAAAACAGGGATGATAGCTCATGCAATAGTGATTTCAAAGGTCTTTTATTTTGAAACTGTACATCAGAATGTCCTGATTCTCCCTGAGTGACTAGGTGGGGTTTCCTGCTATCACCCTGGAGTGAGATGAGTTTTTGATATTGGACAGTATTTGTTTTATTCTCATCTAAAAACAGGGATGATAGCTCATATATGAGACTTCAAAGGTATTTTATTTTGAAACTCTAAATCAGAATGTCCTGATTTTTTCGGAGTGACTAGAAAGGGTGTCCTGCTATCACCATGGTGTGAGATGAGTCTTTGATACTGGACAGTCTTTGTGTTATTCTCATCTAAAAACAGAGATGATAGCTCATACAATAGAGATTTCAAAGGTCTTTTATTTTGAAACTCTACATCAGAAAGTCCTGATTCTCCCTGAGTGACTAGGTGGGGTGTCCTGTTATAACCCTGAAGGGAAATGAGTATTTGATACTGGACAGTTTTTGTTTTATTCTTATCTAAATACAGAGGGATGATAGCTCATATATGAGATCTCAAAGGTCTTTTATTTTGAAACTGTACATCAGAATGTCCTGATTCTCCCTGAGTGACTAGGTGGGGTTTCATGCTATCACCCTGCAGTGAGATGAGTTTTTGATATTGGACAGTATTTGTTTTATTCTCATCTAAAAACAGGGATGATAGCTCATATATGAGACTTCAAAGGTATTTTATTTTGAAACTCTACATCAGAATGTCCTGATTTTTTTCGGAGTGACTAGAAAGGGTGTCCTGCTATCACCCTGGAATGAGATGAGTCTTTGATACTGGACAGTTTTTGTTTTATTCTCATCTAAAAACAGGGATGATAGCTAATACAATAGAGATTTCAAGACATATTTTATTTTGAAACTCTACATCAGAATGTCCTGATTTTTTCTCAGTGACTAGATGGGGTGTCCTGCTATCACCCTGGAGTGAGATGAGTCTTTGATACTGGAGAGATTTTGTTTTATTCTCATCTAAACAGAGAGGGATGATAGCTCATATATGAGATTTCAAAGGTCTTTTATTTTGAAACTCTACATCACAATGTCCTGATTTTTTCTGAGTGACTTGATGGGGTGTCCTGCTATCACCATAGAGTTAGATGAGTCTTTGATACTGGACAGTGTTTGTTTTATTCCCATCTAAAAACAGGGATTATAGCTCATATATGAGATTTCAAAGGTCTTTTATTTTGAAACTCTACATCAGAATGTCCTGATTCTCCCTGAGTGACTAGGTGGGGTGTCCTGCTATCACCCTGGAGTGAGATGCGTCTTTGATACTGGACAGTTTTTGTTTTATTCTCATCTAAAAACAGGGATCATAGCTCATACAATAGACATTTTAAAGGTATTTTATTTTGAAACTCTACATCAGAATGTCCTGATTTTTTCTGAGTGACTAGATGGGGTGTGCTGATATCACCCTGGAGTGAGATGAGTCTTTGATACTGGACAGTTTTTGTTTTATTCTCATCTAAAAACAGGGATGATAGCTCATGCAATAGAGATTTCAAAGGTCTTTTATTTTGAAACTGTACATCAGAATGTCCTGATTCTCCCTGAGTGACTAGGTGGGGTGTCCTGCTATCACCCTGGAGTGAGATGAGTCTTTGATACTCGACAGTTTTTGTTTTATTCTCATCTAAAAACAGGGATGATAGCTCATACAATAGAGATTTCAAAGGTCTTTTATTTTGAAACTCTACATCAGAAAGTCCTGATTCTCCCTGAGTGACTAGGTGGGGTGTCCTGTTATCACCCTGAAGGGAAATGAGTATTTGATACTGGACAGTGTTTGTTTTATTCTTATCTAAATACAGAGGGATGATAGCTCATATATGAGATTTCAAAGGTCTTTTATTTTGAAACTCTACATCAGAATGTCCTGATTCTCCCTGGGTGACTAGGTGGGGTGTCATGCTATCACCCTGGAGTGAGATTAGTTTTTGATACTGGACAGTTATTGATTTATTCTCATCAAAAAAATGGGATGATAGCTCATATATGAGAATTCAAAGGTATTTGATTTTGAAACTCTACATCAGAATGTCCTGATTTTATTCTGAGTGACTAGATGGGGTGTCCTGCTATCACCCTGGAGTGAGATGCGTCTTTGATACTGGACAGTTTTTGTTTTATTCTCATCTAAAAACAGGGATGATAGCTAATACAATAGAGATTTCAAAGGTATTTTATTTTGAAACTCTACCTCAGAATGTCCTGATTTTTTCTCAGTGACTAGATGGGGTGTCCTGCTATCACCCTGGAGTGAGATGAGTCTTTGATACTGGACAGTTTTTGTTTTATTCTCATCTAAAAACAGGGATGATAGCTCATGCAATAGTGATTTCAAAGGTCTTTTATTTTGAAACTGTACATCAGAATGTCCTGATTCTCCCTGAGTGACTAGGTGGGGTTTCCTGCTATCACCCTGGAGTGAGATGAGTTTTTGATATTGGACAGTATTTGTTTTATTCTCATCTAAAAACAGGGATGATAGCTCATATATGAGACTTCAAAGGTATTTTATTTTGAAACTCTAAATCAGAATGTCCTGATTTTTTCGGAGTGACTAGAAAGGGTGTCCTGCTATCACCATGGTGTGAGATGAGTCTTTGATACTGGACAGTCTTTGTGTTATTCTCATCTAAAAACAGAGATGATAGCTCATACAATAGAGATTTCAAAGGTCTTTTATTTTGAAACTCTACATCAGAAAGTCCTGATTCTCCCTGAGTGACTAGGTGGGGTGTCCTGTTATAACCCTGAAGGGAAATGAGTATTTGATACTGGACAGTTTTTGTTTTATTCTTATCTAAATACAGAGGGATGATAGCTCATATATGAGATCTCAAAGGTCTTTTATTTTGAAACTGTACATCAGAATGTCCTGATTCTCCCTGAGTGACTAGGTGGGGTTTCATGCTATCACCCTGCAGTGAGATGAGTTTTTGATATTGGACAGTATTTGTTTTATTCTCATCTAAAAACAGGGATGATAGCTCATATATGAGACTTCAAAGGTATTTTATTTTGAAACTCTACATCAGAATGTCCTGATTTTTTTCGGAGTGACTAGAAAGGGTGTCCTGCTATCACCCTGGAATGAGATGAGTCTTTGATACTGGACAGTTTTTGTTTTATTCTCATCTAAAAACAGGGATGATAGCTAATACAATAGAGATTTCAAGACATATTTTATTTTGAAACTCTACATCAGAATGTCCTGATTTTTTCTGAGTGACTAGATGGGGTGTCCTGCTATCACCCTGGAGTGAGATGAGTCTTTGATACTGGAGAGATTTTGTTTTATTCTCATCTAAACAGAGAGGGATGATAGCTCATATATGAGATTTCAAAGGTCTTTTATTTTGAAACTCTACATCACAATGTCCTGATTTTTTCTGAGTGACTTGATGGGGTGTCCTGCTATCACCATAGAGTTAGATGAGTCTTTGATACTGGACAGTGTTTGTTTTATTCCCATCTAAAAACAGGGATTATAGCTCATATATGAGATTTCAAAGGTCTTTTATTTTGAAACTCTACATCAGAATGTCCTGATTCTCCCTGAGTGACTAGGTGGGGTGTCCTGCTATCACCCTGGAGTGAGATGCGTCTTTGATACTGGACAGTTTTTGTTTTATTCTCATCTAAAAACAGGGATCATAGCTCATACAATAGACATTTTAAAGGTATTTTATTTTGAAACTCTACATCAGAATGTCCTGATTTTTTCTGAGTGACTAGATGGGGTGTGCTGATATCACCCTGGAGTGAGATGAGTCTTTGATACTGGACAGTTTTTGTTTTATTCTCATCTAAAAACAGGGATGATAGCTCATGCAATAGAGATTTCAAAGGTCTTTTATTTTGAAACTGTACATCAGAATGTCCTGATTCTCCCTGAGTGACTAGGTGGGGTGTCCTGCTATCACCCTGGAGTGAGATGAGTCTTTGATACTCGACAGTTTTTGTTTTATTCTCATCTAAAAACAGGGATGATAGCTCATACAATAGAGATTTCAAAGGTCTTTTATTTTGAAACTCTACATCAGAAAGTCCTGATTCTGCCTGAGTGACTAGGTGGGGTGTCCTGTTATCACCCTGAAGGGAAATGAGTATTTGATACTGGACAGTGTTTGTTTTATTCTTATCTAAATACAGAGGGATGATAGCTCATATATGAGATTTCAAAGGTCTTTTATTTTGAAACTCTACATCAGAATGTCCTGATTCTCCCTGGGTGACTAGGTGGGGTGTCATGCTATCACCCTGGAGTGAGATTAGTTTTTGATACTGGACAGTTATTGATTTATTCTCATCAAAAAAATGGGATGATAGCTCATATATGAGAATTCAAAGGTATTTTATTTTGAAACTCTACATCAGAATGTCCTGATTTTATTCTGAGTGACTAGATGGGGTGTCCTGCTATCACCCTGGAGTGAGATGCGTCTTTGATACTGGACAGTTTTTGTTTTATTCTCATCTAAAAACAGGGATGATAGCTAATACAATAGAGATTTCAAAGGTATTTTATTTTGAAACTCTACCTCAGAATGTCCTGATTTTTTCTCAGTGACTAGATGGGGTGTCCTGCTATCACCCTGGAGTGAGATGAGTCTTTGATACTGGAGAGTTTTGTTTTATTCTCATCTAAACAGAGAGGGATGATAGCTCATATATGAGATTTCAAAGGTCTTTTATTTTGAAACTCTACATCAGAATGTCCTGATTCTCCCTGAGTGACTAGGTGGGGTTTCCTCCTATCACCCTGGAGTGAGATGAGTTTTTGATATTGGACAGTATTTGTTTTATTCTCATCTAAAAACAGGGATGATAGCTCATATATGAGACTTCAAAGGTATTTTATTTTGAAACTCTACATCAGAATGTCCTGATTTTTTCGGAGTGACTAGAAAGGGTGTCCTGCTATCACCATGGAGTGAGATGAGTCTTTGATACTGGACAGTCTTTGTTTTATTCTCATCTAAAAACAGGGATGATAGCTCATACAATAGAGATTTCAAAGGTCTTTTATTTTGAAAATCTAAATCAGAATGTCCTGATTCTCCCTGAGTGACTAGGTGGGGTGTCCTGCTATTACCCTCGAGTGAGATTCGTCTTTGATACTGGACAGTTTTTGTTTTATTCTCATCTAAAAACAGGGATGATAGCTCATACAATAGAGATTTCAAAGGTCTTTTATTTTGAAACTGTACATCAGAATGTCCTGATTCTCCCTGAGTGACTAGGTGGGGTTTCCTGCTATCACCCTGGAGGGAGATGAGTTTTTGATATTGGACAGTATTTGTTTTATTCTCATCTAAAAACAGGGATGATAGCTCATATATGAGACTTCAAAGGTATTTTATTTTGAAACTCTACATCAGAATGTCCTGATTTTTTTCGGAGTGACTAGAAAGGGTGTCCTGCTATCACCATAGAGTTAGATGAGTCTTTGATACTGGAGAGATTTTGTTTTATTCTCATCTAAACAGAGAGGGATGATAGCTCATATATGAGATTTCAAAGGTCTTTTATTTTGAAACTCTACATCACAATGTCCTGATTTTTTCTGAGTGACTTGATGGGGTGTCCTGCTATCACCATAGAGTTAGATGAGTCTTTGATACTGGACAGTGTTTGTTTTATTCCCATCTAAAAACAGGGATGATAGCTCATATATTAGATTTCAAAGGTATTTTATTTTGAAACTCTAAATCAGAATGTCCTGATTTTTTCTGAGTAACTAGGTGGGGTGTCCTGCTATCACCCTGGAGTGAGATGAGTCTTTGATACTGGACAGTTTTGTTTTATTCTCATCTAAACAGAGGGGGATGATAGCTCATATATGAGATTTCAAAGGTCTTTTATTTTGAAACTGTACATCAGAATGTCCTGATTTTTTCTGAGTGACTATGTGGCGTGTCCTGCTATCACCCTGGAGTGAGATCGGTCTTTGATACTTGAGAGTTTTTGTTTTATTCTCATCTAAACAGAGAGGGATTATAGCTCATATATGAGATTTCAAAGGTCTTTTATTTTGAAACTCTACATCAGAATGTCCTGATTCTCCCTGAGTGACTAGGTGGGGTGTCCTGCTATCACCCTGGAGTGAGATGCGTCTTTGATACTGGACAGTTTTTGTTTTATTCTCATCTAAAAACAGGGATGATAGCTCATACAATAGAGATTTCAAAGGTATTTTATTTTGAAACTCTACATCAGAAAGTCCTGATTCTCCCTGAGTGACTAGGTGGGGTGTCCTGTTATCACCCTGAAGGGAAATGAGTATTTGATACTGGACAGTGTTTGTTTTATTCTTATCTAAATACAGAGGGATGATAGCTCATATATGAGATTTCAAAGGTCTTTTATTTTGAAACTCTACATCAGAATGTCCTGATTCTCACTGAGTGACTAGGTGGGGTGTCATGCTATCACCCTGGAGTGAGATTAGTTTTTGATACTGGACAGTTATTGATTTATTCTCATCTAAAAAATGGGATGATAGCTCATATATGAGAATTCAAAGGTATTTTATTTTGAAACTCTACATCAGAATGTCCTGATTTTTTTCTGAGTGACTAGATGGGGTGTCCTGCTATCACCCTGGAGTGAGATGCGTCTTTGATACTGGACAGTTTTTGTTTTATTCTCATCTAAAAACAGGGATGATAGCTCATATATGAGACTTCAAAGGTATTTTATTTTGAAACTGTACATCAGAATGTCCTGATTTTTTCTGAGTGACTAGATGGGGTGTCCTGCTATCACCCTGGAGTGAGATAAGTCTTTGATACTGGACAGTTTTTGTTTTATTCTCATCTAAAAACAGGGATGATAGCTCATGCAATAGAGATTTCAAAGGTCTTTTATTTTGAAACTGTACATCAGAATGTCCTGATTCTCCCTGAGTGACAAGGTGGGGTTTCCTGCTATCACCCTGGAGTGAGATGAGTTTTTGATATTGGACAGTATTTGTTTTATTCTCATCTAAAAACAGGGATGATAGCTCATATATGAGACTTCAAAGGTATTTTATTTTGAAACTCTAAATCAGAATGTCCTGATTTTTTCGGAGTGACTAGAAAGGGTGTCCTGCTATCACCATGGTGTGAGATGAGTCTTTGATACTGGACAGTCTTTGTGTTATTCTCATCTAAAAACAGAGATGATAGCTCATACAATAGAGATTTCAAAGGTCTTTTATTTTGAAACTCTACATCAGAAAGTCCTGATTCTCCCTGAGTGACTAGGTGGGGTGTCCTGTTATAACCCTGAAGGGAAATTAGTATTTGATACTGGACAGTTTTTGTTTTATTCTTATCTAAATACAGAGGGATGATAGCTCATATATGAGATTTCAAAGGTCTTTTATTTTGAAACTGTACATCAGAATGTCCTGATTCTCCCTGAGTGACTAGGTGGGGTTTCATGCTATCACCCTGCAGTGAGATGAGTCTTTGATACTGGACAGTTTTTGTTTTATTCTCATCTAAAAACAGGGATGATAGCTAATACAATAGAGATTTCAAAAATATTTTATTTTGAAACTCTACATCAGAATGTCCTGATTTTTTCTCAGTGACTAGATGGGGTGTCCTGCTATCACCCTGGAGTGAGATGAGTCTTTGATACTGGAGAGATTTTGTTTTATTCTCATCTAAACAGAGAGGGATGATAGCTCATATATGAGATTTCAAAGGTCTTTTATTTTGAAACTCTACATCAGAATGTCCTGATTTTTTCTGAGTGACTAGATGGGGTGTCCTGCTATCACCATGGAGTTAGATGAGTCTTTGATACTGGACAGTGTTTGTTTTATTCCCATCTAAAAACAGGGATGATAGCTCATATATGAGACTTCAAAGGTATTTTATTTTGAAACTCTAAATCAGAATGTCCTGATTCTCCCTGAGTGACTAGGTGGGGTGTCCTGCTATTACCCTCGAGTGAGATGCGTCTTTGATACTGGACAGTTTTTGTTTTATTCTCATCTAAAAACAGGGATGATAGCTCATACAATAGAGATTTCAAAGGTCTTTTATTTTGAAACTGTACATCAGAATGTCCTGATTCTCCCTGAGTGACTAGGTGGGGTTTCCTGCTATCACCCTGGAGGGAGATGAGTTTTTGATATTGGACAGTATTTGTTTTATTCTCATCTAAAAACAGGGATGATAGCTCATATATGAGACTTCAAAGGTATTTTATTTTGAAACTCTACATCAGAATGTCCTGATTTTTTTCGGAGTGACTAGATGGGGTGTCCTGCTATCACCCTGGAGTGAGATGAGTCTTTGATACTGGAGAGATTTTGTTTTATTCTCATCTAAACAGAGAGGGATGATAGCTCATATATGAGATTTCAAAGGTCTTTTATTTTGAAACTCTACATCACAATGTCCTGATTTTTTCTGAGTGACTAGGTGGGGTGTCCTGCTATCACCCTGGAGTGAGATGCGTCTTTGATACTGGAAAGTCTTTGTTTTATTCTCATCTAAAAATAGGGATGATAGCTCATACAATAGAGATTTCAAAGGTATTTTATTTTGAAACTCTACATCAGAATGTCCTGATTTTTTCTGAGTGACTAGGTGGGGTGTCCTGCTATCACCCTGGAGTGAGATGAGTCTTTGATACTGGACAGTTTTGTTTTATTCTCATCTAAACAGAGAGGGATGATAGCTCATATATGAGATTTCAAAGGTCTTTTATTTTGAAACTGTACATCAGAATGTCCTGATTTTTTCTGAGTGACTATGTGGCGTGTCCTGCTATCACCCTGGAGTTAGATCAGTCTTTGATACTTGAGAGTTTTTGTTTTATTCTCATATAAACAGAGAGGGATTATAGCTCATATATGAGATTTCAAAGGTCTTTTATTTTGAAACTCTAAATCAGAATGTCCTGATTTTTTTCTGAGTGACTAGATGGGGTGTCCTGCTATCACCCTGGAGTGAGATGAGTCTTTGATACTGGAGAGTTTTTGTTTTATTCTCATCTAAACAGAGAGGGATGATAGCTCATATATGAGATTTCAAAGGTCTTTTATTTTGAAACTCTACATCAGAATGTCCTGATTTTTTCTGAGTGACTAGATGGGGTGTCCTGCTATCACCCTGGAGTGAGATGAGTCTTTGATACTGGAGAGTTTTTGTTTTATTCTCATCTAAACAGAGAGGGATGATAGCTCATATATGAGAATTCAAAGGTCTTTTATTTTGAAACTCTACATCAGAATGTCCTGATTTTTTCTGAGTGACTAGATGGGGTGTCCTGCTATTACCCTCGAGTGAGATGCGTCTTTGATACTGGACAGTTTTTGTTTTATTCTCATCTAAAAACAGGGATGATAGCTCATACAATAGAGATTTCAAAGGTCTTTTATTTTGAAACTGTACATCAGAATGTCCTGATTCTCCCTGAGTGACTAGGTGGGGTTTCCTGCTATCACCCTGGAGGGAGATGAGTTTTTGATATTGGACAGTATTTGTTTTATTCTCATCTAAAAACAGGGATGATAGCTCATATATGAGAATTCAAAGGTATTTTATTTTGAAACTCTACATCAGAATGTCCTGATTTTTTTCTGAGTGACTAGATGGGGTGTCCTGCTATCACCCTGGAGTGAGATGCGTCTTTGATACTGGACAGTTTTTGTTTTATTCTCATCTAAAAACAGGGATGATAGCTCATATATGAGACTTCAAAGGTATTTTATTTTGAAACTGTACATCAGAATGTCCTGATTTTTTCTGAGTGACTAGATGGGGTGTCCTGCTATCACCCTGGAGTGAGATGAGTCTTTGATACTGGACAGTTTTTGTTTTATTCTCATCTAAAAACAGGGATGATAGCTCATGCAATAGAGATTTCAAAGGTCTTTTATTTTGAAACTGTACATCAGAATGTCCTGATTCTCCCTGAGTGACTAGGTGGGGTTTCCTGCTATCACCCTGGAGTGAGATGAGTTTTTGATATTGGACAGTATTTGTTTTATTCTCATCTAAAAACAGGGATGATAGCTCATATATGAGACTTCAAAGGTATTTTATTTTGAAACTCTAAATCAGAATGTCCTGATTTTTTCGGAGTGACTAGAAAGGGTGTCCTGCTATCACCATGGTGTGAGATGAGTCTTTGATACTGGACAGTCTTTGTGTTATTCTCATCTAAAAACAGAGATGATAGCTCATACAATAGAGATTTCAAAGGTCTTTTATTTTGAAACTCTACATCAGAAAGTCCTGATTCTCCCTGAGTGACTAGGTGGGGTGTCCTGTTATAACCCTGAAGGGAAATGAGTATTTGATACTGGACAGTTTTTGTTTTATTCTTATCTAAATACAGAGGGATGATAGCTCATATATGAGATTTCAAAGGTCTTTTATTTTGAAACTGTACATCAGAATGTCCTGATTCTCCCTGAGTGACTAGGTGGGGTTTCATGCTATCACCCTGCAGTGAGATGAGTTTTTGATATTGGACAGTATTTGTTTTATTCTCATCTAAAAACAGGGATGATAGCTCATATATGAGACTTCAAAGGTATTTTATTTTGAAACTCTACATCAGAATGTCCTGATTTTTTTCGGAGTGACTAGAAAGGGTGTCCTGCTATCACCCTGGAATGAGATGAGTCTTTGATACTGGACAGTTTTTGTTTTATTCTCATCTAAAAACAGGGATGATAGCTAATACAATAGAGATTTCAAGACATATTTTATTTTGAAACTCTACATCAGAATGTCCTGATTTTTTCTCAGTGACTAGATGGGGTGTCCTGCTATCACCCTGGAGTGAGATGAGTCTTTGATACTGGAGAGATTTTGTTTTATTCTCATCTAAACAGAGAGGGATGTTAGCTCATATATGAGATTTCAAAGGTCTTTTATTTTGAAACTCTACATCACAATGTCCTGATTTTTTCTGAGTGACTTGATGGGGTGTCCTGCTATCACCATAGAGTTAGATGAGTCTTTGATACTGGACAGTGTTTGTTTTATTCCCATCTAAAAACAGGGATTATAGCTCATATATGAGATTTCAAAGGTCTTTTATTTTGAAACTCTACATCAGAATGTCCTGATTCTCCCTGAGTGACTAGGTGGGGTGTCCTGCTATCACCCTGGAGTGAGATGCGTCTTTGATACTGGACAGTTTTTGTTTTATTCTCATCTAAAAACAGGGATCATAGCTCATACAATAGACATTTTAAAGGTATTTTATTTTGAAACTCTACATCAGAATGTCCTGATTTTTTCTGAGTGACTAGATGGGGTGTGCTGATATCACCCTGGAGTGAGATGAGTCTTTGATACTGGACAGTTTTTGTTTTATTCTCATCTAAAAACAGGGATGATAGCTCATGCAATAGAGATTTCAAAGGTCTTTTATTTTGAAACTGTACATCAGAATGTCCTGATTCTCCCTGAGTGACTAGGTGGTGTGTCCTGCTATCACCCTGGAGTGAGATGAGTCTTTGATACTCGACAGTTTTTGTTTTATTCTCATCTAAAAACAGGGATGATAGCTCATACAATAGAGATTTCAAAGGTCTTTTATTTTGAAACTCTACATCAGAAAGTCCTGATTCTCCCTGAGTGACTAGGTGGGGTGTCCTGTTATCACCCTGAAGGGAAATGAGTATTTGATACTGGACAGTGTTTGTTTTATTCTTATCTAAATACAGAGGGATGATAGCTCATATATGAGATTTCAAAGGTCTTTTATTTTGAAACTCTACATCAGAATGTCCTGATTCTCCCTGGGTGACTAGGTGGGGTGTCATTCTATCACCCTGGAGTGAGATTAGTTTTTGATACTGGACAGTTATTGATTTATTCTCATCAAAAAAATGGGATGATAGCTCATATATGAGAATTCAAAGGTATTTTATTTTGAAACTCTACATCAGAATGTCCTGATTTTATTCTGAGTGACTAGATGGGGTGTCCTGCTATCACCCTGGAGTGAGATGCGTCTTTGATACTGGACAGTTTTTGTTTTATTCTCATCTAAAAACAGGGATGATAGCTAATACAATAGAGATTTCAAAGGTATTTTATTTTGAAACTCTACCTCAGAATGTCCTGATTTTTTCTCAGTGACTAGATGGGGTGTCCTGCTATCACCCTGGAGTGAGATGAGTCTTTGATACTGGAGAGTTTTGTTTTATTCTCATCTAAACAGAGAGGGATGATAGCTCATATATGAGATTTCAAAGGTCTTTTATTTTGAAACTCTACATCAGAATGTCCTGATTCTCCCTGAGTGACTAGGTGGGGTTTCCTCCTATCACCCTGGAGTGAGATGAGTTTTTGATATTGGACAGTATTTGTTTTATTCTCATCTAAAAACAGGGATGATAGCTCATATATGAGACTTCAAAGGTATTTTATTTTGAAACTCTACATCAGAATGTCCTGATTTTTTCGGAGTGACTAGAAAGGGTGTCCTGCTATCACCATGGAGTGAGATGAGTCTTTGATACTGGACAGTCTTTGTTTTATTCTCATCTAAAAACAGGGATGATAGCTCATACAATAGAGATTTCAAAGGTCTTTTATTTTGAAAATCTAAATCAGAATGTCCTGATTCTCCCTGAGTGACTAGGTGGGGTGTCCTGCTATTACCCTCGAGTGAGATTCGTCTTTGATACTGGACAGTTTTTGTTTTATTCTCATCTAAAAACAGGGATGATAGCTCATACAATAGAGATTTCAAAGGTCTTTTATTTTGAAACTGTACATCAGAATGTCCTGATTCTCCCTGAGTGACTAGGTGGGGTTTCCTGCTATCACCCTGGAGGGAGATGAGTTTTTGATATTGGACAGTATTTGTTTTATTCTCATCTAAAAACAGGGATGATAGCTCATATATGAGACTTCAAAGGTATTTTATTTTGAAACTCTACATCAGAATGTCCTGATTTTTTTCGGAGTGACTAGAAAGGGTGTCCTGCTATCACCATAGAGTTAGATGAGTCTTTGATACTGGAGAGATTTTGTTTTATTCTCATCTAAACAGAGAGGGATGATAGCTCATATATGAGATTTCAAAGGTCTTTTATTTTGAAACTCTACATCACAATGTCCTGATTTTTTCTGAGTGACTTGATGGGGTGTCCTGCTATCACCATAGAGTTAGATGAGTCTTTGATACTGGACAGTGTTTGTTTTATTCCCATCTAAAAACAGGGATGATAGCTCATATATTAGATTTCAAAGGTATTTTATTTTGAAACTCTAAATCAGAATGTCCTGATTTTTTCTGAGTAACTAGGTGGGGTGTCCTGCTATCACCCTGGAGTGAGATGAGTCTTTGATACTGGACAGTTTTGTTTTATTCTCATCTAAACAGAGGGGGATGATAGCTCATATATGAGATTTCAAAGGTCTTTTATTTTGAAACTGTACATCAGAATGTCCTGTTTTTTTCTGAGTGACTATGTGGCGTGTCCTGCTATCACCCTGGAGTGAGATCGGTCTTTGATACTTGAGAGTTTTTGTTTTATTCTCATCTAAACAGAGAGGGATTATAGCTCATATATGAGATTTCAAAGGTCTTTTATTTTGAAACTCTACATCAGAATGTCCTGATTCTCCCTGAGTGACTAGGTGGGGTGTCCTGCTATCACCCTGGAGTGAGATGCGTCTTTGATACTGGACAGTTTTTGTTTTATTCTCATCTAAAAACAGGGATGATAGCTCATACAATAGAGATTTCAAAGGTATTTTATTTTGAAACTCTACATCAGAATGTCCTGATTTTTTCTGAGTGACTAGATGGGGTGTGCTGCTATCACCCTGGAGTGAGATGAGTCTTTGATACTGGACAGTTTTTGTTTTATTCTCATCTAAAAACAGGGATGATAGCTCATACAATAGAGATTTCAAAGGTCTTTTATTTTGAAACTCTACATCAGAAAGTCCTGATTCTCCCTGAGTGACTAGGTGGGGTGTCCTGTTATCACCCTGAAGGGAAATGAGTATTTGATACTGGACAGTGTTTGTTTTATTCTTATCTAAATACAGAGGGATGATAGCTCATATATGAGATTTCAAAGGTATTTTATTTTGAAACTCTACATCAGAATGTCCTGATTCTCACTGAGTGACTAGGTGGGGTGTCATGCTATCACCCTGGAGTGAGATTAGTTTTTGATACTGGACAGTTATTGATTTATTCTCATCTAAAAAATGGGATGATAGCTCATATATGAGAATTCAAAGGTATTTTATTTTGAAACTCTACATCAGAATGTCCTGATTTTTTTCTGAGTGACTAGATGGGGTGTCCTGCTATCACCCTGGAGTGAGATGCGTCTTTGATACTGGACAGTTTTTGTTTTATTCTCATCTAAAAGCAGGGATGATAGCTCATATATGAGACTTCAAAGGTATTTTATTTTGAAACTGTACATCAGAATGTCCTGATTTTTTCTGAGTGACTAGATGGGGT
The DNA here is from genome assembly GCF_949606895.1 of Notothenia rossii. Classification (NCBI taxonomy): domain Eukaryota; kingdom Metazoa; phylum Chordata; class Actinopteri; order Perciformes; family Nototheniidae; genus Notothenia; species Notothenia rossii. The sequence goes on from NC_136902.1 coordinate 45,056,823, forward strand.
GTCCTGCTATCACCCTGGAGTGAGATAAGTCTTTGATACTGGACAGTTTTTGTTTTATTCTCATCTAAAAACAGGGATGATAGCTCATGCAATAGAGATTTCAAAGGTCTTTTATTTTGAAACTGTACATCAGAATGTCCTGATTCTCCCTGAGTGACTAGGTGGGGTTTCCTGCTATCACCCTGGAGTGAGATGAGTTTTTGATATTGGACAGTATTTGTTTTATTCTCATCTAAAAACAGGGATGATAGCTCATATATGAGACTTCAAAGGTATTTTATTTTGAAACTCTAAATCAGAATGTCCTGATTTTTTCGGAGTGACTAGAAAGGGTGTCCTGCTATCACCATGGTGTGAGATGAGTCTTTGATACTGGACAGTCTTTGTGTTATTCTCATCTAAAAACAGAGATGATAGCTCATACAATAGAGATTTCAAAGGTCTTTTATTTTGAAACTCTACATCAGAAAGTACTGATTCTCCCTGAGTGACTAGGTGGGGTGTCCTGTTATAACCCTGAAGGGAAATTAGTATTTGATACTGGACAGTTTTTGTTTTATTCTTATCTAAATACAGAGGGATGATAGCTCATATATGAGATTTCAAAGGTCTTTTATTTTGAAACTGTACATCAGAATGTCCTGATTCTCCCTGAGTGACTAGGTGGGGTTTCATGCTATCACCCTGCAGTGAGATGAGTCTTTGATACTGGACAGTTTTTGTTTTATTCTCATCTAAAAACAGGGATGATAGCTAATACAATAGAGATTTCAAAAATATTTTATTTTGAAACTCTACATCAGAATGTCCTGATGTTTTCTCAGTGACTAGATGGGGTGTCCTGCTATCACCCTGGAGTGAGATGAGTCTTTGATACTGGAGAGATTTTGTTTTATTCTCATCTAAACAGAGAGGGATGATAGCTCATATATGAGATTTCAAAGGTCTTTTATTTTGAAACTCTACATTAGAATGTCCTGATTTTTTCTGAGTGACTTGATGGGGTGTCCTGCTATCACCATGGAGTTAGATGAGTCTTTGATACTGGACAGTGTTTGTTTTATTCCCATCTAAAAACAGGGATGATAGCTCATATATGAGATTTCAAAGGTATTTTATTTTGAAACTCTAAATCAGAATGTCCTGATTTTTTCTGAGTGACTAGGTGGGGTGTCCTGCTATCACCCTGGAGTGAGATGCGTCTTTGATACTGGACAGTCTTTGTTTTATTCTCATCTAAAAATAGGGATGATAGCTCATACAATAGAGATTTCAAAGGTATTTTATTTTGAAACTCTACATCAGAATGTCCTGATTTTTTCTGAGTGACTAGGTGGGGTGTCCTGCTATCACCCTGGAGTGAGATGAGTCTTTGATACTGGACAGTTTTGTTTTATTCTCATCTAAACAGAGAGGGATGATAGCTCATATATGAGATTTCAAAGGTCTTTTATTTTGAAACTGTACATCAGAATGTCCTGATTCTTTCGGAGTGACTATGTGGCGTGTCCTGCTATCACCCTGGAGTTAGATCAGTCTTTGATACTTGAGAGTTTTTGTTTTATTCTCATATAAACAGAGAGGGATTATAGCTCATATATGAGATTTCAAAGGTCTTTTATTTTGAAACTCTACATCAGAAAGTCCTGATTCTCCCTGAGTGACTAGGTGGGGGGTCCTGTTATCACCCTGAAGGGAAATGAGTTTTTGATACTGGACAGTTATTGTTTTATTCTCATCTAAAAAATGGGATGATAGCTCATATATGAGAATTCAAAGGTATTTTATTTTGAAACTCTACATCAGAATGTCCTGATTTTTTCTGAGTGACTAGATGGGGTGTCCTGCTATCACCCTGGAGTGAGATGAGTCTTTGATACTGGAGAGTTTTTGTTTTATTCTCATCTAAACAGAGAGGGATGATAGCTCATATATGAGAATTCAAAGGTCTTTTATTTTGAAACTCTACATCAGAATGTCCTGATTTTTTCTGAGTGACTAGATGGGGTGTCCTGCTATTACCCTCGAGTGAGATGCGTCTTTGATACTGGACAGTTTTTGTTTTATTCTCATCTAAAAACAGGGATGATAGCTCATACAATAGAGATTTCAAAGGTCTTTTATTTTGAAACTGTACATCAGAATGTCCTGATTCTCCCTGAGTGACTAGGTGGGGTTTCCTGCTATCACCCTGGAGGGAGATGAGTTTTTGATATTGGACAGTATTTGTTTTATTCTCATCTAAAAACAGGGATGATAGCTCATATATGAGACTTCAAAGGTATTTTATTTTGAAACTCTACATCAGAATGTCCTGATTTTTTTCGGAGTGACTAGAAAGGGTGTCCTGCTATCACCCTGGAATGAGATGAGTCTTTGATACTGGACAGTTTTTGTTTTATTCTCATCTAAAAATAGGGATGATAGCTAATACAATAGAGATTTCAAAAATATTTTATTTTGAAACTCTACATCAGAATGTCCTGATTTTTTCTCAGTGACTAGATGGGGTGTCCTGCTATCACCCTGGAGTGAGATGAGTCTTTGATACTGGATAGATTTTGTTTTATTCTCATCTAAACAGAGAGGGATGATAGCTCATATATGAGATTTCAAAGGTCTTTTATTTTGAAACTCTACATCACAATGTCCTGATTTTTTCTGAGTGACTAGGTGGGGTGTCCTGCTATCACCCTGGAGTGAGATGCGTCTTTGATACTGGACAGTCTTTGTTTTATTCTCATCTAAAAATAGGGATGATAGCTCATACAATAGAGATTTCAAAGGTATTTTATTTTGAAACTCTACATCAGAATGTCCTGATTTTTTCTGAGTGACTAGGTGGGGTGTCCTGCTATCACCCTGGAGTGAGATGAGTCTTTGATACTGGACAGTTTTGTTTTATTCTCATCTAAACAGAGAGGGATGATAGCTCATATATGAGATTTCAAAGGTCTTTTATTTTGAAACTGTACATCAGAATGTCCTGATTTTTTCTGAGTGACTATGTGGCATGTCCTGCTATCACCCTGGAGTTAGATCAGTCTTTGATACTTGAGAGTTTTTGTTTTATTATCATATAAACAGAGAGGGATTATAGCTCATATATGAGATTTCAAAGGTCTTTTATTTTGAAACTCTAAATCAGAATGTCCTGATTTTTTTCTGAGTGACTAGATGGGGTGTCCTGCTATCACCCTGCAGTGAGATGAGTCTTTGATACTGGAGAGTTTTTGTTTTATTCTCATCTAAACAGAGAGGGATGATAGCTCATATATGAGATTTCAAAGGTCTTTTATTTTGAAACTCTACATCAGAATGTCCTGATTTTTTCTGAGTGACTAGATGGGGTGTCCTGCTATCACCATGGAGTTAGATGAGTCTTTGATACTGGACATTGTTTGTTTTATTCCCATCTAAAAACAGGGATGATAGCTCATATATGAGACTTCAAAGGTATTTTATTTTGAAACTCTAAATCAGAATGTCCTGATTCTCCCTGAGTGACTAGGTGGGGTGTCCTGCTATTACCCTCGAGTGAGATGCGTCTTTGATACTGGACAGTTTTTGTTTTATTCTCATCTAAAAACAGGGATGATAGCTCATACAATAGAGATTTCAAAGGTCTTTTATTTTGAAACTGTACATCAGAATGTCCTGATTCTCCCTGAGTGACTAGGTGGGGTTTCCTGCTATCACCCTGGAGGGAGATGAGTTTTTGATATTGGACAGTATTTGTTTTATTCTCATCTAAAAACAGGGATGATAGCTCATATATGAGACTTCAAAGGTATTTTATTTTGAAACTCTACATCAGAATGTCCTGTTTTTTTTCGGAGTGACTAGAAAGGGTGTCCTGCTATCACCCTGGAATGAGATGAGTCTTTGATACTGGACAGTTTTTGTTTTATTCTCATCTAAAAATAGGGATGATAGCTAATACAATAGAGATTTCAAAAATATTTTATTTTGAAACTCTACATCAGAATGTCCTGATTTTTTCTCAGTGACTAGATGGGGTGTCCTGCTATCACCCTGGAGTGAGATGAGTCTTTGATACTGGAGAGATTTTGTTTTATTCTCATCTAAACAGAGAGGGATGGTAGCTCATATATGAGATTTCAAAGGTCTTTTATTTTGAAACTCTACATCACAATGTCCTGATTTTTTCTGAGTGACTAGGTGGGGTGTCCTGCTATCACCCTGGAGTGAGATGCGTCTTTGATACTGGAAAGTCTTTGTTTTATTCTCATCTAAAAATAGGGATGATAGCTCATACAATAGAGATTTCAAAGGTATTTTATTTTGAAACTCTACATCAGAATGTCCTGATTTTTTCTGAGTGACTAGGTGGGGTGTCCTGCTATCACCCTGGAGTGAGATGAGTCTTTGATACTGGACAGTTTTGTTTTATTCTCATCTAAACAGAGAGGGATGATAGCTCATATATGAGATTTCAAAGGTCTTTTATTTTGAAACTGTACATCAGAATGTCCTGATTTTTTCTGAGTGACTATGTGGCGTGTCCTGCTATCACCCTGGAGTTAGATCAGTCTTTGATACTTGAGAGTTTTTGTTTTATTCTCATATAAACAGAGAGGGATTATAGCTCATATATGAGATTTCAAAGGTCTTTTATTTTGAAACTCTAAATCAGAATGTCCTGATTTTTTTCTGAGTGACTAGATGGGGTGTCCTGCTATCACCCTGGAGTGAGATGAGTCTTTGATACTGGAGAGTTTTTGTTTTATTCTCATCTAAACAGAGAGGGATGATAGCTCATATATGAGATTTCAAAGGTCTTTTATTTTGAAACTCTACATCAGAATGTCCTGATTTTTTCTGAGTGACTAGATGGGGTGTCCTGCTATCACCCTGGAGTGAGATGAGTCTTTGATACTGGAGAGTTTTTGTTTTATTCTCATCTAAACAGAGAGGGATGATAGCTCATATATGAGAATTCAAAGGTCTTTTATTTTGAAACTCTACATCAGAATGTCCTGATTTTTTCTGAGTGACTAGATGGGGTGTCCTGCTATTACCCTCGAGTGAGATGCGTCTTTGATACTGGACAGTTTTTGTTTTATTCTCATCTAAAAACAGGGATGATAGCTCATACAATAGAGATTTCAAAGGTCTTTTATTTTGAAACTGTACATCAGAATGTCCTGATTCTCCCTGAGTGACTAGGTGGGGTTTCCTGCTATCACCCTGGAGGGAGATGAGTTTTTGATATTGGACAGTATTTGTTTTATTCTCATCTAAAAACAGGGATGATAGCTCATATATGAGAATTCAAAGGTATTTTATTTTGAAACTCTACATCAGAATGTCCTGATTTTTTTCTGAGTGACTAGATGGGGTGTCCTGCTATCACCCTGGAGTGAGATGCGTCTTTGATACTGGACAGTTTTTGTTTTATTCTCATCTAAAAACAGGGATGATAGCTCATATATGAGACTTCAAAGGTATTTTATTTTGAAACTGTACATCAGAATGTCCTGATTTTTTCTGAGTGACTAGATGGGGTGTCCTGCTATCACCCTGGAGTGAGATGAGTCTTTGATACTGGACAGTTTTTGTTTTATTCTCATCTAAAAACAGGGATGATAGCTCATGCAATAGAGATTTCAAAGGTCTTTTATTTTGAAACTGTACATCAGAATGTCCTGATTCTCCCTGAGTGACTAGGTGGGGTTTCCTGCTATCACCCTGGAGTGAGATGAGTTTTTGATATTGGACAGTATTTGTTTTATTCTCATCTAAAAACAGGGATGATAGCTCATATATGAGACTTCAAAGGTATTTTATTTTGAAACTCTAAATCAGAATGTCCTGATTTTTTCGGAGTGACTAGAAAGGGTGTCCTGCTATCACCCTGGAGTGAGATGCGTCTTTGATACTGGACAGTTTTTGTTTTATTCTCATCTAAAAACAGGGATGATAGCTAATACAATAGAGATTTCAAAGGTATTTTATTTTGAAACTCTACCTCAGAATGTCCTGATTTTTTCTCAGTGACTAGATGGGGTGTCCTGCTATCACCCTGGAGTGAGATGAGTCTTTGATACTGGAGAGTTTTGTTTTATTCTCATCTAAACAGAGAGGGATGATAGCTCATATATGAGATTTCAAAGGTCTTTTATTTTGAAACTCTACATCAGAATGTCCTGATTCTCCCTGAGTGACTAGGTGGGGTTTCCTCCTATCACCCTGGAGTGAGATGAGTTTTTGATATTGGACAGTATTTGTTTTATTCTCATCTAAAAACAGGGATGATAGCTCATATATGAGACTTCAAAGGTATTTTATTTTGAAACTCTACATCAGAATGTCCTGATTTTTTCGGAGTGACTAGATGGGGTGTCCTGCTATCACCCTGGAGTGAGATGAGTCTTTGATACTGGAGAGATTTTGTTTTATTCTCATCTAAACAGAGAGGGATGATAGCTCATATATGAGATTTCAAAGGTCTTTTATTTTGAAACTCTACATTAGAATGTCCTGATTTTTTCTGAGTGACTTGATGGGGTGTCCTGCTATCACCATGGAGTTAGATGAGTCTTTGATACTGGACAGTGTTTGTTTTATTCCCATCTAAAAACAGGGATGATAGCTCATATATGAGATTTCAAAGGTATTTTATTTTGAAACTCTAAATCAGAATGTCCTGATTTTTTCTGAGTGACTAGGTGGGGTGTCCTGCTATCACCCTGGAGTGAGATGCGTCTTTGATACTGGACAGTCTTTGTTTTATTCTCATCTAAAAATAGGGATGATAGCTCATACAATAGAGATTTCAAAGGTATTTTATTTTGAAACTCTACATCAGAATGTCCTGATTTTTTCTGAGTGACTAGGTGGGGTGTCCTGCTATCACCCTGGAGTGAGATGAGTCTTTGATACTGGACAGTTTTGTTTTATTCTCATCTAAACAGAGAGGGATGATAGCTCATATATGAGATTTCAAAGGTCTTTTATTTTGAAACTGTACATCAGAATGTCCTGATTCTTTCGGAGTGACTATGTGGCGTGTCCTGCTATCACCCTGGAGTTAGATCAGTCTTTGATACTTGAGAGTTTTTGTTTTATTCTCATATAAACAGAGAGGGATTATAGCTCATATATGAGATTTCAAAGGTCTTTTATTTTGAAACTCTACATCAGAAAGTCCTGATTCTCCCTGAGTGACTAGGTGGGGGGTCCTGTTATCACCCTGAAGGGAAATTAGTTTTTGATACTGGACAGTTATTGTTTTATTCTCATCTAAAAAATGGGATGATAGCTCATATATGAGAATTCAAAGGTATTTTATTTTGAAACTCTACATCAGAATGTCCTGATTTTTTCTGAGTGACTAGATGGGGTGTCCTGCTATCACCCTGGAGTGAGATGAGTCTTTGATACTGGAGAGTTTTTGTTTTATTCTCATCTAAACAGAGAGGGATGATAGCTCATATATGAGAATTCAAAGGTCTTTTATTTTGAAACTCTACATCAGAATGTCCTGATTTTTTCTGAGTGACTAGATGGGGTGTCCTGCTATTACCCTCGAGTGAGATGCGTCTTTGATACTGGACAGTTTTTGTTTTATTCTCATCTAAAAACAGGGATGATAGCTCATACAATAGAGATTTCAAAGGTCTTTTATTTTGAAACTGTACATCAGAATGTCCTGATTCTCCCTGAGTGACTAGGTGGGGTTTCCTGCTATCACCCTGGAGGGAGATGAGTTTTTGATATTGGACAGTATTTGTTTTATTCTCATCTAAAAACAGGGATGATAGCTCATATATGAGACTTCAAAGGTATTTTATTTTGAAACTCTACATCAGAATGTCCTGATTTTTTTCGGAGTGACTAGAAAGGGTGTCCTGCTATCACCCTGGAATGAGATGAGTCTTTGATACTGGACAGTTTTTGTTTTATTCTCATCTAAAAATAGGGATGATAGCTAATACAATAGAGATTTCAAAAATATTTTATTTTGAAACTCTACATCAGAATGTCCTGATTTTTTCTCAGTGACTAGATGGGGTGTCCTGCTATCACCCTGGAGTGAGATGAGTCTTTGATACTGGATAGATTTTGTTTTATTCTCATCTAAACAGAGAGGGATGATAGCTCATATATGAGATTTCAAAGGTCTTTTATTTTGAAACTCTACATCACAATGTCCTGATTTTTTCTGAGTGACTAGGTGGGGTGTCCTGCTATCACCCTGGAGTGAGATGCGTCTTTGATACTGGACAGTCTTTGTTTTATTCTCATCTAAAAATAGGGATGATAGCTCATACAATAGAGATTTCAAAGGTATTTTATTTTGAAACTCTACATCAGAATGTCCTGATTTTTTCTGAGTGACTAGGTGGGGTGTCCTGCTATCACCCTGGAGTGAGATGAGTCTTTGATACTGGACAGTTTTGTTTTATTCTCATCTAAACAGAGAGGGATGATAGCTCATATATGAGATTTCAAAGGTCTTTTATTTTGAAACTGTACATCAGAATGTCCTGATTCTTTCGGAGTGACTATGTGGCGTGTCCTGCTATCACCCTGGAGTTAGATCAGTCTTTGATACTTGAGAGTTATTGTTTTATTCTCATATAAACAGAGAGGGATTATAGCTCATATATGAGATTTCAAAGGTCTTTTATTTTGAAACTCTACATCAGAAAGTCCTGATTCTCCCTGAGTGACTAGGTGGGGTGTCCTGTTATCACCCTGAAGGGAAATGAGTTTTTGATACTGGACAGTTATTGTTTTATTCTCATCTAAAAAATGGGATGATAGCTCATATATGAGAATTCAAAGGTATTTTATTTTGAAACTCTACATCAGAATGTCCTGATTTTTTCTGAGTGACTAGATGGGGTGTCCTGCTATCACCCTGGAGTGAGATGAGTCTTTGATACTGGAGAGTTTTTGTTTTATTCTCATCTAAACAGAGAGGGATGATAGCTCATATATGAGAATTCAAAGGTCTTTTATTTTGAAACTCTACATCAGAATGTCCTGATTTTTTCTGAGTGACTAGATGGGGTGTCCTGCTATTACCCTCGAGTGAGATGCGTCTTTGATACTGGACAGTTTTTGTTTTATTCTCATCTAAAAACAGGGATGATAGCTCATACAATAGAGATTTCAAAGGTCTTTTATTTTGAAACTGTACATCAGAATGTCCTGATTCTCCCTGAGTGACTAGGTGGGGTTTCCTGCTATCACCCTGGAGGGAGATGAGTTTTTGATATTGGACAGTATTTGTTTTATTCTCATCTAAAAACAGGGATGATAGCTCATATATGAGACTTCAAAGGTATTTTATTTTGAAACTCTACATCAGAATGTCCTGATTTTTTTCGGAGTGACTAGAAAGGGTGTCCTGCTATCACCCTGGAATGAGATGAGTCTTTGATACTGGACAGTTTTTGTTTTATTCTCATCTAAAAATAGGGATGATAGCTAATACAATAGAGATTTCAAAAATATTTTATTTTGAAACTCTACATCAGAATGTCCTGATTTTTTCTCAGTGACTAGATGGGGTGTCCTGCTATCACCCTGGAGTGAGATGAGTCTTTGATACTGGAGAGATTTTGTTTTATTCTCATCTAAACAGAGAGGGATGATAGCTCATATATGAGATTTCAAAGGTCTTTTATTTTGAAACTCTACATCACAATGTCCTGATTTTTTCTGAGTGACTAGGTGGGGTGTCCTGCTATCACCCTGGAGTGAGATGCGTCTTTGATACTGGACAGTCTTTGTTTTATTCTCATCTAAAAATAGGGATGATAGCTCATACAATAGAGATTTCAAAGGTATTTTATTTTGAAACTCTACATCAGAATGTCCTGATTTTTTCTGAGTGACTAGGTGGGGTGTCCTGCTATCACCCTGGAGTGAGATGAGTCTTTGATACTGGACAGTTTTGTTTTATTCTCATCTAAACAGAGAGGGATGATAGCTCATATATGAGATTTCAAAGGTCTTTTATTTTGAAACTGTACATCAGAATGTCCTGATTTTTTCTGAGTGACTATGTGGCATGTCCTGCTATCACCCTGGAGTTAGATCAGTCTTTGATACTTGAGAGTTTTTGTTTTATTCTCATATAAACAGAGAGGGATTATAGCTCATATATGAGATTTCAAAGGTCTTTTATTTTGAAACTCTAAATCAGAATGTCCTGATTTTTTTCTGAGTGACTAGATTGGGTGTCCTGCTATCACCCTGGAGTGAGATGAGTCTTTGATACTGGAGAGTTTTTGTTTTATTCTCATCTAAACAGAGAGGGATGATAGCTCATATATGAGATTTCAAAGGTCTTTTATTTTGAAACTCTACATCAGAATGTCCTGATTTTTTCTGAGTGACTAGATGGGGTGTCCTGCTATCACCATGGAGTTAGATGAGTCTTTGATACTGGACAGTGTTTGTTTTATTCCCATCTAAAAACAGGGATGATAGCTCATATATGAGACTTCAAAGGTATTTTATTTTGAAACTCTAAATCAGAATGTCCTGATTCTCCCTGAGTGACTAGGTGGGGTGTCCTGCTATTACCCTCGAGTGAGATGCGTCTTTGATACTGGACAGTTTTTGTTTTATTCTCATCTAAAAACAGGGATGATAGCTCATACAATAGAGATTTCAAAGGTCTTTTATTTTGAAACTGTACATCAGAATGTCCTGATTCTCCCTGAGTGACTAGGTGGGGTTTCCTGCTATCACCCTGGAGGGAGATGAGTTTTTGATATTGGACAGTATTTGTTTTATTCTCATCTAAAAACAGGGATGATAGCTCATATATGAGACTTCAAAGGTATTTTATTTTGAAACTCTACATCAGAATGTCCTGATTTTTTTCGGAGTGACTAGAAAGGGTGTCCTGCTATCACCCTGGAATGAGATGAGTCTTTGATACTGGACAGTTTTTGTTTTATTCTCATCTAAAAATAGGGATGATAGCTAATACAATAGAGATTTCAAAAATATTTTATTTTGAAACTCTACATCAGAATGTCCTGATTTTTTCTCAGTGACTAGATGGGGTGTCCTGCTATCACCCTGGAGTGAGATGAGTCTTTGATACTGGAGAGATTTTGTTTTATTCTCATCTAAACAGAGAGGGATGGTAGCTCATATATGAGATTTCAAAGGTCTTTTATTTTGAAACTCTACATCACAATGTCCTGATTTTTTCTGAGTGACTAGGTGGGGTGTCCTGCTATCACCCTGGAGTGAGATGCGTCTTTGATACTGGAAAGTCTTTGTTTTATTCTCATCTAAAAATAGGGATGATAGCTCATACAATAGAGATTTCAAAGGTATTTTATTTTGAAACTCTACATCAGAATGTCCTGATTTTTTCTGAGTGACTAGGTGGGGTGTCCTGCTATCACCCTGGAGTGAGATGAGTCTTTGATACTGGACAGTTTTGTTTTATTCTCATCTAAACAGAGAGGGATGATAGCTCATATATGAGATTTCAAAGGTCTTTTATTTTGAAACTGTACATCAGAATGTCCTGATTTTTTCTGAGTGACTATGTGGCGTGTCCTGCTATCACCCTGGAGTTAGATCAGTCTTTGATACTTGAGAGTTTTTGTTTTATTCTCATATAAACAGAGAGGGATTATAGCTCATATATGAGATTTCAAAGGTCTTTTATTTTGAAACTCTAAATCAGAATGTCCTGATTTTTTTCTGAGTGACTAGATGGGGTGTCCTGCTATCACCCTGGAGTGAGATGAGTCTTTGATACTGGAGAGTTTTTGTTTTATTCTCATCTAAACAGAGAGGGATGATAGCTCATATATGAGATTTCAAAGGTCTTTTATTTTGAAACTCTACATCAGAATGTCCTGATTTTTTCTGAGTGACTAGATGGGGTGTCCTGCTATCACCCTGGAGTGAGATGAGTCTTTGATACTGGAGAGTTTTTGTTTTATTCTCATCTAAACAGAGAGGTATGATAGCTCATATATGAGAATTCAAAGGTCTTTTATTTTGAAACTCTACATCAGAATGTCCTGATTTTTTCTGAGTGACTAGATGGGGTGTCCTGCTATTACCCTCGAGTGAGATGCGTCTTTGATACTGGACAGTTTTTGTTTTATTCTCATCTAAAAACAGGGATGATAGCTCATACAATAGAGATTTCAAAGGTCTTTTATTTTGAAACTGTACATCAGAATGTCCTGATTCTCCCTGAGTGACTAGGTGGGGTTTCCTGCTATCACCCTGGAGGGAGATGAGTTTTTGATATTGGACAGTATTTGTTTTATTCTCATCTAAAAACAGGGATGATAGCTCATATATGAGAATTCAAAGGTATTTTATTTTGAAACTCTACATCAGAATGTCCTGATTTTTTTCTGAGTGACTAGATGGGGTGTCCTGCTATCACCCTGGAGTGAGATGCGTCTTTGATACTGGACAGTTTTTGTTTTATTCTCATCTAAAAACAGGGATGATAGCTCATATATGAGACTTCAAAGGTATTTTATTTTGAAACTGTACATCAGAATGTCCTGATTTTTTCTGAGTGACTAGATGGGGTGTCCTGCTATCACCCTGGAGTGAGATGAGTCTTTTATACTGGACAGTTTTTGTTTTATTCTCATCTAAAAACAGGGATGATAGCTCATGCAATAGAGATTTCAAAGGTCTTTTATTTTGAAACTGTACATCAGAATGTCCTGATTCTCCCTGAGTGACTAGGTGGGGTTTCCTGCTATCACCCTGGAGTGAGATGAGTTTTTGATATTGGACAGTATTTGTTTTATTCTCATCTAAAAACAGGGATGATAGCTCATATATGAGACTTCAAAGGTATTTTATTTTGAAACTCTAAATCAGAATGTCCTGATTTTTTCGGAGTGACTAGAAAGGGTGTCCTGCTATCACCATGGTGTGAGATGAGTCTTTGATACTGGACAGTCTTTGTGTTATTCTCATCTAAATACAGAGATGATAGCTCATACAATAGAGATTTCAAAGGTCTTTTATTTTGAAACTCTACATCAGAAAGTCCTGATTCTCCCTGAGTGACTAGGTGGGGTGTCCTGTTATAACCCTGAAGGGAAATGAGTATTTGATACTGGACAGTTTTTGTTTTATTCTTATCTAAATACAGAGGGATGATAGCTCATATATGAGATTTCAAAGGTCTTTTATTTTGAAACTGTACATCAGAATGTCCTGATTCTCCCTGAGTGACTAGGTGGGGTTTCATGCTATCACCCTGCAGTGAGATGAGTTTTTGATATTGGACAGTATTTGTTTTATTCTCATCTAAAAACAGGGATGATAGCTCATATATGAGACTTCAAAGGTATTTTATTTTGAAACTCTACATCAGAATGTCCTGATTTTTTTCGGAGTGACTAGAAAGGGTGTCCTGCTATCACCCTGGAATGAGATGAGTCTTTGATACTGGACAGTTTTTGTTTTATTCTCATCTAAAAACAGGGATGATAGCTAATACAATAGAGATTTCAAGACATATTTTATTTTGAAACTCTACATCAGAATGTCCTGATTTTTTCTCAGTGACTAGATGGGGTGTCCTGCTATCACCCTGGAGTGAGATGAGTCTTTGATACTGGAGAGATTTTGTTTTATTCTCATCTAAACAGAGAGGGATGATAGCTCATATATGAGATTTCAAAGGTCTTTTATTTTGAAACTCTACATCACAATGTCCTGATTTTTTCTGAGTGACTTGATGGGGTGTCCTGCTATCACCATAGAGTTAGATGAGTCTTTGATACTGGACAGTGTTTGTTTTATTCCCATCTAAAAACAGGGATTATAGCTCATATATGAGATTTCAAAGGTCTTTTATTTTGAAACTCTACATCAGAATGTCCTGATTCTCCCTGAGTGACTAGGTGGGGTGTCCTGCTATCACCCTGGAGTGAGATGCGTCTTTGATACTGGACAGTTTTTGTTTTATTCTCATCTAAAAACAGGGATCATAGCTCATACAATAGACATTTTAAAGGTATTTTATTTTGAAACTCTACATCAGAATGTCCTGATTTTTTCTGAGTGACTAGATGGGGTGTGCTGATATCACCCTGGAGTGAGATGAGTCTTTGATACTGGACAGTTTTTGTTTTATTCTCATCTAAAAACAGGGATGATAGCTCATGCAATAGAGATTTCAAAGGTCTTTTATTTTGAAACTGTACATCAGAATGTCCTGATTCTCCCTGAGTGACTAGGTGGGGTGTCCTGCTATCACCCTGGAGTGAGATGAGTCTTTGATACTCGACAGTTTTTGTTTTATTCTCATCTAAAAACAGGGATGATAGCTCATACAATAGAGATTTCAAAGGTCTTTTATTTTGAAACTCTACATCAGAAAGTCCTGATTCTCCCTGAGTGACTAGGTGGGGTGTCCTGTTATCACCCTGAAGGGAAATGAGTATTTGATACTGGACAGTGTTTGTTTTATTCTTATCTAAATACAGAGGGATGATAGCTCATATATGAGATTTCAAAGGTCTTTTATTTTGAAACTCTACATCAGAATGTCCTGATTCTCCCTGGGTGACTAGGTGGGGTGTCATTCTATCACCCTGGAGTGAGATTAGTTTTTGATACTGGACAGTTATTGATTTATTCTCATCAAAAAAATGGGATGATAGCTCATATATGAGAATTCAAAGGTATTTTATTTTGAAACTCTACATCAGAATGTCCTGATTTTATTCTGAGTGACTAGATGGGGTGTCCTGCTATCACCCTGGAGTGAGATGCGTCTTTGATACTGGACAGTTTTTGTTTTATTCTCATCTAAAAACAGGGATGATAGCTAATACAATAGAGATTTCAAAGGTATTTTATTTTGAAACTCTACCTCAGAATGTCCTGATTTTTTCTCAGTGACTAGATGGGGTGTCCTGCAATCACCCTGGAGTGAGATGAGTCTTTGATACTGGAGAGTTTTGTTTTATTCTCATCTAAACAGAGAGGGATGATAGCTCATATATGAGATTTCAAAGGTCTTTTATTTTGAAACTCTACATCAGAATGTCCTGATTCTCCCTGAGTGACTAGGTGGGGTTTCCTCCTATCACCCTGGAGTGAGATGAGTTTTTGATATTGGACAGTATTTGTTTTATTCTCATCTAAAAACAGGGATGATAGCTCATATATGAGACTTCAAAGGTATTTTATTTTGAAACTCTACATCAGAATGTCCTGATTTTTTCGGAGTGACTAGAAAGGGTGTCCTGCTATCACCATGGAGTGAGATGAGTCTTTGATACTGGACAGTCTTTGTTTTATTCTCATCTAAAAACAGGGATGATAGCTCATACAATAGAGATTTCAAAGGTCTTTTATTTTGAAAATCTAAATCAGAATGTCCTGATTCTCCCTGAGTGACTAGGTGGGGTGTCCTGCTATTACCCTCGAGTGAGATTCGTCTTTGATACTGGACAGTTTTTGTTTTATTCTCATCTAAAAACAGGGATGATAGCTCATACAATAGAGATTTCAAAGGTCTTTTATTTTGAAACTGTACATCAGAATGTCCTGATTCTCCCTGAGTGACTAGGTGGGGTTTCCTGCTATCACCCTGGAGGGAGATGAGTTTTTGATATTGGACAGTATTTGTTTTATTCTCATCTAAAAACAGGGATGATAGCTCATATATGAGACTTCAAAGGTATTTTATTTTGAAACTCTACATCAGAATGTCCTGATTTTTTTCGGAGTGACTAGAAAGGGTGTCCTGCTATCACCATAGAGTTAGATGAGTCTTTGATACTGGAGAGATTTTGTTTTATTCTCATCTAAACAGAGAGGGATGATAGCTCATATATGAGATTTCAAAGGTCTTTTATTTTGAAACTCTACATCACAATGTCCTGATTTTTTCTGAGTGACTTGATGGGGTGTCCTGCTATCACCATAGAGTTAGATGAGTCTTTGATACTGGACAGTGTTTGTTTTATTCCCATCTAAAAACAGGGATGATAGCTCATATATTAGATTTCAAAGGTATTTTATTTTGAAACTCTAAATCAGAATGTCCTGATTTTTTCTGAGTAACTAGGTGGGGTGTCCTGCTATCACCCTGGAGTGAGATGAGTCTTTGATACTGGACAGTTTTGTTTTATTCTCATCTAAACAGAGGGGGATGATAGCTCATATATGAGATTTCAAAGTTCTTTTATTTTGAAACTGTACATCAGAATGTCCTGATTTTTTCTGAGTGACTATGTGGCGTGTCCTGCTATCACCCTGGAGTGAGATCGGTCTTTGATACTTGAGAGTTTTTGTTTTATTCTCATCTAAACAGAGAGGGATTATAGCTCATATATGAGATTTCAAAGGTCTTTTATTTTGAAACTCTACATCAGAATGTCCTGATTCTCCCTGAGTGACTAGGTGGGGTGTCCTGCTATCACCCTGGAGTGAGATGCGTCTTTGATACTGGACAGTTTTTGTTTTATTCTCATCTAAAAACAGGGATGATAGCTCATACAATAGAGATTTCAAAGGTATTTTATTTTGAAACTCTACATCAGAATGTCCTGATTTTTTCTGAGTGACTAGATGGGGTGTGCTGCTATCACCCTGGAGTGAGATGAGTATTTGATACTGGACAGTTTTTGTTTTATTCTCATCTAAAAACAGGGATGATAGCTCATACAATAGAGATTTCAAAGGTCTTTTATTTTGAAACTCTACATCAGAAAGTCCTGATTCTCCCTGAGTGACTAGGTGGGGTGTCCTGTTATCACCCTGAAGGGAAATGAGTATTTGATACTGGACAGTGTTTGTTTTATTCTTATCTAAATACAGAGGGATGATAGCTCATATATGAGATTTCAAAGGTCTTTTATTTTGAAACTCTACATCAGAATGTCCTGATTCTCACTGAGTGACTAGGTGGGGTGTCATGCTATCACCCTGGAGTGAGATTAGTTTTTGATACTGGACAGTTATTGATTTATTCTCATCTAAAAAATGGGATGATAGCTCATATATGAGAATTCAAAGGTATTTTATTTTGAAACTCTACATCAGAATGTCCTGATTTTTTTCTGAGTGACTAGATGGGGTGTCCTGCTATCACCCTGGAGTGAGATGCGTCTTTGATACTGGACAGTTTTTGTTTTATTCTCATCTAAAAGCAGGGATGATAGCTCATATATGAGACTTCAAAGGTATTTTATTTTGAAACTGTACATCAGAATGTCCTGATTTTTTCTGAGTGACTAGATGGGGTGTCCTGCTATCACCCTGGAGTGAGATAAGTCTTTGATACTGGACAGTTTTTGTTTTATTCTCATCTAAAAACAGGGATGATAGCTCATGCAATAGAGATTTCAAAGGTCTTTTATTTTGAAACTGTACATCAGAATGTCCTGATTCTCCCTGAGTGACTAGGTGGGGTTTCCTGCTATCACCCTGGAGTGAGATGAGTTTTTGATATTGGACAGTATTTGTTTTATTCTCATCTAAAAACAGGGATGATAGCTCATATATGAGACTTCAAAGGTATTTTATTTTGAAACTCTAAATCAGAATGTCCTGATTTTTTCGGAGTGACTAGAAAGGGTGTCCTGCTATCACCATGGTGTGAGATGAGTCTTTGATACTGGACAGTCTTTGTGTTATTCTCATCTAAAAACAGAGATGATAGCTCATACAATAGAGATTTCAAAGGTCTTTTATTTTGAAACTCTACATCAGAAAGTACTGATTCTCCCTGAGTGACTAGGTGGGGTGTCCTGTTATAACCCTGAAGGGAAATTAGTATTTGATACTGGACAGTTTTTGTTTTATTCTTATCTAAATACAGAGGGATGATAGCTCATATATGAGATTTCAAAGGTCTTTTATTTTGAAACTGTACATCAGAATGTCCTGATTCTCCCTGAGTGACTAGGTGGGGTTTCATGCTATCACCCTGCAGTGAGATGAGTCTTTGATACTGGACAGTTTTTGTTTTATTCTCATCTAAAAACAGGGATGATAGCTAATACAATAGAGATTTCAAAAATATTTTATTTTGAAACTCTACATCAGAATGTCCTGATTTTTTCTCAGTGACTAGATGGGGTGTCCTGCTATCACCCTGGAGTGAGACGAGTCTTTGATACTGGAGAGATTTTGTTTTATTCTCTTCTAAACAGAGAGGGATGATAGCTCATATATGAGATTTCAAAGGTCTTTTATTTTGAAACTCTACATTAGAATGTCCTGATTTTTTCTGAGTGACTTGATGGGGTGTCCTGCTATCACCATGGAGTTAGATGAGTCTTTGATACTGGACAGTGTTTGTTTTATTCCCATCTAAAAACAGGGATGATAGCTCATATATGAGATTTCAAAGGTATTTTATTTTGAAACTCTAAATCAGAATGTCCTGATTTTTTCTGAGTGACTAGGTGGGGTGTCCTGCTATCACCCTGGAGTGAGATGCGTCTTTGATACTGGACAGTCTTTGTTTTATTCTCATCTAAAAATAGGGATGATAGCTCATACAATAGAGATTTCAAAGGTATTTTATTTTGAAACTCTACATCAGAATGTCCTGATTTTTTCTGAGTGACTAGGTGGGGTGTCCTGCTATCACCCTGGAGTGAGATGAGTCTTTGATACTGGACAGTTTTGTTTTATTCTCATCTAAACAGAGAGGGATGATAGCTCATATATGAGATTTCAAAGGTCTTTTATTTTGAAACTGTACATCAGAATGTCCTGATTCTTTCGGAGTGACTATGTGGCGTGTCCTGCTATCACCCTGGAGTTAGATCAGTCTTTGATACTTGAGAGTTTTTGTTTTATTCTCATATAAACAGAGAGGGATTATAGCTCATATATGAGATTTCAAAGGTCTTTTATTTTGAAACTCTACATCAGAAAGTCCTGATTCTCCCTGAGTGACTAGGTGGGGTGTCCTGTTATCACCCTGAAGGGAAATGAGTTTTTGATACTGGAGAGTTATTGTTTTATTCTCATCTAAAAAATGGGATGATAGCTCATATATGAGAATTCAAAGGTATTTTATTTTGAAACTCTACATCAGAATGTCCTGATTTTTTCTGAGTGACTAGATGGGGTGTCCTGCTATCACCCTGGAGTGAGATGAGTCTTTGATACTGGAGAGTTTTTGTTTTATTCTCATCTAAACAGAGAGGGATGATAGCTCATATATGAGAATTCAAAGGTCTTTTATTTTGAAACTCTACATCAGAATGTCCTGATTTTTTCTGAGTGACTAGATGGGGTGTCCTGCTATTACCCTCGAGTGAGATGCGTCTTTGATACTGGACAGTTTTTGTTTTATTCTCATCTAAAAACAGGGATGATAGCTCATACAATAGAGATTTCAAAGGTCTTTTATTTTGAAACTGTACATCAGAATGTCCTGATTCTCCCTGAGTGACTAGGTGGGGTTTCCTGCTATCACCCTGGAGGGAGATGAGTTTTTGATATTGGACAGTATTTGTTTTATTCTCATCTAAAAACAGGGATGATAGCTCATATATGAGACTTCAAAGGTATTTTATTTTGAAACTCTACATCAGAATGTCCTGATTTTTTTCGGAGTGACTAGAAAGGGTGTCCTGCTATCACCCTGGAATGAGATGAGTCTTTGATACTGGACAGTTTTTGTTTTATTCTCATCTAAAAATAGGGATGATAGCTAATACAATAGAGATTTCAAAAATATTTTATTTTGAAACTCTACATCAGAATGTCCTGATTTTTTCTCAGTGACTAGATGGGGTGTCCTGCTATCACCCTGGAGTGAGATGAGTCTTTGATACTGGAGAGATTTTGTTTTATTCTCATCTAAACAGAGAGGGATGATAGCTCATATATGAGATTTCAAAGGTCTTTTATTTTGAAACTCTACATCACAATGTCCTGATTTTTTCTGAGTGACTAGGTGGGGTGTCCTGCTATCACCCTGGAGTGAGATGCGTCTTTGATACTGGACAGTCTTTGTTTTATTCTCATCTAAAAATAGGGATGATAGCTCATACAATAGAGATTTCAAAGGTATTTTATTTTGAAACTCTACATCAGAATGTCCTGATTTTTTCTGAGTGACTAGGTGGGGTGTCCTGATATCACCCTGGAGTGAGATGAGTCTTTGATACTGGACAGTTTTGTTTTATTCTCATCTAAACAGAGAGGGATGATAGCTCATATATGAGATTTCAAAGGTCTTTTATTTTGAAACTGTACATCAGAATGTCCTGATTCTTTCGGAGTGACTATGTGGCGTGTCCTGCTATCACCCTGGAGTTAGATCAGTCTTTGATACTTGAGAGTTTTTGTTTTATTCTCATATAAACAGAGAGGGATTATAGCTCATATATGAGATTTCAAAGGTCTTTTATTTTGAAACTCTACATCAGAAAGTCCTGATTCTCCCTGAGTGACTAGGTGGGGTGTCCTGTTATCACCCTGAAGGGAAATGAGTTTTTGATACTGGACAGTTATTGTTTTATTCTCATCTAAAAAATGGGATGATAGCTCATATATGAGAATTCAAAGGTATTTTATTTTGAAACTCTACATCAGAATGTCCTGATTTTTTCTGAGTGACTAGATGGGGTGTCCTGCTATCACCCTGGAGTGAGATGAGTCTTTGATACTGGAGAGTTTTTGTTTTATTCTCATCTAAACAGAGAGGGATGATAGCTCATATATGAGAATTCAAAGGTCTTTTATTTTGAAACTCTACATCAGAATGTCCTGATTTTTTCTGAGTGACTAGATGGGGTGTCCTGCTATTACCCTCGAGTGAGATGCGTCTTTGATACTGGACAGTTTTTGTTTTATTCTCATCTAAAAACAGGGATGATAGCTCATACAATAGAGATTTCAAAGGTCTTTTATTTTGAAACTGTACATCAGAATGTCCTGATTCTCCCTGAGTGACTAGGTGGGGTTTCCTGCTATCACCCTGGAGGGAGATGAGTTTTTGATATTGGACAGTATTTGTTTTATTCTCATCTAAAAACAGGGATGATAGCTCATATATGAGACTTTAAAGGTATTTTATTTTGAAACTCTACATCAGAATGTCCTGATTTTTTTCTGAGTGACTAGGTGGGGTGTCCTGCTATCACCCTGGAGTGAGATGCGTCTTTGATACTGGACAGTCTTTGTTTTATTCTCATCTAAAAATAGGGATGATAGCTCATACAATAGAGATTTCAAAGGTATTTTATTTTGAAACTCTACATCAGAATGTCCTGATTTTTTCTGAGTGACTAGGTGGGGTGTCCTGCTATCACCCTGGAGTGAGATGAGTCTTTGATACTGGACAGTTTTGTTTTATTCTCATCTAAACAGAGAGGGATGATAGCTCATATATGAGATTTCAAAGGTCTTTTATTTTGAAACTGTACATCAGAATGTCCTGATTTTTTCTGAGTGACTATGTGGCGTGTCCTGCTATCACCCTGGAGTAAGATCAGTCTTTGATACTTGAGAGTTTTTGTTTTATTCTCATATAAACAGAGAGGGATTATAGCTCATATATGAGATGTCAAAGGTCTTTTATTTTGAAACTCTAAATCAGAATGTCCTGATTCTCCCTGAGTGACTAGTTGGCGTGTCCTGCTATTACCCTCGAGTGAGATGCGTCTTTGATACTGGACAGTTTTTGTTTTATTCTCATCTAAAAACAGGGATGATAGCTCATATATGAGATTTCAAAGGTCTTTTATTTTGAAACTCTACATCAGAATGTCCTGATTTTTTCTGAGTGACTAGATGGGGTGTCCTGCTATCACCATGGAGTTAGATGAGTCTTTGATACTGGACAGTGTTTGTTTTATTCCCATCTAAAAACAGGGATGATAGCTCATATATGAGACTTCAAAGGTATTTTATTTTGAAACTCTAAATCAGAATGTCCTGATTCTCCCTGAGTGACTAGTTGGGGTGTCCTGCTATTACCCTCGAGTGAGATGCGTCTTTGATACTGGACAGTTTTTGTTTTATTCTCATCTAAAAACAGGGATGATAGCTCATACAATAGAGATTTCAAAGGTCTTTTATTTTGAAACTGTACATCAGAATGTCCTGATTCTCCCTGAGTGACTAGGTGGGGTTTCCTGCTATCACCCTGGAGGGAGATGAGTTTTTGATATTGGACAGTATTTGTTTTATTCTCATCTAAAAACAGGGATGATAGCTCATATATGAGACTTCAAAGGTATTTTATTTTGAAACTCTACATCAGAATGTCCTGATTTTTTTCGGAGTGACTAGAAAGGGTGTCCTGCTATCACCCTGGAATGAGATGAGTCTTTGATACTGGACAGTTTTTGTTTTATTCTCATCTAAAAATAGGGATGATAGCTAATACAATAGAGATTTCAAAAATATTTTATTTTGAAACTCTACATCAGAATGTCCTGATTTTTTCTCAGTGACTAGATGGGGTGTCCTGCTATCACCCTGGAGTGAGATGAGTCTTTGATACTGGAGAGATTTTGTTTTATTCTCATCTAAACAGAGAGGGATGATAGCTCATATATGAGATTTCAAAGGTCTTTTATTTTGAAACTCTACATCACAATGTCCTGATTTTTTCTGAGTGACTAGGTGGGGTGTCCTGCTATCACCCTGGAGTGAGATGCGTCTTTGATACTGGACAGTCTTTGTTTTATTCTCATCTAAAAATAGGGATGATAGCTCATACAATAGAGATTTCAAAGGTATTTTATTTTGAAACTCTACATCAGAATGTCCTGATTTTTTCTGAGTGACTAGGTGGGGTGTCCTGCTATCACCCTGGAGTGAGATGAGTCTTTGATACTGGACAGTTTTGTTTTATTCTCATCTAAACAGAGAGGGATGATAGCTCATATATGAGATTTCAAAGGTCTTTTATTTTGAAACTGTACATCAGAATGTCCTGATTCTTTCGGAGTGACTATGTGGCGTGTCCTGCTATCACCCTGGAGTTAGATCAGTCTTTGATACTTGAGAGTTTTTGTTTTATTCTCATATAAACAGAGAGGGATTATAGCTCATATATGAGATTTCAAAGGTCTTTTATTTTGAAACTCTACATCAGAAAGTCCTGATTCTCCCTGAGTGACTAGGTGGGGTGTCCTGTTATCACCCTGAAGGGAAATGAGTTTTTGATACTGGACAGTTATTGTTTTATTCTCATCTAAAAAATGGGATGATAGCTCATATATGAGAATTCAAAGGTATTTTATTTTGAAACTCTACATCAGAATGTCCTGATTTTTTCTGAGTGACTAGATGGGGTGTCCTGCTATCACCCTGGAGTGAGATGAGTCTTTGATACTGGAGAGTTTTTGTTTTATTCTCATCTAAACAGAGAGGGATGATAGCTCATATATGAGAATTCAAAGGTCTTTTATTTTGAAACTCTACATCAGAATGTCCTGATTTTTTCTGAGTGACTAGATGGGGTGTCCTGCTATTACCCTCGAGTGAGATGCGTCTTTGATACTGGACAGTTTTTGTTTTATTCTCATCTAAAAACAGGGATGATAGCTCATACAATAGAGATTTCAAAGGTCTTTTATTTTGAAACTGTACATCAGAATGTCCTGATTCTCCCTGAGTGACTAGGTGGGGTTTCCTGCTATCACCCTGGAGGGAGATGAGTTTTTGATATTGGACAGTATTTGTTTTATTCTCATCTAAAAACAGGGATGATAGCTCATATATGAGACTTTAAAGGTATTTTATTTTGAAACTCTACATCAGAATGTCCTGATTTTTTTCTGAGTGACTAGGTGGGGTGTCCTGCTATCACCCTGGAGTGAGATGCGTCTTTGATACTGGACAGTCTTTGTTTTATTCTCATCTAAAAATAGGGATGATAGCTCATACAATAGAGATTTCAAAGGTATTTTATTTTGAAACTCTACATCAGAATGTCCTGATTTTTTCTGAGTGACTAGGTGGGGTGTCCTGCTATCACCCTGGAGTGAGATGAGTCTTTGATACTGGACAGTTTTGTTTTATTCTCATCTAAACAGAGAGGGATGATAGCTCATATATGAGATTTCAAAGGTCTTTTATTTTGAAACTCTAAATCAGAATGTCCTGATTCTCCCTGAGTGACTAGTTGGCGTGTCCTGCTATTACCCTCGAGTGAGATGCGTCTTTGATACTGGACAGTTTTTGTTTTATTCTCATCTAAAAACAGGGATGATAGCTCATATATGAGATTTCAAAGGTCTTTTATTTTGAAACTCTACATCAGAATGTCCTGATTTTTTCTGAGTGACTAGATGGGGTGTCCTGCTATCACCATGGAGTTAGATGAGTCTTTGATACTGGACAGTGTTTGTTTTATTCCCATCTAAAAACAGGGATGATAGCTCATATATGAGACTTCAAAGGTATTTTATTTTGAAACTCTAAATCAGAATGTCCTGATTCTCCCTGAGTGACTAGTTGGGGTGTCCTGCTATTACCCTCGAGTGAGATGCGTCTTTGATACTGGACAGTTTTTGTTTTATTCTCATCTAAAAACAGGGATGATAGCTCATACAATAGAGATTTCAAAGGTCTTTTATTTTGAAACTGTACATCAGAATGTCCTGATTCTCCCTGAGTGACTAGGTGGGGTTTCCTGCTATCACCCTGGAGGGAGATGAGTTTTTGATATTGGACAGTATTTGTTTTATTCTCATCTAAAAACAGGGATGATAGCTCATATATGAGACTTCAAAGGTATTTTATTTTGAAACTCTACATCAGAATGTCCTGATTTTTTTCGGAGTGACTAGAAAGGGTGTCCTGCTATCACCCTGGAATGAGATGAGTCTTTGATACTGGACAGTTTTTGTTTTATTCTCATCTAAAAATAGGGATGATAGCTAATACAATAGAGATTTCAAAAATATTTTATTTTGAAACTCTACATCAGAATGTCCTGATTTTTTCTCAGTGACTAGATGGGGTGTCCTGCTATCACCCTGGAGTGAGATGAGTCTTTGATACTGGAGAGATTTTGTTTTATTCTCATCTAAACAGAGAGGGATGATAGCTCATATATGAGATTTCAAAGGTCTTTTATTTTGAAACTCTACATCACAATGTCCTGATTTTTTCTGAGTGACTAGGTGGGGTGTCCTGCTATCACCCTGGAGTGAGATGCGTCTTTGATACTGGACAGTCTTTGTTTTATTCTCATCTAAAAATAGGGATGATAGCTCATACAATAGAGATTTCAAAGGTATTTTATTTTGAAACTCTACATCAGAATGTCCTGATTTTTTCTGAGTGACTAGGTGGGGTGTCCTGCTATCACCCTGGAGTGAGATGAGTCTTTGATACTGGACAGTTTTGTTTTATTCTCATCTAAACAGAGAGGGATGATAGCTCATATATGAGATTTCAAAGGTCTTTTATTTTGAAACTGTACATCAGAATGTCCTGATTCTTTCGGAGTGACTATGTGGCGTGTCCTGCTATCACCCTGGAGTTAGATCAGTCTTTGATACTTGAGAGTTTTTGTTTTATTCTCATATAAACAGAGAGGGATTATAGCTCATATATGAGATTTCAAAGGTCTTTTATTTTGAAACTCTACATCAGAAAGTCCTGATTCTCCCTGAGTGACTAGGTGGGGTGTCCTGTTATCACCCTGAAGGGAAATGAGTTTTTGATACTGGACAGTTATTGTTTTATTCTCATCTAAAAAATGGGATGATAGCTCATATATGAGAATTCAAAGGTATTTTATTTTGAAACTCTACATCAGAATGTCCTGATTTTTTCTGAGTGACTAGATGGGGTGTCCTGCTATCACCCTGGAGTGAGATGAGTCTTTGATACTGGAGAGTTTTTGTTTTATTCTCATCTAAACAGAGAGGGATGATAGCTCATATATGAGAATTCAAAGGTCTTTTATTTTGAAACTCTACATCAGAATGTCCTGATTTTTTCTGAGTGACTAGATGGGGTGTCCTGCTATTACCCTCGAGTGAGATGCGTCTTTGATACTGGACAGTTTTTTTTTTATTCTCATCTAAAAACAGGGATGATAGCTCATACAATAGAGATTTCAAAGGTCTTTTATTTTGAAACTGTACATCAGAATGTCCTGATTCTCCCTGAGTGACTAGGTGGGGTTTCCTGCTATCACCCTGGAGGGAGATGAGTTTTTGATATTGGACAGTTTTGTTTTATTCTCATCTAAACAGAGAGGGATGATAGCTCATATATGAGATTTCAAAGGTCTTTTATTTTGAAACTGTACATCAGAATGTCCTGATTTTTTCTGAGTGACTATGTGGCGTGTCCTGCTATCAACCTGGAGTTAGATCAGTCTTTGATACTTGAGAGTTTTTGTTTTATTCTCATATAAACAGAGAGGGATTATAGCTCATATATGAGATTTCAAAGGTCTTTTATTTTGAAACTCTAAATCAGAATGTCCTGATTTTTTTCTGAGTGACTAGATGGGGTGTCCTGCTATCACCCTGGAGTGAGATGAGTCTTTGATACTGGAGAGTTTTTGTTTTATTCTCATCTAAACAGAGAGGGATGATAGCTCATATATGAGATTTCAAAGGTCTTTTATTTTGAAACTCTACATCAGAATGTCCTGATTTTTTCTGAGTGACTAGATGGGGTGTCCTGCTATCACCATGGAGTTAGATGAGTCTTTGATACTGGACAGTGTTTGTTTTATTCCCATCTAAATACAGGGATGATAGCTCATATATGAGACTTCAAAGGTATTTTATTTTGAAACTCTAAATCAGAATGTCCTGATTCTCCCTGAGTGACTAGGTGGGGTGTCCTGCTATTACCCTCGAGTGAGATGCGTCTTTGATACTGGACAGTTTTTGTTTTATTCTCATCTAAAAACAGGGATGATAGCTCATACAATAGAGATTTCAAAGGTCTTTTATTTTGAAACTGTACATCAGAATGTCCTGATTCTCACTGAGTGACTAGGTGGGGTTTCCTGCTATCACCCTGGAGGGAGATGAGTTTTTGATATTGGACAGTATTTGTTTTATTCTCATCTAAAAACAGGGATGATAGCTCATATATGAGACTTCAAAGGTATTTTATTTTGAAACTCTACATCAGAATGTCCTGATTTTTTTCTGAGTGACTAGGTGGGGTGTCCTGCTATCACCCTGGAGTGAGATGCGTCTTTGATACTGGACAGTTTTGTTTTATTCTCATCTAAACAGAGAGGGATGATAGCTCATATATGAGATTTCAAAGGTCTTTTATTTTGAAACTGTACATCAGAATGTCCTGATTCTTTCGGAGTGACTATGTGGCGTGTCCTGCTATCACCCTGGAGTTAGATCAGTCTTTGATACTTGAGAGTTTTTGTTTTATTCTCATATAAACAGAGAGGGATTATAGCTCATATATGAGATTTCAAAGGTCTTTTATTTTGAAACTCTACATCAGAAAGTCCTGATTCTCCCTGAGTGACTAGGTGGGGTGTCCTGTTATCACCCTGAAGGGAAATGAGTTTTTGATACTGGACAGTTATTGTTTTATTCTCATCTAAAAAATGGGATGATAGCTCATATATGAGAATTCAAAGGTATTTTATTTTGAAACTCTACATCAGAATGTCCTGATTTTTTCTGAGTGACTAGATGGGGTGTCCTGCTATCACCCTGGAGTGAGATGAGTCTTTGATACTGGAGAGTTTTTGTTTTATTCTCATCTAAACAGAGAGGGATGATAGCTCATATATGAGAATTCAAAGGTCTTTTATTTTGAAACTCTACATCAGAATGTCCTGATTTTTTCTGAGTGACTAGATGGGGTGTCCTGCTATTACCCTCGAGTGAGATGCGTCTTTGATACTGGACAGTTTTTGTTTTATTCTCATCTAAAAACAGGGATGATAGCTCATACAATAGAGATTTCAAAGGTCTTTTATTTTGAAACTGTACATCAGAATGTCCTGATTCTCCCTGAGTGACTAGGTGGGGTTTCCTGCTATCACCCTGGAGGGAGATGAGTTTTTGATATTGGACAGTATTTGTTTTATTCTCATCTAAAAACAGGGATGATAGCTCATATATGAGACTTCAAAGGTATTTTATTTTGAAACTCTACATCAGAATGTCCTGATTTTTTTCGGAGTGACTAGAAAGGGTGTCCTGCTATCACCCTGGAATGAGATGAGTCTTTGATACTGGACAGTCTTTGTTTTATTCTCATCTAAAAATAGGGATGATAGCTCATACAATAGAGATTTCAAAGGTATTTTATTTTGAAACTCTACATCAGAATGTCCTGATTTTTTCTGAGTGACTAGGTGGGGTGTCCTGCTATCACCCTGGAGTGAGATGAGTCTTTGATACTGGACAGTTTTGTTTTATTCTCATCTAAACAGAGAGGGATGATAGCTCATATATGAGATTTCAAAGGTCTTTTATTTTGAAACTCTACATCAGAATGTCCTGATTTTTTCTGAGTGACTAGATGGGGTGTCCTGCTATCACCATGGAATTAGATGAGTCTTTGATACTGGACAGTGTTTGTTTTATTCCCATCTAAAAACAGGGATGATAGCTCATATATGAGATTTCAAAGGTATTTTATTTTGAAACTCTAAATCAGAATGTCCTGATTCTCCCTGAGTGACTAGGTGGGGTGTCCTGCTATTACCCTCGAGTGAGATGCGTCTTTGATACTGGACAGTTTTTGTTTTATTCTCATCTAAAAACAGGGATGATAGCTCATACAATAGAGATTTCAAAGGTCTTTTATTTTGAAACTGTACATCAGAATGTCCTGATTCTCCCTGAGTGACTAGGTGGGGTTTCCTGCTATCACCCTGGAGGGAGATGAGTTTTTGATATTGGACAGTATTTGTTTTATTATCATCTAAAAACAGGGATGATAGCTCATATATGAGACTTCAAAGGTATTTTATTTTGAAACTCTACATCAGAATGTCCTGATTTTTTTCGGAGTGACTAGAAAGGGTGTCCTGCTATCACCCTGGAATGAGATGAGTCTTTGATACTGGACAGTTTTTGTTTTATTCTCATCTAAAAACAGGGATGATAGCTAATATAATAGAGATTTCAAGAAATATTTTATTTTGAAACTCTACATCAGAATGTCCTGATTTTTTCTCAGTGACTAGATGGGGTGTCCTGCTATCACCCTGGAGTGAGATGAGTCTTTGATACTGGAGAGATTTTGTTTTATTCTCATCTAAACAGAGAGGGATGATAGCTCATATATGAGATTTCAAAGGTCTTTTATTTTGAAACTCTACATCACAATGTCCTGATTTTTTCTGAGTGACTTGATGGGGTGTCCTGCTATCACCATAGAGTTGGATGAGTCTTTGATACTGGACAGTGTTTGTTTTATTCCCATCTAAAAACAGGGATTATAGCTCATATATGAGATTTCAAAGGTCTTTTATTTTGAAACTCTACATCAGAATGTCCTGATTCTCCCTGAGTGACTAGGTGGGGTGTCCTGCTATCACCCTGGAGTGAGATGCGTCTTTGATACTGGACAGTTTTTGTTTTATTCTCATCTAAAAACAGGGATCATAGCTCATACAATAGACATTTCAAAGGTATTTTATTTTGAAACTCTACATCAGAATGTGCTGATTTTTTCTGAGTGACTAGATGGGGTGTGCTGCTATCACCCTGGAGTGAGATGAGTCTTTGATACTGGACAGTTTTTGTTTTATTCTCATCTAAAAACAGGGATGATAGCTCATATATGAGAATTCAAAGGTATTTTATTTTGAAACTCTACATCAGAATGTCCTGATTTTTTCTGAGTGACTAGATGGGGTGTCCTGCTATCACCCTGGAGTGAGATGAGTCTTTGATACTGGAGAGTTTTGTTTTATTCTCATCTAAACAGAGAGGGATGATAGCTCATATATGAGATTTCAAAGGTCTTTTATTTTGAAACTCTACATCAGAATGTCCTGATTCTCCCTGAGTGACTAGGTGGGGTTTCCTCCTATCACCCTGGAGTGAGATAAGTTTTTGATATTGGACAGTATTTGTTTTATTCTCATCTAAAAACAGGGATGATAGCTCATATATGAGACTTCAAAGGTATTTTATTTTGAAACTCTACATCAGAATGTCCTGATTTTTTCGGAGTGACTAGAAAGGGTGTCCTGCTATCACCATGGAGTGAGATGAGTCTTTGATACTGGACAGTGTTTGTTTTATTCCCATCTAAAAACAGGGATTATAGCTCATATATGAGATTTCAAAGGTCTTTTATTTTGAAACTCTACATCAGAATGTCCTGATTCTCCCTGAGTGACTAGTGGGGTGTCCTGCTATCACCCTGGAGTGAGATGCGTCTTTGATACTGGACAGTTTTTGTTTTATTCTCATCTAAAAACAGGGATGATAGCTCATACAATAGAGATTTCAAAGGTATTTTATTTTGAAACTCTACATCAGAATGTCCTGATTTTTTCTGAGTGACTAGATGGGGTGTGCTGCTATCACCCTGGAGTGATATGAGTCTTTGATACTGGACAGTTTTTGTTTTATTCTCATCTAAAAAATGGGATGATAGCTCATATATGAGAATTCAAAGGTATTTTATTTTGAAACTCTACATCAGAATGTCCTGATTTTTTCTGAGTGACTAGATGGGGTGTCCTGCTATCACCCTGGAGTGAGATGAGTCTTTGATACTGGAGAGTTTTGTTTTATTCTCATCTAAACGGAGAGGGATGATAGCTCATATATGAGATTTCAAAGGTATTTTATTTTGAAACTCTACATCGGAATGTCCTGATTTTTTCTGAGTGACTAGATGGGGTGTCCTGCTATCACCATGGAGTTAGATGAGTCTTTGATACTGGACAGTGTTTGTTTTATTCCCATCTAAAAACAGGGATGATAGCTCATATATGAGACTTCAAAGGTATTTTATTTTGAAACTCTACATCAGAATGTCCTGATTTTTTCTGAGTGACTTGATGGGGTGTCCTGCTATCACCATGGAGTTAGATGAGTCTTTGATACTGGACAGTGTTTGTTTTATTCCCATCTAAAAACAGGGATGATAGCTCATATATGAGATTTCAAAGGTATTTTATTTTGAAACTCTAAATCAGAATGTCCTGATTTTTTCTGAGTAACTAGGTGGGGTGTCCTGCTATCACCCCGGAGTGAGATGAGTCTTTGATACTGGACAGTTTTGTTTTATTCTCATCTAAACAGAGAGGGATGATAGCTCATATATGAGATTTCAAAGGTCTTTTATTTTGAAACTGTACATCAGAATGTCCTGATTTTTTCTGAGTGACTATGTGGCGTGTCCTGCTATCACCCTGGAGTGAGATCAGTCTTTGATACTTGAGAGTTTTTGTTTTATTCTCATCTAAACAGAGAGGGATTATAGCTCATATATGAGATTTCAAAGGTCTTTTATTTTGAAACTCTACATCAGAATGTCCTGATTTTTTCTGAGTGACTAGGTGGGGTGTCCTGCTTTCACCCTGGAGTGAGATGAGTCTTTGATACTGGACAGTTTTGTTTTATTCTCATCTAAACAGAGAGGGATGATAGCTCATATATGAGATTTCAAAGGTCTTTTATTTTGAAACTGTACATCAGAATGTCCTGATTTTTTCTGAGTGACTATGTGGCGTGTCTTGCTATCACCCTGGAGTTAGATCAGTCTTTGATACTTGAGAGTTTTTGTTTTATTCTCATCTAAAAAGAGAGGGATTATAGCTCATATATGAGATTTCAAAGGTCTTTTATTTTGAAACTCTACATCAGAATGTCCTGATTCTCCCTGAGTGACTAGGTGGGGTGTCCTGCTATCACCCTGGAGTGAGATGCGTCTTTCATACTGGACAGTTTTTGTTTTATTCTCATCTAAAAACAGGGATGATAGCTCATACAATAGAGATTTCAAATGTATTTTATTTTGAAACTCTACATCAGAATATCCTGATTCTCCCTGAGTGACTAGGTGGGGTGTCCTGCTATCACCCTGGAGTGAGATGCGTCTTTGATACTGGACAGTTTTTGTTTTATTCTCATCTAAAAACAGGGATGATAGCTCATGCAATAGAGTTTTCAAAGGTCTTTTATTTTGAAACTGTACATCATAATGTCCTGATTCTCCCTGAGTGACTAGGTGGGGTGTCCTGCTATCACCCTGGAGTGAGATGAGTCTTTGATATTGGACAGTATTTGTTTTAATCTCATCTAAAAACAGGGATGATAGCTCATGCAATAGAGATTTCAAAGGTCTTTTATTTTAAAACTCTACATCAGAAAGTCCTGATTCTCCCTGAGTGACTAGGTGGGGTGTCCTGTTATCATCCAGAAGGAAAATGAGTATTTGATACTGGACGGTGTTTGTTTTATTTGTATCTAAATACAGAGGGATGATAGCTCATATATGAGATTTCAAAGGTCTTTTATTTTGAAACTCTAGATCAGAATGTCCTGATTCTCCCTGAGTGACTAGGTGGGGTGTCATGCTATCACCCTGGAGTGAGATGAGTTTTTGATACTGGACAGTTATTGTTTTATTCTCATCTAAATAATGGGATGATAGCTCATATATGAGAATTCAAAGGTATTTTATTTTGAAACTCTACATCAGAATGTCCAGATTTTTTCTGAGTGACTAGATGGGGTGTCCTGCTATCACCCTGGACTGAGATGAGTCTTTGATACTGGAGAGTTTTTGTTTTATTCTCATCTAAACAGAGAGGGATGATAGCTCATATATGAGATTTCAAAGGTCTTTTATTTTGAAACTCTACATCAGAATGTCCTGATTTTTTCTGAGTGACTAGATGGGGTGTCCTGCTATCACCATGGAGTTAGATGAGTCTTTGATACTGGACAGTGTTTGTTTTATTCCCATCTAAAAACAGGGATGATAGCTCATATATGAGACTTCAAAGGTATTTTATTTTGAAACTGTACATCAGAATGTCCTGATTCTCCCTGAGTGACTAGGTGGGGTGTCCTGCTATTACTCTGGAGTGAGATTCGTCTTTGATACTGGACAGGTTTTGTTTTATTCTAATCTAAAAACAGGGATGATAGCTCATAAAATAGAGATTTCAAAGGTATTTTATTTTGAAACTCTACATCAGAATGTCCTGATTTTTTCTGAGTGACTAGGTGGGGTGTCCTGTTATCACCCTGGAGTTTGATGAGTCTTTGATATTGGACAGTTATTGTTTTATTCTCATCTAAAAACAGGGATGATAGCTCATATATGAGACTTCGAAGGTATTTTATTTTGAAACTGTATATCAGAATGTCCTGATTCTCCTTGAGTGACTAGGTGGGGTTTCCTGCTATCACCCTGGAGTGAGATGAGTTTTTGATATTGGACAGTATTTGTTTTATTCTCATCTAAAAACAGGGATGATAGCTCATATATGAGACTTCAAAGGTATTTTATTTTGAAACTGTACATCAGAATGTCCTGATTCTCCCTGAGTGACTAGGTGGGGTTTCATGCTATCACCCTGCAGTGAGATGAGTCTTTGATACTGGACCGTTTTTGTTTTATTCTCATCTAAAAACAGGGATGATAGCTAATACAATAGAGATTTCAAAAATATTTTATTTTGAAACTCTACATCAGAATGTCCTGAATTTTTCTCAGTGACTAGATGGGGTGTCCTGCTATCACCCTGGAGTGAGATGAGTCTTTGATACTGGACAGTTTTTGTTTTATTCTCATCTAAAAACAGGGATGATAGCTAATACAATAGAGATTTCAAAAATATTTTATTTTGAAACTCTACATCAGAATGTCCTGATTTTTTCTCAGTGACTAGATGGGGTGTCCTGCTATCACCCTGGAGTGAGATGAGTCCTTGATACTGGAGAGATTTTGTTTTATTCTCATCTAAACAGAGAGGGATGATAGCTCATATATGAGATTTCAAAGGTCTTTTATTTTGAAACTCTACATCACAATATCCTGATTTTTTCTGAGTGACTTGATGGGGTGTCCTGCTATCACCCTGGAGTGAGATGAGTCTTTGATACTGGACAGTGTTTGTTTTATTCCCATCTAAAAACAGGGAAGATAGCTCATATATGAGATTTCAAAGGTATTTTATTTTGAAACTCTAAATCAGAATGTCCTGATTTTTTCTGAGTAACTAGGTGGGGTGTCCTGCTATCACCCTGGAGTGAGATGCGTCTTTGATACTGGACAGTCTTTGTTTTATTCTCATCTAAAAATAGGGATGATAGCTCATACAATAGAAATGTCAAAGGTATTTTATTTTGAAACTCTACATCAGAATGTCCTGATTTTTTCTGAGTGACTAGGTGGGGTGTCCTGCTATCACCCTGGAGTGAGATGAGTCTTTGATACTGGACAGTTTTGTTTTATTCTCATCTAAACAGAGAGGGATGATAGCTCATATATGAGATTTCAAAGGTCTTTTATTTTGAAACTGTACATCAGAATGTCCTGATTTTTTCTGAGTGACTATGTGGCATGTCCTGCTATCACCCTGGAGTGAGATCAGTCTTTGATACTTGAGAGTTTTTGTTTTATTCTCATCTAAACAGAGAGGGATTATAGCTCATATATGAGATTTCAAAGGTCTTTTATTTTGAAACTGTACATCAGAATGTCCTGATTCTCCCTGAGTGACTAGGTGGGGTGTCCTGCTATCACCCTGGAGTCAGATGAGTCTTTGATATTGGACAGTATTTGTTTTATTCTCATCTAAAAACAGGGATGATAGCTCATGCAATAGAGATTTCAAAGGTCTTTTATTTTGAAACTCTACATCAGAAAGTCCTGATTCTCCCTGAGTGACTAGGTGGGGTGTCCTGTTATCACCCAGAAGGAAAATGAGTATTTGATACTGGACAGTGTTTGTTTTATTTGTATCTAAATACAGAGGGATGATAGCTCATATATGAGATTTCAAAGGTCTTTTATTTTGAAACTCTACATCAGAATGTCCTGATTCTCCCTGAGTGACTAGGTGGGGTGTCATGCTATCACCCTGGAGTGAGATGAGTTTTTGATAGAGGACAGTTATTGTTTTATTCTCATCTAAATAATGGGATGATAGCTCATATATGAGAATTCAAAGGTATTTTATTTTGAAACTCTACATCAGAATGTCCTGATTCTCCCTGAGTGACTAGGTGGGGTGTCATGCTATTACTCTGGAGTGAGATGCGTCTTTGATACTGGACAGTTTTTGTTTTATTCTCATCTAAAAACAGGGATGATAGCTCATACAATAGAGATTTCAAAGGTATTTTATTTTGAAACTCTACATCAGAATGTCCTGATTTTTTCTGAGTGACTAGGTGGGGTGTCCTGTTATCACCCTGGAGTTTGATGAGTCTTTGATATTGGACAGTTATTGTTTTATTCTCATCTAAAAACAGGGATGATAGCTCATATATGAGACTTCAAAGGTATTTTATTTTGAAACTGTACATCACAATGTCCTGATTTTTTCTGAGTGACTAGATGGGGTGTCCTGCTATCACCCTGGAGTGAGATGAGTCTTTGATACTGGACAGTTTTTGTTTTATTCTCATCTAAAAACAGGGATGATAGCTCATATATGAGACTTCAAAGGTATTTTATTTTGAAACTCTACATCAGAATGTCCTGATTTTTTCTGAGTGACTAGGTGGGGTGTCCTGCTTTCACCATGGAGTTAGATGAGTCTTTGATATTGGACTCTATTTGTTTTATTCTCATCTAAAAACAGGATTGATAGCTCATATATGAGACTTCAAAGGTCTTTT
This sequence comes from Notothenia rossii, assembly GCF_949606895.1. Classification (NCBI taxonomy): domain Eukaryota; kingdom Metazoa; phylum Chordata; class Actinopteri; order Perciformes; family Nototheniidae; genus Notothenia; species Notothenia rossii. The sequence continues at coordinate 45,092,591 of NC_136902.1, forward strand.
ATTTTGAAACTCTACATCAGAATGTCCTGATCTTTTCTGAGTGACTAGGTGGGGTGTCCTGCTATCACCCTGGATTGAGATGAGTCTTTGATACTGGACAGTTTTTGTTTTATTCTCATCTAAAAACAGGGATGATAGCTCATGCAATAGAGATTTCAAAGGTCTTTTATTTTGAAACTGTACATCAGAATGTCCTGATTCTCCCTGAGTGACTAGGTGGGGTTTCCTGCTATCACCCTGGAGTGAGATGAGTTTTTGATATTGGACAGTATTTGTTTTATTCTCATCTAAAAACAGGGATGATAGCTCATATATGAGACTTCAAAGGTATTTTATTTTGAAACTCTAAATCAGAATGTCCTGATTTTTTCGGAGCGACTAGAAAGGGTGTCCTGCTATCACCATGGAGTGAGATGAGTCTTTGATACTGGACAGTCTTTGTTTTATTCTCATCTAAAAACAGGGATGATAGCTCATACAATAGAGATTTCAAAGGTCTTTTATTTTGAAACTCTACATCAGAAAGTCCTGATTCTCCCTGAGTGACTAGGTGGGGTGTCCTGTTATAACCCTGAAGGGAAATGAGTATTTGATACTGGACAGTTTTTGTTTTATTCTTATCTAAATACAGAGGGATGATAGCTCATATATGAGATTTCAAAGGTCTTTTATTTTGAAACTCTACATCAGAATGTCCTGACTCTCCCTGAGTGACTAGGTGGGGTGTCCTGTTATAACCCTGAAGGGAAATGAGTATTTGATACTGGACAGTTTTTGTTTTATTCTCATCTAAAAACAGGGATGATAGCTAATACAATAGAGATTTCAAAAATATTTTATTTTGAAACTCTACATCAGAATGTCCTGATTTTTTCTCAGTGACTAGATGGGGCGTCCTGCTATCACCCTGGAGTGAGATGAGTCTTTGATACTGGACAGTTTTTGTTTTATTCTCATCTAAAAACAGGGATGATAGCTCATATATGAGACTTCAAAGGTATTTTATTTTGAAACTGTACATCAGAATGTCCTGATTCTCCCTGAGTGACTAGGTGGGGTGTCCTGCTATTACTCTGGAGTGAGATGCGTCTTTGATACTGGACCGTTTTTGTTTTATTCTAATCTAAAAACAGGGATGATAGCTCATACAATAGAGATTTCAAAGGTATTTTATTTTGAAACTCTACATCAGAATGTCCTGATTTTTTCTGAGTGACTAGGTGGGGTGTCCTGTTATCACCCTGGAGTTTGATGAGTCTTTGATATAGGACAGTTATTGTTTTATTCTCATCTAAAAACAGGGATGATAGCTCATATATGAGACTTCGAAGGTATTTTATTTTGAAACTGTACATCAGAATGTCCTGATTCTCCTTGAGTGACTAGGTGGGGTTTCCTGCTATCACCCTGGAGTGAGATGAGTTTTTTATATTAGACAGTATTTGTTTTATTCTCATCTAAAAACAGGGATGATAGCTCATATATGAGACTTCAAAGGTATTTTATTTTGAAACTGTACATCAGAATGTCCTGATTCTCCCTGAGTGACTAGGTGGGGTTTCATGCTATCACCCTGCAGTGAGATGAGTCTTTGATACTGGACAGTTTTTGTTTTATTCTCATCTAAAAACAGGGATGATAGCTAATACAATAGAGATTTCAAAAATATTTTATTTTGAAACTCTACATCAGAATGTCCTGAATTTTTCTCAGTGACTAGATGGGGTGTCCTGCTATCACCCTGGAGTGAGATGAGTCCTTGATACTGGAGAGATTTTGTTTTATTCTCATCTAAACAGAGAGGGATGATAGCTCATATATGAGATTTCAAAGGTCTTTTATTTTGAAACTCTACATCACAATGTCCTGATTTTTTCTGAGTGACTTGATGGGGTGTCCTGCTATCACCCTGGAGTGAGATGAGTCTTTGATACTGGACAGTGTTTGTTTTATTCCCATCTAAAAACAGGGAAGATAGCTCATATATGAGATTTCAAATGTATTTTATTTTGAAACTCTAAATCAGAATGTCCTGATTTTTTCTGAGTAACTAGGTGGGGTGTCCTGCTATCACCCTGGAGTGAGTTGCGTCTTTGATAATGGACAGTCTTTGTTTTATTCTCATCTAAAAATAGGGATGATAGCTCATACAATAGAAATGTCAAAGGTATTTTATTTTGAAACTCTACATCAGAATGTCCTGATTTTTTCTGAGTGACTAGGTGGGGTGTCCTGCTATCACCCTGGAGTGAGATGAGTCTTTGATACTGGACAGTTTTGTTTTATTCTCATCTAAACAGAGAGGGATGATCGCTCATATATGAGATTCAAAGGTCTTTTATTTTGAAACTGTACATCAGAATGTCCTGATTTTTTCTGAGTGACTATGTGGCGTGTCCTGCTATCACCCTGGAGTGAGATCAGTCTTTGATAGTTGAGAGTTTTTGTTTTATTCTCATCTAAACAGAGAGGGATTATAGCTCATATATGAGATTTCAAAGGTCTTTTATTTTGAAACTGTACATCAGAATGTCCTGATTCTCCCTGAGTGACTAGGTGGGGTGTCCTGCTATCACCCTGGAGTCAGATGAGTCTTTGATATTGGACAGTATTTGTTTTATTCTCATCTAAAAACAGGGATGATAGCTCATGCAATAGAGATTTCAAAGGTCTTTTATTTTGAAACTCTACATCAGAAAGTCCTGATTCTCCCTGAGTGACTAGGTGGGGTGTCCTGTTATCACCCAAAAGGAAAATGAGTATTTGATACTGGACAGTGTTTGTTTTATTTGTATCTAAATACAGAGGGATGATAGCTCATATATGAGATTTCAAAGGTCTTTTATTTTGAAACTCTACATCAGAATGTCCTGATTCTCCCTGAGTGACTAGGTGGGGTGTCATGCTATCACCCTGGAGTGAGATGAGTTTTTGATAGAGGACAGTTATTGTTTTATTCTCATCTAAATAATGGATGATAGCTCATATATGAGAATTCAAAGGTATTTTATTTTGAAACTCTACATAAGAATGTCCTGATTCTCCCTGAGTGACTAGGTGGGGTGTTATGCTATTACTCTGGAGTGAGATGCGTCTTTGATACTGGACAGTTTTTGTTTTATTCTCATCTAAAAACAGGGATGATAGCTCATACAATAGAGATTTCAAAGGTATTTTATTTTTAAACTCTACATCAGAATGTCCTGATTTTTTCTGAGTGACTTGATGGGGTGTCCTGCTATCACCATGGAGTTAGATGAGTCTTTGATACTGGACAGTGTTTGTTTTATTCCCATCTAAAAACAGGGATGATAGCTCATATATGAGATTTCAAAGGTATTTTATTTTGAAACTCTAGATCAGAATGTCCTGATTTTTTCTGAGTGACTAGGTGGGGTGTCCTGCTATCACCCTGGAGTGAGATGAGTCTTTGATACTGGACAGTTTTGTTTTATTCTCATCTAAACAGAGAGGGATGATAGATCATATATGAGATTTCAAAGGTCTTTTATTTTGAAACTGTACATCAGAATGTCCTGATTTTTTCTGAGTGACTATGTGGCGTGTCCTGCTATCACCCTGGACTTAGATCAGTCTTTGATACTTGAGAGTTTTTGTTTTATTCTCATCTAAACAGAGAGGGATTATAGCTCATATATGAGATTTCAAAGGTCTTTTATTTTGAAACTCTACATCAGAATGTCCTGATTCTCCCTGAGTGACTAGGTGGGGTGTCCTGCTATCACCCTGGAGTGAGATGCGTCTTTGATACTGGACAGTTTTTGTTTTATTCTCATCTAAAAACAGGGATGATAGCTCATGCAATAGAGATTTCAAAGGTCTTTTATTTTGAAACTGTACATCAGAATGTCCTGATTCTCCCTGAGTGACTAGGTGGGGTGTCCTGCTATCACCCTGGAGTGAGATGAGTCTTTGATATTGGACAGTATTTGTTTTATTCTCATCTAAAAACAGGGATGATAGCTCATGCAATAGAGATTTCAAAGGTCTTTTATTTTGAAACTCTACATCAGAAAGTCCTGATTCTCCCTGAGTGACTAGGTGGGGTGTCCTGTTATCACCCTGAATGGAAATGAGTATTTGATACTGGACAGTGTTTGTTTTATTCATATCTAAATACAGAGGGATGATAGCTCATATATGAGATTTCAAAGGTCTTTTATTTTGAAACTCTACATCAGAATGTCCTGATTCTCCCTGAGTGACTAGGTGGGGTGTCATGCTATCACCCTGGAGTGAGATGAGTTTTTGATACTGGACAGTTATTGTTTTATTCTCATCTAAACAGAGAGGGATGATAGCTCATATATGAGATTTCAAAGGTCTTTTATTTTGAAACTCTAAATCAGAATGTCCTGATTTTTTCTGAGTGACTAGATGGGTGTCCTGCTATCACCATGGAGTTAGATGAGTCTTTGATACTGGACAGTGTTTGTTTTATTCCCATCTAAAAACAGGGATGACAGCTCATATATGAGACTTCAAAGGTATTTTATTTTGAAACTCTAAATCAGAATGTCCTGATTCTCCCTGAGTGACTAGGTGGGGTGTCCTGCTATTACCCTGGAGTGAGATGCGTCTTTGATACTGGACAGTTTTTGTTTTATTCTCATCTAAAAACAGGGATGATAGCTCATACAATAGAGATTTCAAAGGTCTTTTATTTTGAAACTGTACATCAGAATGTCCTGATTCTCCCTGAGTGACTAGGTAGGGTTTCCTGCTATCACCCTGGAGTGAGATAAGTTTTTGATATTGGACAGTATTTGTTTTATTCTCATCTAAAAACAGGGATGATAGCTCATATATGAGACTTCAAAGGTATTTTATTTTGAAACTCTACATCAGAATGTCCTGATTTATTCGGAGTGACTAGAAAGGGTGTCCTGCTATCACCATGGAGTGAGATGAGTCTTTGATACTGGACAGTCTTTGTTTTATTCTCATCTAAAAACAGGGATGATAGCTCATACAATAGAGATTTCAAAGGTCTTTTATTTTGAAAATCTACATCAGAAAGTCCTGATTCTCCCTGAGTGACTAGGTGGGGTGTCCTGTTATAACCCTGAAGGGAAATGAGTATTTGATACTGGACAGTTTTTGTTTTATTCTTATCTAAATACAGAGGGATGATAGCTCATATATGAGATTTCAAAGGTCTTTTATTTTGAAACTGTACATCAGAATATCCTGATTCTCCCTGAGTGACTAGGTGGGGTTTCATGCTATCACCCTGCAGTGAGATGAGTCTTTGATACTGGACAGTTTTTGTTTTATTCTCATCTAAAAACAGGGATGATAGCTAATACAATAGAGATTTCAAAAATATTTTATTTTGAAACTCTACATCAGAATGTCCTGATTTTTTCTCAGTGACTAGATGGGGTGTCCTGCTATCACCCTGGAGTGAGATGAGTCTTTGATACTGGACAGTTTTTGTTTTATTCTCATCTAAAAACAGGGATGATAGCTCATACAATAGAGATTTCAAATGTATTTTATTTTTAAACTCTACATCAGAAAGTCCTGATTCTCCCTGAGTGACTAGGTGGGGTGTCCTGTTATCACCCTGAAGGGAAATGAGTATTTGATACTGGATAGTGTTTGTTTTATTCGTATCTAAATACAGAGGGATGATAGCTCATATATGAGATTTCAAAGGTCTTTTATTTTGAAACTCTACATCAGAATGTCCTGATTCTCCCTGAGTGACTAGGTGGGGTGTCATGCTATCACCCTGGAGTGAGATGAGTTTTTGATACTGGACAGTTATTGATTTATTCTCATCTAAAAAATGGGATGATAGCTCATATATGAGAATTCAAAGGTATTTTATTTTGAAATTCTACATCAGAATGTCCTGATTTTTTCTGAGTGACTAGATGGGGTGTCCTGCTATCACCCTGGAGTGAGATGAGTCTTTGATACTGGAGAGTTTTTGTTTTATTCTCATCTAAACAGAGAGGGATGATAGCTCATATATGAGATTTCAAAGGTCTTTTATTTTGAAACTCTACATCAGAATGTCCTGATTTTTTCTGAGTGACTATATGGGGTGTCCTGCTATCACCATGGAGTTAGATGAGTCTTTGATACTGGACAGTGTTTGTTTTATTCCCATCTAAAAACAGGGATGATAGCTCATATATGAGATTTCAAAGGTATTTTATTTTGAAACTCTAAATCAGAATGTCCTGATTTTTTCTGAGTGACTAGGTGGGGTGTCCTGCTATCACCCTGGAGTGAGATGCGTCTTTGATACTGGACAGTCTTTGTTTTATTCTCATCTAAAAATAGGGATGATAGCTCATACAATAGAGATTTCAAAGGTATTTTATTTTGAAACTCTACATCAGAATGTCCTGATTTTTTCTGAGTGACTAGGTGGGGTGTCCTGCTTTCACCCTGGAGTGAGATGAGTCTTTGATACTGGACAGTTTTGTTTTATTCTCATCTAAACAGAGAGGGATGATAGCTCATATATGAGATTTCAAAGGTCTTTTATTTTGAAACTGTACATCAGAATGTCCTGATTTTTTCTGAGTGACTATGTGGCGTGTCTTGCTATCACCCTGGAGTTAGATCAGTCTTTGATACTTGAGAGTTTTTGTTTTATTCTCATCTAAAAAGAGAGGGATTATAGCTCATATATGAGATTTCAAAGGTCTTTTATTTTGAAACTCTACATCAGAATGTCCTGATTCTCCCTGAGTGACTAGGTGGGGTGTCCTGCTATCACCCTGGAGTGAGATGCGTCTTTGATACTGGACAGTTTTTGTTTTATTCTCATCTAAAAACAGGGATGATAGCTCATACAATAGAGATTTCAAATGTATTTTATTTTGAAACTCTACATTAGAATGTCCTGATTCTCCCTGAGTGACTAGATGGGGTGTCCTGCTATCACCCTGGAGTGAGATGACTCTTTGATACTGGAGAGTTTTTGTTTTATTCTCATCTAAACAGAGAGGGATGATAGCTCATATATGAGATTTCAAAGGTCTTTTATTTTGAAACTCTACATCAGAATGTCCTGATTTTTTCTGAGTGACTAGATGGGGTGTCCTGCTATCACCATGGAGTTAGATGAGTCTTTGATACTGGACAGTGTTTGTATTATTCCCATCTAAAAACAGGGATGATAGCTCATATATGAGACTTCAAAGGTATTTTATTTTGAAACTGTACATCAGAATGTCCTGATTCTCCCTGAGTGACTAGGTGGGGTGTCCTGCTATTACTCTGAAGTGAGATGCGTCTTTGATACTGGACAGTTTTTGTTTTATTCTAAACTAAAAACAGGGATGATAGCTCATACAATAGAGATTTCAAAGGTATTTTATTTTGAAACTCTACATCAGAATGTCCTGATTTTTTCTGAGTGACTAGGTGGGGTGTCCTGTTATCACCCTGGAGTTTGATGAGTCTTTAATATTGGACAGTTATTGTTTTATTCTCATCTAAAAACAGGGATGATAGCTCATATATGAGACTTCGAAGGTATTTTATTTTGAAACTGTACATCAGAATGTCCTGATTCTTTCTGAGTGACTATGTGGCGTGTCCTGCTATCACCCTGGAGTGAGATCAGTCTTTGATACTTGAGAGTTTTTGTTTTATTCTCATCTAAACAGAGAGGGATTATAGCTCATATATGAGATTTCAAAGGTCTTTTATTTTGAAACTGTACATCAGAATGTCCTGATTCTCCCTGAGTGACTAGGTGGGGTGTCCTGCTATCACCCTGGAGTCAGATGAGTCTTTGATATTGGACAGTATTTGTTTTATTCTCATCTAAAAACAGGGATGATAGCTCATGCAATAGAGATTTCAAAGGTCTTTTATTTTGAAACTCTACATCAGAAAGTCCTGATTCTCCCTGAGTGACTAGGTGGGGTGTCCTGTTATCACCCAGAAGGAAAATGAGTATTTGATACTGGACAGTGTTTGTTTTATTTGTATCTAAATACAGAGGGATGATAGCTCATATATGAGATTTCAAAGGTCTTTTATTTTGAAACTCTACATCAGAATGTCCTGATTCTCCCTGAGTGACTAGGTGGGGTGTCATGCTATCACCCTGGAGTGAGATGAGTTTTTGATAGAGGACAGTTATTGTTTTATTCTCATCTAAATAATGGGATGATAGCTCATATATGAGAATTCAAAGGTATTTTATTTTGAAACTCTACATCAGAATGTCCTGATTCTCCCTGAGTGACTAGGTGGGGTGTCCTGCTATTACTCTGGAGTGAGATGCGTCTTTGATACTGGACAGTTTTTGTTTTATTCTCATCTAAAAACAGGGATGATAGCTCATACAATAGAGATTTCAAAGGTATTTTATTTTGAAACTCTACATCAGAATGTCCTGATTTTTTCTGAGTGACTAGGTGGGGTGTCCTGTTATCACCCTGGAGTTTGATGAGTCTTTGATATTGGACAGTTATTGTTTTATTCTCATCTAAAAACAGGGATGATAGCTCATATATGAGACTTCGAAGGTATTTTATTTTGAAACTGTACATCAGAATGTCCTGATTCTCCTTGAGTGACTAGGTGGGGTTTCCTGCTATCACCCTGGAGTGAGATGAGTTTTTGATATTGGACAGTATTTGTTTTATTCTCATCTAAAAACAGGGATGATAGCTCATATATGAGACTTCAAAGGTATTTTATTTTGAAACTGTACATCAGAATGTCCTGATTCTCCTTGAGTGACTAGGTGGGGTTTCATGCTATCACCCTGCAGTGAGATGAGTCTTTGATACTGGACAGTTTTTGTTTTATTCTCATCTAAAAACAGGGATGATAGCTAATACAATAGAGATTTCAAAAATATTTTATTTTGAAACTCTACATCAGAATGTCCTGAATCTTTCTCAGTGACTAGATGGGGTGTCCTGCTATCACCCTGGAGTGAGATGAGTCTTTGATACTGGACAGTTTTTGTTTTATTCTCATCTAAAAACAGGGATGATAGCTAATACAATAGAGATTTCAAAAATATTTTATTTTGAAACTCTACATCAGAATGTCCTGATTTTTTCTCAGTGACTAGATGGGGTGTCCTGCTATCACCCTGGAGTGAGATGAGTCTTTGATACTGGAGAGATTTTGTTTTATTCTCATCTAAACAGAGAGGGATGATAGCTCATATATGAGATTTCAAAGGTCTTTTATTTTGAAACTCTACATCACAATGTCCTGATTTTTTCTGAGTGACTTGATGGGGTGTCCTGCTATCACCATGGAGTTAGATGAGTCTTTGATACTGGACAGTGTTTGTTTTATTCCCATCTAAAAACAGGGAAGATAGCTCATATATGAGATTTCAAAGGTATTTTATTTTGAAACTCTAAATCAGAATGTCCTGATTTTTTCTGAGTAACTAGGTGGGGTGTCCTGCTATCACCCTGGAGTAAGATGCGTCTTTGATACTGGACAGTCTTTGTTTTATTCTCATCTAAAAATAGGGATGATAGCTCATACAATAGAAATGTCAAAGGTATTTTATTTTGAAACTCTACATCAGAATGTCCTGATTTTTTCTGAGTGACTAGGTGGGGTGTCCTGCTATCACCCTGGAGTGAGATGAGTCTTTGATACTGGACAGTTTTGTTTTATTCTCATCTAAACAGAGAGGGATGATAGCTCATATATGAGATTTCAAAGGTCTTTTATTTTGAAACTGTACATCAGAATGTCCTGATTTTTTCTGAGTGACTATGTGGCGTGTCCTGCTATCACCCTGGAGTGAGATCAGTCTTTGATACTTGAGAGTTTTTGTTTTATTCTCATCTAAACAGAGAGGGATTATAGCTCATATATGAGATTTCAAAGGTCTTTTATTTTGAAACTGTACATCAGAATGTCCTGATTCTCCCTGAGTGACTAGGTGGGGTGTCCTGCTATCACCCTGGAGTCAGATGAGTCTTTGATATTGGACAGTATTTGTTTTATTCTCATCTAAAAACAGGGATGATAGCTCATGCAATAGAGATTTCAAAGGTCTTTTATTTTGAAACTCTACATCAGAAAGTCCTGATTCTCCCTGAGTGAATAGGTGGGGTGTCCTGTTATCACCCAGAAGGAAAATGAGTATTTGATACTGGACAGTGTTTGTTTTATTTGTATCTAAATACAGAGGGATGATAGCTCATATATGAGATTTCAAAGGTCTTTTATTTTGAAACTCTACATCAGAATGTCCTGATTCTCCCTGAGTGACTAGGTGGGGTGTCATGCTATCACCCTGGAGTGAGATGAGTTTTTGATAGAGGACAGTTATTGTTTTATTCTCATCTAAATAATGGGATGATAGCTCATATATGAGAATTCAAAGGTATTTTATTTTGAAACTCTACATCAGAATGTCCTGATTCTCACTGAGTGACTAGGTGGGGTGTCCTGCTATTACTCTGGAGTGAGATGCGTCTTTGATACTGGACAGTTTTTGTTTTATTCTCATCTAAAAACAGGGATGATAGCTCATACAATAGAGATTTCAAAGGTATTTTATTTTGAAACTCTACATCAGAATGTCCTGATTTTTTCTGAGTGACTAGGTGGGGTGTCCTGTTATCACCCTGGAGTTTGATGAGTCTTTGATATTGGACAGTTATTGTTTTATTCTCATCTAAAAACAGGGATGATAGCTCATATATGAGACTTCAAAGGTATTTTATTTTGAAACTGTACATCAGAATGTCCTGATTTCTTCTGAGTGACTAGATGGGGTGTCCTGCTATCACCCTGGAGTGAGATGCGTCTTTGATACTGGACAGTTTTTGTTTTATTCTCATCTAAAAACAGGGATGATAGCTCATACAATAGATATTTCAAATGTGTTTTATTTTGAAACTCTACATCAGCAAGTCCTGATTCTCCCTGAGTAACTAGGTGGGGTGTCCTGTTATCACCCTGAAGGGAAATGAGTATTTGATACTGGACAGTGTTTGTTTTATTCATATCTAAATACAGAGGGATGATAGCTCATATATGAGATTTCAAAGGTCTTTTATTTTGAAACTCTACATCAGAATGTCCTGATTATCCCTGAGTGACTAGGTGGGGTGTCATGCTATCACCCTGGAGTGAGATGAGTTTTTGATACTGGACAGTTATTGATTTATTCTCATCTAAAAAATGGGATGATAGCTCATATATGAGAATTCAAAGGTATTTTATTTTGAAACTCTACATTAGAATGTCCTGATTTTTTCTGAGTGACTAGATGGGGTGTCCTGCTATCACCATGGAGTTAGATGAGTCTTTGATACTGGACAGTGTTTGTTTTATTCCCATCTAAAAACAGGGATGATAGCTCATATATGAGAATTCAAAGGTATTTTATTTTGAAACTCTAAATCAGAATATCCTGATTCTCCCTGAGTGACTAGGTGGGGTGTCCTGCTATCACCCTGGAGTGAGATGCGTCTTTGATACTGGACAGTTTTTGTTTTATTCTCATCTAAAAACAGGGATGATAGCTCATACAATAGAGATTTCAAAGGTATTTTATTTTGAAACTCTACATCAGAATGTCCTGATTTTTTCTGAGTGACTAGGTGGGGTGTCCTGTTATCACCCTGGAGTTTTGATGAGTCTTTGATATTGGACAGTTATTGTTTTATTCTCATCTAAAAACAGAGATGATAGCTCATATATGAGACTTCAAAGGTATTTTATTTTGAAACTGTACATCAGAATGTCCTGATTTTTTCGGAGTGACTAGAAAGGGTGTCCTGCTATCACCATGGAGTGAAATGAGTCTTTGATACTGGACAGTCTTTGTTTTATTCTCATCTAAAAACAGAGATGATAGCTCATACAATAGAGATTTCAAAGGTCTTTTATTTTGAAACTCTACATCAGAAAGTCCTGATTCTCCCTGAGTGACTAGGTGGGGTGTCCTGTTATAACCCTGAAGGGAAATTAGTATTTGATACTGGACAGTTTTTGTTTTATTCTTATCTAAATACAGAGGGATGATAGCTCATATATGAGATTTCAAAGGTATTTTATTTTGAAACTCTACATCAGAATGTCCTGATTATCCCTGAGTGACTAGGTGGGGTGTCATGCTATCACCCTGGAGTGAGATGAGTTTTTGATACTGGACAGTTATTGATTTATTCTCATCTAAAAAATGGGATGATAGCTCATATATGAGAATTCAAAGGTATTTTATTTTGAAACTCTACATTAGAATGTCCTGATTTTTTCTGAGTGACTAGATGGGGTGTCCTGCTATCACCATGGAGTTAGATGAGTCTTTGATACTGGACAGTGTTTGTTTTATTCCCATCTAAAAACAGGGATGATAGCTCATATATGAGAATTCAAAGGTATTTTATTTTGAAACTCTAAATCAGAATATCCTGATTCTCCCTGAGTGACTAGGTGGGGTGTCCTGCTATCACCCTGGAGTGAGATGCGTCTTTGATACTGGACAGTTTTTGTTTTATTCTCATCTAAAAACAGGGATGATAGCTCATACAATAGAGATTTCAAAGGTATTTTATTTTGAAACTCTACATCAGAATGTCCTGATTTTTTCTGAGTGACTAGGTGGGGTGTCCTGTTATCACCCTGGAGTGAGATTAGTCTTTGATACTGGACAGTTTTGTTTTATTCTCATCTAAACAGAGAAGGATGATAGCTCATATATGAGATTTCAAAGGTCTTTTATTTTGAAACTGTACATCAGAATGTCCTGATTTTTTCTGAGTGACTATGTGGCGTGTCCTGCTATCACCCTGGAGTGAGATCAGTCTTTGATACTTGAGAGTTTTTGTTTTATTCTCATCTAAACAGAGAGGGATTATAGCTCATATATGAGATTTCAAAGGTATTTTATTTTGAAACTCTACATCAGAATGTCCTGATTCTCCCTGAGTGACTAGGTGGGGTGTCCTGCTATCACCCTGGAGTGAGATGCGTCTTTGATACTGGACAGTTTTTGTTTTATTCTCATCTAAAAACAGGGATGATAGCTCATACAATAGAGATTTCAAATGTATTTTATTTTGAAACTCTACATCAGAAAGTCCTGATTCTCCCTGAGTAACTAGGTGGGGTGTCCTGTTATCACCCTGAAGGGAAATGAGTATTTGATACTGGACAGTGTTTGTTTTATTCGTATCTAAATACAGAGGGATGATAGCTCATATATGAGATTTCAAAGGTCTTTTATTTTGAAACTCTACATCAGAATGTCCTGATTCTCCCTGAGTGACTAGGTGGGGTTTCCTGCTATCACCCTGGAGTGAGATGAGTTTTTGATATTGGACAGTATTTGTTTTATTCTCATCTAAAAACAGGGATGATAGCTCATATATGAGACTTCAAAGGTCTTTTATTTTGAAACTCTACATCAGAATGTCCTGATTCTCCCTGAGTGACTAGGTGGGGTGTCCTGCTATCACCCTGGAGTGAGATGCGTCTTTGATACTGGACAGTTTTTGTTTTATTCTCATCTAAAAACAGGGATGATAGCTCATGCAATAGAGATTTCAAAGGTCTTTTATTTTGAAAGTGTACATCAGAATGTCCTGATTCTCCCTGAGTGACTAGGTGGGGTGTCCTGCTATCACCCTGGAGTGAGATCAGTCTTTGATACTTGAGATTTTTAGTTGTATTCTCATCTAAACAGAGAGGGATTATAGCTCATATATGAGATTTCAAAGGTCTTTTATTTTGAAACTCTACATCAGAATGTCCTGATTCTCCCTGAGTGACTAGGTGGGGTGTCCTGCTATCACCCTGGAGTGAGATGCGTCTTTGATACTGGACAGTTTTTGTTTTATTCTCATCTAAAAACAGGGATGATAGCTAATACAATAGAGATTTCAAAAATATTTTATTTTGAAACTCTACATCAAAATGTCCTGATTTTTTCTCAGTGACTAGGTGGGGTGTCCTGCTATCACCCTGGAGTGAGATGAGTCTTTGATACTGGATAGATTTTGTTTTATTCTCATCTAAACAGAGAGGGATGATAGCTCATATATGAGATTTCAAAGGTCTTTTATTTTGAAACTCTACACCAGAATGTCCTGATTTTTTCTGAGTGACTTGATGGGGTGTCCTGCTATCACCATGGAGTTAGATGAGTCTTTGATACTGGACAGTGTTTGTTTTATTCCCATCTAAAAACAGGGATGATAGCTCATATATGAGATTTCAAAGGTATTTTATTTTGAAACTCTACATCAGAATGTCCTGATTCTCCCTGAGTGACTAGGTGGGGTGTCCTGCTATCACCCTGGAGTGAGATGCGTCTTTGATACTGGACAGTTTTTGTTTTATTCTCATCTAAAAACAGGGATGATAGCTCATACAATAGAGATTTCAAATGTATTTTATTTTGAAACTCTACATCAGAATGTCCTGATTCTCCCTGAGTGACTAGATGGGGTGTCCTGCTATCACCCTGGAGTGAGATGACTCTTTGATAATGGAGAGTTTTTGTTTTATTCTCATCTAAACAGAGAGGGATGATAGCTCATATATGAGATTTCAAAGGTCTTTTATTTTGAAACTGTACATCAGAATGTCCTGATTTTTTCTGAGTGACTAGATGGGGTGTCCTGCTATCACCATGGAGTTAGATGAGTCTTTGATACTGGACAGTGTTTGTATTATTCCCATCTAAAAACAGGGATGATAGCTCATATATGAGACTTCAAAGGTATTTTATTTTGAAACTGTACATCAGAATGTCCTGATTCTCCCTGAGTGACTAGGTGGGGTGTCCTGCTATTACTCTGAAGTGAGATGCGTCTTTGATACTGGACAGTTTTTGTTTTATTCTAAACTAAAAACAGGGATGATAGCTCATACAATAGAGATTTCAAAGGTATTTTATTTTGAAACTCTACATCAGAATGTCCTGATTTTTTCTGAGTGACTAGGTGGGGTGTCCTGTTATCACCCTGGAGTTTGATGAGTCTTTAATATTGGACAGTTATTGTTTTATTCTCATCTAAAAACAGGGATGATAGCTCATATATGAGACTTCGAAGGTATTTTATTTTGAAACTGTACATCAGAATGTCCTGATTCTCCTTGAGTGACTAGGTGGGGTTTCCTGCTATCACCCTGGAGTGAGATGAGTTTTTGATATTGGACAGTATTTGTTTTATTCTCATCTAAAAACAGGGATGATAGCTCATATATGAGACTTCAAAGGTATTTTATTTTGAAACTCTACATCAGAATGTCCTGATTCTCCCTGAGTGACTAGTAGGGGTGTCCTGTTATAACCCTGAAGGGAAATGAGTATTTGATACTGGACAGTTTTTGTTTTATTCTTATCTAAATACAGAGGGATGATAGCTCATATATGAGATTTCAAAGGTCTTTTATTTTTAAAATGTACATCAGAATGTCCTGATTCTCCCTGAGTGACTAGGTGGGGTTTCATGCTATCACCCTGCAGTGAGATGAGTCTTTGATACTGGACAGTGTTTGTTTTATTCCCATCTAAAAACAGGGAAGATAGCTCATATATGAGATTTCAAAGGTATTTTATTTTGAAACTCTAAATCAGAATGTCCTGATTTTTTCTGAGTAACTAGGTGGGGTGTCCTGCTATCACCCTGGAGTGAGATGCGTCTTTGATACTGGACAGTCTTTGTTTTATTCTCATCTAAAAATAGGGATGATAGCTCATACAATAGAAATGTCAAAGGTATTTTATTTTGAAACTCTACATCAGAATGTCCTGATTTTTTCTGAGTGACTAGGTGGGGTGTCCTGCTATCACCCTGGTGTGAGATGAGTCTTTGATACTGGACAGTTTTGTTTTATTCTCATCTAAACAGAGAGGGATGATAGCTCATATATGAGATTTCAAAGGTCTTTTATTTTGAAACTGTACATCAGAATGTCCTGATTTTTTCTGAGTGACTATGTGGCGTGTCCTGCTATCACCCTGGAGTGAGATCAGTCTTTGATACTTGAGAGTTTTTGTTTTATTCTCATCTAAACAGAGAGGGATTATAGCTCATATATGAGATTTCAAAGGTCTTTTATTTTGAAACTGTACATCAGAATGTCCTGATTCTCCCTGAGTGACTAGGTGGGGTGTCCTGCTATCACCCTGGAGTCAGATGAGTCTTTGATATTGGACAGTATTTGTTTTATTCTCATCTAAAAACAGGGATGATAGCTCATGCAATAGAGATTTCAAAGGTCTTTTATTTTGAAACTCTACATCAGAAAGTCCTGATTCTCCCTGAGTGACTAGGTGGGGTGTCCTGTTATCACCCAGAAGGAAAATGAGTATTTGATACTGGACAGTGTTTGTTTTATTTGTATCTAAATACAGAGGGATGATAGCTCATATATGAGATTTCAAAGGTCTTTTATTTTGAAACTCTACATCAGAATGTCCTGATTCTCCCTGAGTGACTAGGTGGGGTGTCATGCTATCACCCTGGAGTGAGATGAGTTTTTGATAGAGGACAGTTATTGTTTTATTCTCATCTAAATAATGGGATGATAGCTCATATATGAGAATTCAAAGGTATTTTATTTTGAAACTCTACATCAGAATGTCCTGATTCTCCCTGAGTGACTAGGTGGGGTGTCCTGCTATTACTCTGGAGTGAGATGCGTCTTTGATACTGGACAGTTTTTGTTTTATTCTCATCTAAAAACAGGGATGATAGCTCATACAATAGAGATTTCAAAGGTATTTTATTTTGAAACTCTACATCAGAATGTCCTGATTTTTTCTGAGTGACTAGGTGGGGTGTCCTGTTATCACCCTGGAGTTTGATGAGTCTTTGATATTGGACAGTTATTGTTTTATTCTCATCTAAAAACAGGGATGATAGCTCATATATGAGACTTCGAAGGTATTTTATTTTGAAACTGTACATCAGAATGTCCTGATTCTCCTTGAGTGACTAGGTGGGGTTTCCTGCTATCACCCTGGAGTGAGATGAGTTTTTGATATTGGACAGTATTTGTTTTATTCTCATCTAAAAACAGGGATGATAGCTCATATATGAGACTTCAAAGGTATTTTATTTTGAAACTGTACATCAGAATGTCCTGATTCTCCTTGAGTGACTAGGTGGGGTTTCATGCTATCACCCTGCAGTGAGATGAGTCTTTGATACTGGACAGTTTTTGTTTTATTCTCATCTAAAAACAGGGATGATAGCTAATACAATAGAGATTTCAAAAATATTTTATTTTGAAACTCTACATCAGAATGTCCTGAATCTTTCTCAGTGACTAGATGGGGTGTCCTGCTATCACCCTGGAGTGAGATGAGTCTTTGATACTGGACAGTTTTTGTTTTATTCTCATCTAAAAACAGGGATGATAGCTAATACAATAGAGATTTCAAAAATATTTTATTTTGAAACTCTACATCAGAATGTCCTGATTTTTTCTCAGTGACTAGATGGGGTGTCCTGCTATCACCCTGGAGTGAGATGAGTCTTTGATACTGGAGAGATTTTGTTTTATTCTCATCTAAACAGAGAGGGATGATAGCTCATATATGAGATTTCAAAGGTCTTTTATTTTGAAACTCTACATCACAATGTCCTGATTTTTTCTGAGTGACTTGATGGGGTGTCCTGCTATCACCATGGAGTTAGATGAGTCTTTGATACTGGACAGTGTTTGTTTTATTCCCATCTAAAAACAGGGAAGATAGCTCATATATGAGATTTCAAAGGTATTTTATTTTGAAACTCTAAATCAGAATGTCCTGATTTTTTCTGAGTAACTAGGTGGGGTGTCCTGCTATCACCCTGGAGTAAGATGCGTCTTTGATACTGGACAGTCTTTGTTTTATTCTCATCTAAAAATAGGGATGATAGCTCATACAATAGAAATGTCAAAGGTATTTTATTTTGAAACTCTACATCAGAATGTCCTGATTTTTTCTGAGTGACTAGGTGGGGTGTCCTGCTATCACCCTGGAGTGAGATGAGTCTTTGATACTGGACAGTTTTGTTTTATTCTCATCTAAACAGAGAGGGATGATAGCTCATATATGAGATTTCAAAGGTCTTTTATTTTGAAACTGTACATCAGAATGTCCTGATTTTTTCTGAGTGACTATGTGGCGTGTCCTGCTATCACCCTGGAGTGAGATCAGTCTTTGATACTTGAGAGTTTTTGTTTTATTCTCATCTAAACAGAGAGGGATTATAGCTCATATATGAGATTTCAAAGGTCTTTTATTTTGAAACTGTACATCAGAATGTCCTGATTCTCCCTGAGTGACTAGGTGGGGTGTCCTGCTATCACCCTGGAGTCAGATGAGTCTTTGATATTGGACAGTATTTGTTTTATTCTCATCTAAAAACAGGGATGATAGCTCATGCAATAGAGATTTCAAAGGTCTTTTATTTTGAAACTCTACATCAGAAAGTCCTGATTCTCCCTGAGTGAATAGGTGGGGTGTCCTGTTATCACCCAGAAGGAAAATGAGTATTTGATACTGGACAGTGTTTGTTTTATTTGTATCTAAATACAGAGGGATGATAGCTCATATATGAGATTTCAAAGGTCTTTTATTTTGAAACTCTACATCAGAATGTCCTGATTCTCCCTGAGTGACTAGGTGGGGTGTCATGCTATCACCCTGGAGTGAGATGAGTTTTTGATAGAGGACAGTTATTGTTTTATTCTCATCTAAATAATGGGATGATAGCTCATATATGAGAATTCAAAGGTATTTTATTTTGAAACTCTACATCAGAATGTCCTGATTCTCCCTGAGTGACTAGGTGGGGTGTCCTGCTATTACTCTGGAGTGAGATGCGTCTTTGATACTGGACAGTTTTTGTTTTATTCTCATCTAAAAACAGGGATGATAGCTCATACAATAGAGATTTCAAAGGTATTTTATTTTGAAACTCTACATCAGAATGTCCTGATTTTTTCTGAGTGACTAGGTGGGGTGTCCTGTTATCACCCTGGAGTTTGATGAGTCTTTGATATTGGACAGTTATTGTTTTATTCTCATCTAAAAACAGGGATGATAGCTCATATATGAGACTTCAAAGGTATTTTATTTTGAAACTGTACATCAGAATGTCCTGATTTCTTCTGAGTGACTAGATGGGGTGTCCTGCTATCACCCTGGAGTGAGATGCGTCTTTGATACTGGACAGTTTTTGTTTTATTCTCATCTAAAAACAGGGATGATAGCTCATACAATAGATATTTCAAATGTGTTTTATTTTGAAACTCTACATCAGCAAGTCCTGATTCTCCCTGAGTAACTAGGTGGGGTGTCCTGTTATCACCCTGAAGGGAAATGAGTATTTGATACTGGACAGTGTTTGTTTTATTCATATCTAAATACAGAGGGATGATAGCTCATATATGAGATTTCAAAGGTCTTTTATTTTGAAACTCTACATCAGAATGTCCTGATTATCCCTGAGTGACTAGGTGGGGTGTCATGCTATCACCCTGGAGTGAGATGAGTTTTTGATACTGGACAGTTATTGATTTATTCTCATCTAAAAAATGGGATGATAGCTCATATATGAGAATTCAAAGGTATTTTATTTTGAAACTCTACATTAGAATGTCCTGATTTTTTCTGAGTGACTAGATGGGGTGTCCTGCTATTACCATGGAGTTAGATGAGTCTTTGATACTGGACAGTGTTTGTTTTATTCCCATCTAAAAACAGGGATGATAGCTCATATATGAGAATTCAAAGGTATTTTATTTTGAAACTCTAAATCAGAATATCCTGATTCTCCCTGAGTGACTAGGTGGGGTGTCCTGCTATCACCCTGGAGTGAGATGCGTCTTTGATACTGGACAGTTTTTGTTTTATTCTCATCTAAAAACAGGGATGATAGCTCATACAATAGAGATTTCAAAGGTATTTTATTTTGAAACTCTACATCAGAATGTCCTGATTTTTTCTGAGTGACTAGGTGGGGTGTCCTGTTATCACCCTGGAGTTTTGATGAGTCTTTGATATTGGACAGTTATTGTTTTATTCTCATCTAAAAACAGAGATGATAGCTCATATATGAGACTTCAAAGGTATTTTATTTTGAAACTGTACATCAGAATGTCCTGATCTTTTCGGAGTGACTAGAAAGGGTGTCCTGCTATCACCATGGAGTGAGATGAGTCTTTGATACTGGACAGTCTTTGTTTTATTCTCATCTAAAAACAGAGATGATAGCTCATACAATAGAGATTTCAAAGGTCTTTTATTTTGAAACTCTACATCAGAAAGTCCTGATTCTCCCTGAGTGACTAGGTGGGGTGTCCTGTTATAACCCTGAAGGGAAATTAGTATTTGATACTGGACAGTTTTTGTTTTATTCTTATCTAAATACAGAGGGATGATAGCTCATATATGAGATTTCAAAGGTATTTTATTTTGAAACTCTACATCAGAATGTCCTGATTATCCCTGAGTGACTAGGTGGGGTGTCATGCTATCACCCTGGAGTGAGATGAGTTTTTGATACTGGACAGTTATTGATTTATTCTCATCTAAAAAATGGGATGATAGCTCATATATGAGAATTCAAAGGTATTTTATTTTGAAACTCTACATTAGAATGTCCTGATTTTTTCTGAGTGACTAGATGGGGTGTCCTGCTATCACCATGGAGTTAGATGAGTCTTTGATACTGGACAGTGTTTGTTTTATTCCCATCTAAAAACAGGGATGATAGCTCATATATGAGAATTCAAAGGTATTTTATTTTGAAACTCTAAATCAGAATATCCTGATTCTCCCTGAGTGACTAGGTGGGGTGTCCTGCTATCACCCTGGAGTGAGATGCGTCTTTGATACTGGACAGTTTTTGTTTTATTCTCATCTAAAAACAGGGATGATAGCTCATACAATAGAGATTTCAAAGGTATTTTATTTTGAAACTCTACATCAGAATGTCCTGATTTTTTCTGAGTGACTAGGTGGGGTGTCCTGTTATCACCCTGGAGTTTGATGAGTCTTTGATATTGGACAGTTATTGTTTTATTCTCATCTAAAAACAGGGATGATAGCTCATATATGAGACTTCGAAGGTATTTTATTTTGAAACTGTACATCAGAATGTCCTGATTCTCCTTGAGTGACTAGGTGGGGTTTCCTGCTATCACCCTGGAGTGAGATGAGTTTTTGATATTGGACAGTATTTGTTTTATTCTCATCTAAAAACAGGGATGATAGCTCATATATGAGACTTCAAAGGTATTTTATTTTGAAACTCTACATCAGAATGTCCTGATTTTTTCGGAGTGACTAGAAAGGGTGTCCTGCTATCACCATGGAGTGAGATGAGTCTTTGATACTGGACAGTCTTTGTTTTATTCTCATCTAAAAACAGAGATGATAGCTCATACAATAGAGATTTCAAAGGTCTTTTATTTTGAAACTCTACATCAGAAAGTCCTGATTCTCCCTGAGTGACTAGTAGGGGTGTCCTGTTATAACCCTGAAGGGAAATGAGTATTTGATACTGGACAGTTTTTGTTTTATTCTTATCTAAATACAGAGGGATGATAGCTCATATATGAGATTTCAAAGGTCTTTTATTTTTAAAATGTACATCAGAATGTCCTGATTCTCCCTGAGTGACTAGGTGGGGTTTCATGCTATCACCCTGCAGTGAGATGAGTCTTTGATACTGGACAGTTTTTGTTTTATTCTCATCTAAAAACAGGGATGATAGCTCATACAATAGAGATTTCAAAGGTATTTTATTTTGAAACTCTACATCAGAATGTCCTGATTTTTTCTGAGTGACTAGATGGGGTGTCCTGCTATCACCATGGAGTTAGATGAGTCTTTGATACTGGACAGTGTTTGTTTTATTCCCATCTAAAAACAGGGATGATAGCTCATATATGAGAATTCAAAGGTATTTTATTTTGAAACTCTAAATCAGAATATCCTGATTCTCCCTGAGTGACTAGGTGGGGTGTCCTGCTATCACCCTGGAGTGAGATGCGTCTTTGATACTGGACAGTTTTTGTTTTATTCTCATCTAAAAACAGGGATGATAGCTCATACAATAGAGATTTCAAAGGTATTTTATTTTGAAACTCTACATCAGAATGTCCTGATTTTTTCTGAGTGACTAGGTGGGGTGTCCTGTTATCACCCTGGAGTTTTGATGAGTCTTTGATATTGGACAGTTATTGTTTTATTCTCATCTAAAAACAGAGATGATAGCTCATATATGAGACTTCAAAGGTATTTTATTTTGAAACTGTACATCAGAATGTCCTGATTTTTTCGGAGTGACTAGAAAGGGTGTCCTGCTATCACCATGGAGTGAGATGAGTCTTTGATACTGGACAGTCTTTGTTTTATTCTCATCTAAAAACAGAGATGATAGCTCATACAATAGAGATTTCAAAGGTCTTTTATTTTGAAACTCTACATCAGAAAGTCCTGATTCTCCCTGAGTGACTAGGTGGGGTGTCCTGTTATAACCCTGAAGGGAAATTAGTATTTGATACTGGACAGTTTTTGTTTTATTCTTATCTAAATACAGAGGGATGATAGCTCATATATGAGATTTCAAAGGTATTTTATTTTGAAACTCTACATCAGAATGTCCTGATTATCCCTGAGTGACTAGGTGGGGTGTCATGCTATCACCCTGGAGTGAGATGAGTTTTTGATACTGGACAGTTATTGATTTATTCTCATCTAAAAAATGGGATGATAGCTCATATATGAGAATTCAAAGGTATTTTATTTTGAAACTCTACATTAGAATGTCCTGATTTTTTCTGAGTGACTAGATGGGGTGTCCTGCTATCACCATGGAGTTAGATGAGTCTTTGATACTGGACAGTGTTTGTTTTATTCCCATCTAAAAACAGGGATGATAGCTCATATATGAGAATTCAAAGGTATTTTATTTTGAAACTCTAAATCAGAATATCCTGATTCTCCCTGAGTGACTAGGTGGGGTGTCCTGCTATCACCCTGGAGTGAGATGCGTCTTTGATACTGGACAGTTTTTGTTTTATTCTCATCTAAAAACAGGGATGATAGCTCATACAATAGAGATTTCAAAGGTATTTTATTTTGAAACTCTACATCAGAATGTCCTGATTTTTTCTGAGTGACTAGGTGGGGTGTCCTGTTATCACCCTGGAGTTTGATGAGTCTTTGATATTGGACAGTTATTGTTTTATTCTCATCTAAAAACAGGGATGATAGCTCATATATGAGACTTCGAAGGTATTTTATTTTGAAACTGTACATCAGAATGTCCTGATTCTCCTTGAGTGACTAGGTGGGGTTTCCTGCTATCACCCTGGAGTGAGATGAGTTTTTGATATTGGACAGTATTTGTTTTATTCTCATCTAAAAACAGGGATGATAGCTCATATATGAGACTTCAAAGGTATTTTATTTTGAAACTCTACATCAGAATGTCCTGATTTTTTCGGAGTGACTAGAAAGGGTGTCCTGCTATCACCATGGAGTGAGATGAGTCTTTGATACTGGACAGTCTTTGTTTTATTCTCATCTAAAAACAGAGATGATAGCTCATACAATAGAGATTTCAAAGGTCTTTTATTTTGAAACTCTACATCAGAAAGTCCTGATTCTCCCTGAGTGACTAGTAGGGGTGTCCTGTTATAACCCTGAAGGGAAATGAGTATTTGATACTGGACAGTTTTTGTTTTATTCTTATCTAAATACAGAGGGATGATAGCTCATATATGAGATTTCAAAGGTCTTTTATTTTTAAAATGTACATCAGAATGTCCTGATTCTCCCTGAGTGACTAGGTGGGGTTTCATGCTATCACCCTGCAGTGAGATGAGTCTTTGATACTGGACAGTTTTTGTTTTATTCTCATCTAAAAACAGGGATGATAGCTAATACAATAGAGATTTCAAAAATATTTTATTTTGAAACTCTACATCAGAATGTCCTGAATCTTTCTCAGTGACTAGATGGGGTGTCCTGCTATCACCCTGGAGTGAGATGAGTCTTTGATACTGGACAGTTTTTGTTTTATTCTCATCTAAAAACAGGGATGATAGCTAATACAATAGAGATTTCAAAAATATTTTATTTTGAAACTCTACATCAGAATGTCCTGATTTTTTCTCAGTGACTAGATGGGGTGTCCTGCTATCACCCTGGAGTGAGATGAGTCTTTGATACTGGAGAGATTTTGTTTTATTCTCATCTAAACAGAGAGGGATGATAGCTCATATATGAGATTTCAAAGGTCTTTTATTTTGAAACTCTACATCACAATGTCCTGATTTTTTCTGAGTGACTTGATGGGGTGTCCTGCTATCACCATGGAGTTAGATGAGTCTTTGATACTGGACAGTGTTTGTTTTATTCCCATCTAAAAACAGGGATGATAGCTCATATATGAGAATTCAAAGGTATTTTATTTTGAAACTCTAAATCAGAATATCCTGATTCTCCCTGAGTGACTAGGTGGGGTGTCCTGCTATCACCCTGGAGTGAGATGCGTCTTTGATACTGGACAGTTTTTGTTTTATTCTCATCTAAAAACAGGGATGATAGCTCATACAATAGAGATTTCAAAGGTATTTTATTTTGAAACTCTACATCAGAATGTCCTGATTTTTTCTGAGTGACTAGGTGGGGTGTCCTGTTATCACCCTGGAGTTTGATGAGTCTTTGATATTGGACAGTTATTGTTTTATTCTCATCTAAAAACAGGGATGATAGCTCATATATGAGACTTCAAAGGTATTTTATTTTGAAACTGTACATCAGAATGTCCTGATTCTCCTTGAGTGACTAGGTGGGGTTTCCTGCTATCACCCTGGAGTGAGATGAGTTTTTGATATTGGACAGTATTTGTTTTATTCTCATCTAAAAACAGGGATGATAGCTCATATATGAGACTTCAAAGGTATTTTATTTTGAAACTCTACATCAGAATGTCCTGATTTTTTCGGAGTGACTAGAAAGGGTGTCCTGCTATCACCATGGAGTGAGATGAGTCTTTGATACTGGACAGTCTTTGTTTTATTCTCATCTAAAAACAGAGATGATAGCTCATACAATAGAGATTTCAAAGGTCTTTTATTTTGAAACTCTACATCAGAAAGTCCTGATTCTCCCTGAGTGACTAGTAGGGGTGTCCTGTTATAACCCTGAAGGGAAATGAGTATTTGATACTGGACAGTTTTTGTTTTATTCTTATCTAAATACAGAGGGATGATAGCTCATATATGAGATTTCAAAGGTCTTTTATTTTTAAAATGTACATCAGAATGTCCTGATTCTCCCTGAGTGACTAGGTGGGGTTTCATGCTATCACCCTGCAGTGAGATGAGTCTTTGATACTGGACAGTTTTTGTTTTATTCTCATCTAAAAACAGGGATGATAGCTAATACAATAGAGATTTCAAAAATATTTTATTTTGAAACTCTACATCAGAATGTCCTGAATCTTTCTCAGTGACTAGATGGGGTGTCCTGCTATCACCCTGGAGTGAGATGAGTCTTTGATACTGGACAGTTTTTATTTTATTCTCATCTAAAAACAGGGATGATAGCTAATACAATAGAGATTTCAAAAATATTTTATTTTGAAACTCTACATCAGAATGTCCTGATTTTTTCTCAGTGACTAGATGGGGTGTCCTGCTATCACCCTGGAGTGAGATGAGTCTTTGATACTGGAGAGATTTTGTTTTATTCTCATCTAAACAGAGAGGGATGATAGCTCATATATGAGATTTCAAAGGTCTTTTATTTTGAAACTCTACATCACAATGTCCTGATTTTTTCTGAGTGACTTGATGGGGTGTCCTGCTATCACCATGGAGTTAGATGAGTCTTTGATACTGGACAGTGTTTGTTTTATTCCCATCTAAAAACAGGGAAGATAGCTCATATATGAGATTTCAAAGGTATTTTATTTTGAAACTCTAAATCAGAATGTCCTGATTTTTTCTGAGTAACTAGGTGGGGTGTCCTGCTATCACCCTGGAGTAAGATGCGTCTTTGATACTGGACAGTCTTTGTTTTATTCTCATCTAAAAATAGGGATGATAGCTCATACAATAGAAATGTCAAAGGTATTTTATTTTGAAACTCTACATCAGAATGTCCTGATTTTTTCTGAGTGACTAGGTGGGGTGTCCTGCTATCACCCTGGAGTGAGATTAGTCTTTGATACTGGACAGTTTTGTTTTATTCTCATCTAAACAGAGAAGGATGATAGCTCATATATGAGATTTCAAAGGTCTTTTATTTTGAAACTGTACATCAGAATGTCCTGATTTTTTCTGAGTGACTATGTGGCGTGTCCTGCTATCACCCTGGAGTGAGATCAGTCTTTGATACTTGAGAGTTTTTGTTTTATTCTCATCTAAACAGAGAGGGATTATAGCTCATATATGAGATTTCAAAGGTATTTTATTTTGAAACTCTACATCAGAATGTCCTGATTCTCCCTGAGTGACTAGGTGGGGTGTCCTGCTATCACCCTGGAGTGAGATGCGTCTTTGATACTGGACAGTTTTTGTTTTATTCTCATCTAAAAACAGGGATGATAGCTCATACAATAGAGATTTCAAATGTATTTTATTTTGAAACTCTACATCAGAAAGTCCTGATTCTCCCTGAGTAACTAGGTGGGGTGTCCTGTTATCACCCTGAAGGGAAATGAGTATTTGATACTGGACAGTGTTTGTTTTATTCGTATCTAAATACAGAGGGATGATAGCTCATATATGAGATTTCAAAGGTCTTTTATTTTGAAACTCTACATCAGAATGTCCTGATTCTCCCTGAGTGACTAGGTGGGGTTTCCTGCTATCACCCTGGAGTGAGATGAGTTTTTGATATTGGACAGTATTTGTTTTATTCTCATCTAAAAACAGGGATGATAGCTCATATATGAGACTTCAAAGGTCTTTTATTTTGAAACTCTACATCAGAATGTCCTGATTCTCCCTGAGTGACTAGGTGGGGTGTCCTGCTATCACCCTGGAGTGAGATGCGTCTTTGATACTGGACAGTTTTTGTTTTATTCTCATCTAAAAACAGGGATGATAGCTCATGCAATAGAGATTTCAAAGGTCTTTTATTTTGAAACTGTACATCAGAATGTCCTGATTCTCCCTGAGTGACTAGGTGGGGTGTCCTGCTATCACCCTGGAGTGAGATCAGTCTTTGATACTTGAGATTTTTAGTTGTATTCTCATCTAAACAGAGAGGGATTATAGCTCATATATGAGATTTCAAAGGTCTTTTATTTTGAAACTCTACATCAGAATGTCCTGATTCTCCCTGAGTGACTAGGTGGGGTGTCCTGCTATCACCCTGGAGTGAGATGCGTCTTTGATACTGGACAGTTTTTGTTTTATTCTCATCTAAAAACAGGGATGATAGCTAATACAATAGAGATTTCAAAAATATTTTATTTTGAAACTCTACATCAAAATGTCCTGATTTTTTCTCAGTGACTAGGTGGGGTGTCCTGCTATCACCCTGGAGTGAGATGAGTCTTTGATACTGGATAGATTTTGTTTTATTCTCATCTAAACAGAGAGGGATGATAGCTCATATATGAGATTTCAAAGGTATTTTATTTTGAAACTCTACATCAGAATGTCCTGATTTTTTCTGAGTGACTAGGTGGGGTGTCCTGCTATCACCCTGGAGTGAGATGCGTCTTTGATACTGGACAGTCTTTGTTTTATTCTCATCTAAAAATAGGGATGATAGCTCATACAATAGAGATTTCAAAGGTATTTTATTTTGAAACTCTACATCAGAATGTCCTGATTTTTTCTGAGTGACTAGGTGGGGTGTCCTGCTATCACCCTGGAGTGAGATGAGTCTTTGATACTGGACAGTTTTGTTTTATTCTCATCTAAACAGAGAGGGATGATAGCTCATGCAATAGAGATTTCAAAGGTCTTTTATTTTGAAACTCTACATCAGAAAGTCCTGATTCTCCCTGAGTGACTAGGTGGGGTGTCCTGTTATCACCCTGAATGGAAATGAGTATTTGATACTGGACAGTGTTTGTTTTATCCGTATCTAAATACAGAGGGATGATAGCTCATATATGAGATTTCAAAGGTCTTTTATTTTGAAACTCTACATCAGAATGTCCTGATTCTCCCTGAGTGACTAGGTGGGGTGTCATGCTATCACCCTGGAGTGAGATGAGTTTTTGATACTGGACAGTTATTGTTTTATTCTCATCTAAACAGAGAGGGATGATAGCTCATATATGAGATTTCAAAGGTCTTTTATTTTGAAACTCTAAATCAGAATGTCCTGATTTTTTCTGAGTGACTAGATGGGGTGTCCTGCTATCACCATGGAGTTAGATGAGTCTTTGATACTGGACAGTGTTTGTTTTATTCCCATCTAAAAATAGGGATGATAGCTCATATATGAGACTTCAAAGGTATTTTATTTTGAAACTCTAAATCAGAATGTCCTGATTCTCCCTGAGTGACTAGGTGGGGTGTCCTGCTATTATCCTGGAGTGAGATGCGTCTTTGATACTGGACAGTTTTTGTTTTATTCTCATCTAAAAACAGGGATGATAGCTCATACAATAGAGATTTCAAAGGTCTTTTATTTTGAAACTGTACATCAGAATGTCCTGATTCTCCCTGAGTGACTAGGTGGGGTTTCCTGCTATCACCCTGGAGTGAGATGAGTTTTTGATATTGGACAGTATTTGTTTTATTCTCATCTAAAAACAGGGATGATAGCTCATATATGAGACTTCAAAGGTATTTTATTTTGAAACTCTACATCAGAATGTCCTGATTTTTTCGGAGTGACTAGAAAGGGTGTCCTGCTATCACCATGGAGTGAGATGAGTCTTTGATACTGGACAGTCTTTTGTTGTATTCTCATCTATAAACAGGGATGATAGCTCATACAATAGAGATTTCAAAGGTCTTTTATTTTGAAAATCTACATCAGAAAGTCCTGATTCTCCCTGAGTGACTAGGTGGGGTGTCCTGTTATAACCCTGAAGGGAAATGAGTATTTGATACTGGACAGTTTTTGTTTTATTCTTATCTAAATACAGAGGGATGATAGCTCATATATGAGATTTCAAGGGTCTTTTATTTTGAAACTGTACATCAGAATGTCCTGATTCTCCCTGAGTGACTAGGTGGGGTTTCATGCTATCACCCTGCAGTGAGATGAGTCTTTGATACTGGACAGTTTTTGTTTTATTCTCATCTAAAAACAGGGATGATAGCTCATACAATAGAGATTTCAAAGGTATTTTATTTTGAAACTCTACATCAGAATGTCCTGATTTTTTCTGAGTGACTAGGTGGGGTGTCCTGTTATCACCCTGGAGTTTGATGAGTCTTTGATATTGGACAGTTATTGTTTTATTCTCATCTAAAAACAGGGATGATAGCTCATATATGAGACTTCAAAGGTATTTTATTTTGAAACTCTACATCAGAATGTCCTGATTTTTTCTGAGTGACTAGATGGGGTGTCCTGCTATCACCCTGGAGTGAGATGAGTCTTTGATACTGGACAGTTTTTGTTTTATTCTCATCTAAAAACAGGGATGATAGCTCATGCAATAGAGATTTCAAAGGTCTTTTATTTTGAAACTGTACATCAGAATGTCCTGATTCTCCCTGAGTGACTAGGTGGGGTTTCCTGCTATCACCCTGGAGTGAGATCAGTCTTTGATACTTGAGATTTTTTGTTTTATTCTCATCTAAACAGAGAGGGATTATAGCTCATATATGAGATTTCAAAGGTCGTTTATTTTGAAACTCTACATCAGAATGTCCTGATTCTCCCTGAGTGACTAGGTGGGGTGTCCTGCTATCACCCTGGAGTGAGATGCGTCTTTGATACTGGACAGTTTTTGTTTTATTCTCATCTAAAAACAGGGATGATAGCTAATACAATAGAGATTTCAAAAATATTTTATTTTGAAACTCTACATCAGAATGTCCTGATTTTTTCTCAGTGACTAGATGGGGTGTCCTGCTATCACCCTGGAGTGAGATGAGTCTTTGATACTGGAGAGATTTTGTTTTATTCTCATCTAAACAGAGAGGGATGATAGCTCATATATGAGATTTCAAAGGTCTTTTATTTTGAAACTCTACATCAGAATGTCCTGATTTTTTCTGAGTGACTTGATGGGGTGTCCTGCTATCACCATGGAGTTAGATGAGTCTTTGATACTGGACAGTGTTTGTTTTATTCCCATCTAAAAACAGGGATGATAGCTCATATATGAGATTTCAAAGGTATTTTATTTTGAAACTCTAAATCAGAATGTCCTGATTTTTTCTGAGTGACTAGGTGGGGTGTCCTGCTATCACCCTGGAGTGAGATGCGTCTTTGATACTGGACAGTCTTTGTTTTATTCTCATCTAAAAATAGGGATGATAGCTCATACAATAGAGATTTCAAAGGTATTTTATTTTGAAACTCTACATCAGAATGTCCTGATTTTTTCTGAGTGACTAGGTGGGGTGTCCTGCTATCACCCTGGAGTGAGATGAGTCTTTGATACTGGACAGTTTTGTTTTATTCTCATCTAAAAACCGGGATGATAGCTCATATATGAGATTTCAAAGGTATTTTATTTTGAAACTCTAAATCAGAATGTCCTGATTTTTTCTGAGTGACTAGGTGGGGTGTCCTGCTATCACCCTGGAGTGAGATGCGTCTTTGATACTGGACAGTCTTTGTTTTATTCTCATCTAAAAATAGGGATGATAGCTCATACAATAGAGATTTCAAAGGTCTTTTATTTTGAAACTCTACTTCAGAAAGTCCTGATTCTCCCTGAGTGACTAGGTGGGGTGTCCTGTTATCACCCTGAATGGAAATGAGTATTTGATACTGGACAGTGTTTGTTTTATCCGTATCTAAATACAGAGAGATGATAGCTCATATATGAGATTTCAAAGGTCTTTTATTTTGAAACTCTACATCAGAATGTCCTGATTCTCCCTGAGTGACTAGGTGGGGTGTCATGCTATCACCCTGGAGTGAGATGAGTTTGTGATACTGGACAGTTATTGTTTTATTCTCATCTAAACAGAGAGGGATGATAGCTCATATATGAGATTTCAAAGGTCTTTTATTTTGAAACTCTAAATCAGAATGTCCTGATTTTTTCTGAGTGACTTGATGGGGTGTCCTGCTATCACCCTGGAGTGAGATCAGTCTTTGATACTTGAGAGTTTTTGTTTTATTCTCATCTAAACAAAGAGGGATTATAGCTCATATATGAGATTTCAAAGGTCTTTTATTTTGAAACTCTACATCATAATGTCCTGATTCTCCCTGAGTGACTAGGTGGGGTGTCCTGCTATCACCCTGGAGTAAGATGCGTCTTTGATACTGGACAGTTTTTGTTTTATTCTCATCTAAAAACAGGGATGATAGCTAATACAATAGAGATTTCAAAAATATTTTATTTTGAAACTCTACATCAGAATGTCCTGATTGTTTCTCAGTGACTAGATGGGGTGTCCTGCTATCACCATGGAGTTAGATGAGTCTTTGATACTGGACAGTGTTTGTTTTATTCCCATCTAAAAACAGGGATGATAGCTCATATATGAGATTTCAAAGGTATTTTATTTTGAAACACTAAATCAGAATGTACTGATTTTTTCTGAGTGACTAGGTGGGGTGTCCTGCTATCCCCCTGGAGTGAGATGCGTCTTTGATACTGGGCAGTCTTTGTTTTATTCTCATCTAAAAATAGGGATGATAGCTCATACAATAGAGATTTCAAAGGTATTTTATTTTGAAACTCTACATCAGAATGTCCTGATTTTTTCTGAGTGACTAGGTGGGGTGTCCTGCTATCACCCTGGAGTGAGATGAGTCTTTGATACTGGACAGTTTTGTTTTATTCTCATCTAAACAGAGAGGGATGATAGATCATATATGAGATTTCAAAGGTCTTTTATTTTGAAACTGTACATCAGAATGTCCTGATTTTTTCTGAGTGACTATGTGGCGTGTCCTGCTATCACCCTGGACTTAGATCAGTCTTTGATACTTGAGAGTTTTTGTTTTATTCTCATCTAAACAGAGAGGGATTATAGCTCATATATGAGATTTCAAAGGTCTTTTATTTTGAAACTCTACATCAGAATGTCCTGATTCTCCCTGAGTGACTAGGTGGGGTGTCCTGCTATCACCCTGGAGTGAGATGCGTCTTTGATACTGGACAGTTTTTGTTTTATTCTCATCTAAAAACAGGGATGATAGCTCATGCAATAGAGATTTCAAAGGTCTTTTATTTTGAAACTGTACATCAGAATGTCCTGATTCTCCCTGAGTGACTAGGTGGGGTGTCCTGCTATCACCCTGGAGTGAGATGAGTCTTTGATATTGGACAGTATTTGTTTTATTCTCATCTAAAAACAGGGATGATAGCTCATGCAATAGAGATTTCAAAGGTATTTTATTTTGAAACTCTACCTCAGAATGTCCTGATTTTTTCTGAGTGACTAGGTGGGGTGTCCTGCTATCACCCTGGAGTGAGATGAGTCTTTGATACTGGACAGTTTTGTTTTATTCTCATCTAAACAGAGAGGGATGATAGCTTATATATGAGATTTCAAAGGTCTTTTATTTTGAAACTGTACATCAGAATGTCCTGATTTTTTCTGAGTGACTATGTGGCGTGTCCTGTTATCACCCTGGAGTTAGATCAGTCTTTGATACTTGAGAGTTTTTGTTTTATTCTCATCTAAACAGAGAGGGATTATAGCTCATATATGAGATTTCAAAGGTCTTTTATTTTGAAACTCTACATCAGAATGTCCTGATTCTCCCTGAGTGACTAGGTGGGGTGTCCTGCTATCACCCTGGAGTGAGATGCGTCTTTGATACTGGACAGTTTTTGTTTTATTCTCATCTAAAAACAGGGATGATAGCTCATACAATAGAGATTTCAAATGTATTTTATTTTGAAACTCTAGATCAGAACGTCCTGATTTTTTCTGAGTGACTAGGTGGGGTGTCCTGTTATCACCCTGGAGTTTGATGAGTCTTTGATATTGGACAGTTATTGTTTTATTCTCATCTAAAAACAGGGATGATAGCTCATATATGAGACTTCAAAGGTATTTTATTTTGAAACTCTACATAAGAATGTCCTGATTTTTTCGGAGTGACTAGAAAGGGTGTCCTGCTATCACCATGGAGTGAGATGAGTCTTTGATACTGGACAGTCTTTGTTTTATTCTCATCTAAAAACAGGGATGATAGCTCATATATGAGATTTCAAAGGTCTTTTATTTTGAAACTGTACATCAGAATGTCCTGATTCTCCCTGAGTGACTAGGTGGGGTTTCATGCTATCACCCTGCAGTGAGATGAGTCTTTGATACTGGACAGTTTTTGTTTTATTCTCATCTAAAAACAGGGATGATAGCTAATACAATAGAGATTTCAAAAATATTTTATTTTGAAACTCTACATCAGAATGTCCTGATTTTTTCTCAGTGACTAGATGGGGTGTCCTGCTATCACCCTGGAGTGAGATTAGTCTTTGATACTGGACAGTTTTTGTTTTATTCTCATCTAAAAACAGGGATGA
Source organism: Notothenia rossii (assembly GCF_949606895.1). Classification (NCBI taxonomy): domain Eukaryota; kingdom Metazoa; phylum Chordata; class Actinopteri; order Perciformes; family Nototheniidae; genus Notothenia; species Notothenia rossii. The sequence goes on from NC_136902.1 coordinate 45,126,193, forward strand.
TAGCTAATACAATAGATATTTTAAAAATATTTTATTTTGAAACTCTACATCAGAATGTCCTGATTTCTTCTCAGTGACTAGATGGGGTGTCCTGCTATCAGCCTGGAGTGAGATCAGTCTTTGATACTTGAGAGTTTTTGTTTTATTCTCATCTAAACAGAGAGGGATTATAGCTCATATATGAGATTTCAAAGGTCTTTTATTTTGAAACTGTACATCAGAATGTCCTGATTTTTTCTGAGTGACTATGTGGCGTGTCCTGCTATCACCCTGGAGTGAGATCAGTCTTTGATACTTGAGAGTTTTTGTTTTATTCTCATCTAAACAGAGAGGGATTATAGCTCATATATGAGATTTCAAAGGTCTTTTATTTTGAAACTCTACATCAGAATGTCCTGATTCTCCCTGAGTGACTAGGTGGGGTGTCCTGCTATCACCCTGGAGGGAGATGCGTCTTTGATACTGGACAGTTTTTGTTTTATTCTCATCTAAAAACAGGGATGATAGCTCATACAATAGAGAATTCAAAGGTATTTTATTTTGAAACTCTACTTCAGAATGTCCTGATTTTTTCTGAGTGACTAGATTGGGTGTGCTGCTATCACCCTGGAGTGAGATGAGTCTTTGATACTGGACAGTTTTTGTTTTATTCTCATCTAAAAACAGGGATGATAGCTCATGCAATAGAGATTTCAAAGGTCTTTTATTTTGAAACTGTACATCAGAATGTCCTGATTCTCCCTGAGTGACTAGGTGGGGTGTCCTGCTATCACCCTGGAGTGAGATGAGTCTTTGATACTGGACAGTTTTTGTTTTATTCTCATCTAAAAACAGGGATGCTAGCTCATACAATAGAGATTTCAAAGGTATTTTATTTTGAAACTCTACATCAGAATGTCCTGATTTTTTCTGAGTGACTAGATGGGGTGTCCTGCTATCACCCTGGAGTGAGATGAGTCTTTGATACTGGAGAGTTTTGTTTTATTCTCATCTTAACAGAGAGGGATGATAGCTCATATATGATATTTCAAAGGTCTTTTATTTTGAAACTCTACATCAGAATGTCCTGATTTTTTCTGAGTGACTAGATGGGGTGTCCTGCTATCACCATGGAGTTAGATGAGTCTTTGATACTGGACAGTGTTTGTTTTATTCCCATCTAAAAACAGGGATGAAAGCTCATATATGAGAATTCAAAGGTATTTTATTTTGAAACTCTAAATCAGAATGTCCTGATTCTCCCTGAGTGACTAGGTGGGGTGTCCTGCTATTACCCTGGAGTGAGATGCGTCTTTGATACTGGACAGTTTTTGTTTTATTATCATCTAAAAACAGGGATGATAGCTCATACAATAGAGATTTCAAAGGTATTTTATTTTGAAACTCTAGATCAGAACGTCCTGATTTTTTCTGAGTGACTAGGTGGGGTGTCCTGTTATCACCCTGGAGTTTGATGAGTCTTTGATATTGGACAGTTATTGTTTTATTCTCATCTAAAAACAGGGATGATAGCTCATATATGAGACTTCAAAGGTATTTTATTTTGAAACTCTACATCAGAATGTCCTGATTTTTTCGGAGTGACTAGAAAGGGTGTCCTGCTATCACCATGGAGTGAGATGAGTCTTTGATACTGGACAGTTTTTGTTTTATTCTCATCTAAATACAGGGATGATAGCTAATACAATAGAGATTTCAAAAATATTTTATTTTGAAACTCTACATCAGAATGTCCTGATTTTTTCTCAGTGACTAGATGGGGTGTCCTGCTATCACACTGGAGTGAGATGAGTCTTTGATACCGGACAGTTTTTGTTTTATTCTCATCTAAAAACAGGGATGATAGCTAATACAATAGAGATTTTAAAAATATTTTATTTTGAAACTCTACATCAGAATGTCCTGATTTTTTCTCAGTGACTAGATGGGGTGTCCTGCTATCAGCCTGGAGTGAGATGAGTCTTTGATACTGGAGAGATTTTGTTTTATTCTCATCTAAACATAGGGATGATAGCTCATACAATAGAGATTTCAAAGGTATTTTATTTTGAAACTCTACATCAGAATGTCCTGATTTTTTCTGAGTGACTAGGTGGGGTGTCCTGCTATCACCCTGGAGTGAGATGAGTCTTTGATACTGGACAGTTTTGTTTTATTCTCATCTAAACAGAGAGGGATGATAGCTCATATATGAGATTTCAAAGGTCTTTTATTTTGAAACTGTACATCAGAATGTCCTGATTTTTTCTGAGTGACTATGTGGCGTGTCCTGCTATCACCCTGGAGTGAGATCAGTCTTTGATACTTGAGAGTTTTTGTTTTATTCTCATCTAAACAGAGAGGGATTATAGCTCATATATGAGATTTCAAAGGTCTTTTATTTTGAAACTCTACATCAGAATGTCCTGATTCTCCCTGAGTGACTAGGTGGGGTGTCCTACTATCACCCTGGAGGGAGATGTGTCTTTGATACTGGACAGTTTTTGTTTTATTCTCATCTAAAAACAGGGATGATAGCTCATACAATAGAGAATTCAAAGGTATTTTATTTTGAAACTCTACATCAGAATGTCCTGATTTTTCTGAGTGACTAGATGGGGTGTGCTGCTATCACCCTGGAGTGAGATGAGTCTTTGATACTGGACAGTTTTTGTTTTATTCTCATCTAAAAACAGGGATGATAGCTCATGCAATAGAGATTTCAAAGGTCTTTTATTTTGAAACTGTACATCAGAATGTCCTGATTCTCCCTGAGTGACTAGGTGGGGTGTCCTGCTATCACCCTGGAGTGAGATGAGTCTTTGATACTGGACAGTTTTTGTTTTATTCTCATCTAAAAACAGGGATGCTAGCTCATACAATAGAGATTTCAAAGGTCTTTTATTTTGAAACTGTACATCAGAAAGTCCTGATTCTCCCTGAGTGACTAGGTGGGGTGTCATGCTATCACCCTGGAGTGAGATTAGTTTTTGATACTGGACAGTTATTGATTTATTCTCATCTAAAAAATGGGATGATAGCTCATATATGAGAATTCAATGGTATTTTATTTTGAAACTCTAAATCAGAATGTCCTGATTTTTTCTGAGTGACTAGATGGGGTGTCCTGCTATCACCCTGGAGTGAGATGAGTCTTTGATACTGGAGAGTTTTGTTTTATTCTCATCTAAACAGAGAGGGATGATAGCTCATATATGAGATTTCAAAGGTCTTTTATTTTGAAACTCTACATCAGAATGTCCTGATTTTTTCTGAGTGACTAGATGGGGTGTCCTGCTATCACCATGGAGTTGAATGAGTCTTTGATACTGGACAGTGTTTGTTTTATTCCCATCTAAAAACAGGGATGATAGCTCATATATGAGATTTCAAAGGTATTTTATTTTGAAGCTCTACATCAGAATGTCCTGATTTTTTCTGAGTGACTTGATGGGGTGTCCTGCTATCACCATGGAGTTAGATGAGTCTTTGATACTGGACAGTGTTTGTTTTATTCCCATCTAAAAACAGGGATGATAGCTCATATATGAGACTTCAAAGGTATTTTATTTTGAAACTGTACATCAGAATGTCCTGATTTTTTCTGAGTGACTAGATGGGGTGTCCTGCTATCACCCTGGAGTGAGATGAGTCTTTGATACTGGACATTTTCTTTTTTATTCTCATCTAAAAACAGGGATGATAGCTCATGCAATAGAGATTTCAAAGGTCTTTTATTTTGAAACTGTACATCAGAATGTCCTAATTCTCCCTGAGTGACTAGGTGGGGTTTCCTGCTATCACCCTGGAGTGAGATGAGTTTTTGATATTGGACAGTATTTGTTTTATTCTCATCTAAAAACAGGGATGATAGCTCATATATGAGACTTCAAAGGTATTTTATTTTGAAACTCTACATCAGAATGTCCTGATTTTTTCGGAGTGACTAGAAAGGGTGTCCTGCTATCACCATGGAGTGAGATGAGTCTTTGATACTGGACAGTTTTTGTTTTATTCTCATCTAAAAACAGGGATGCTAGCTCATACAATAGATATTTCAAAGGTCTTTTATTTTGAAACTCTACATCAGAAAGTCCTGATTCTCCCTGAGTGACTAGGTGGGGTGTCATGCTATCACCCTGGAGTGAGATTAGTTTTTGATACTGGACAGTTATTGATTTATTCTCATCTAAAAAATGGGATGATAGCTCATATATGAGAATTCAAAGGTATTTTATTTTGAAACTCTAAATCAGAATGTCCTGATTTTTTCTGAGTGACTAGATGGGGTGTCCTGCTATCACCCTGGAGTGAGATGAGTCTTTGATACTGGAGAGTTTTGTTTTATTCTCATCTAAACAGAGAGGGATGATAGCTCATATATGAGATTTCAAAGGTATTTTATTTTGAAGCTCTACATCAGAATGTCCTGATTTTTTCTGAGTGACTCAATGGGGTGTCCTGCTATCACCATGGAGTTAGATGAGTCTTTGATACTGGACAGTGTTTGTTTTATTCCCATCTAAAAACAGGGATGATAGCTCATATATGAGACTTCAAAGGTATTTTATTTTGAAACTGTACATCAGAATCTCCTGATTCTCCCTGAGTGACTAGATGGGGTTTCCTGCTATCACCCTGGAGTGAGATGAGTTTTTGATATTGGACAGTATTTGTTTTATTCTCATCTAAAAACAGGGATGATAGCTCATATATGAGACTTCAAAGGTATTTTATTTTGAAACTCTACATCAGAATGTCCTGATTTTTTCGGAGTGACTAGAAAGGGTGTCCTGCTATCACCATGGAGTGAGATGAGTCTTTGATACTGGACAGTCTTTGTTTTATTCTCATCTAAAAACAGGGATGATAGCTCATATATGAGATTTCAAAGGTATTTTATTTTGAAACTGTAAATCAGAATGTCCTGATTCTCCCTGAGTGACTAGGTGGGGTTTCATGCTATCACCCTGCAGTGAGATGAGTCTTTGATACTGGACAGTTTTTGTTTTATTCTCATCTAAAAACAGGGATGATAGCTAATACAATAGAGATTTCAAAAATATTTTATTTTGAAATTATACATCAGAATGTCCTGATTTTTTCTCAGTGACTAGATGGAGTGTCCTGCTATCACCCTGGAGTGAGATGAGTCTTTGATACTGGACAGTTTTTGTTTTATTCTCATCTAAAAACAGGGATGATAGCTAATACAATAGAGATTTCAAAAATATTTTATTTTGAAACTCTACATCAGAATGTCCTGATTTTTTCTCAGTGACTAGATGGGGTGTCCTGCTATCAGCCTGGAGTGAGATGAGTCTTTGATACTGGAGAGATTTTGTTTTATTCTCATCTAAACAGAGAGGGATGATAGCTCATATATGAGATTTCAAAGGTATTTTATTTTGAAGCTCTACATCAGAATGTCCTGATTTTTTCTGAGTGACTTGATGGGGTGTCCTGCTATCACCATGAAGTTAGATGAGTCTTTGATACTGGACAGTGTTTGTTTTATTCCCATCTAAAAACAGGGATGATAGCTCATATATGAGATTTCAAAGGTATTTTATTTTGAAGCTCTACATCAGAATGTCCTGATTTTTTCTGAGTGACTTGATGGGGTGTCCTGCTATCACCATGGAGTTAGATGAGTCTTTGATACTGGACAGTTTTTGTTTTATTCTCATCTAAAAATAGGGATGATAGCTCATACAATAGAGATTTCAAAGGTATTTTATTTTGAAACTCTACATCAGAATGTCCTGATTTTTTCTGAGTGACTATGTGGCGTGTCCTGCTATCACCCTGGAGTTAGATCAGTCTTTGATAGATGAGAGTTTTTGTTTTATTCTCATCTAAACAGAGAGGGATTATAGCTCATATATGAGATTTCAAAGGTCTTTTATTTTGAAACTCTAAATCAGAATGTCCTGATTCTCCCTGAGTGACTAGGTGGGGTGTCCTGCTATCACCCTGGAGTGAGATGAGTTTTTGATATTGGACAGTATTTGTTTTATTCTCATCTAAAAACAGGGATGATAGCTCATATATGAGACTTCAAAGGTATTTTATTTTGAAACTCTACATCAGAATGTCCTGATTTTTTCGGAGTGACTAGAAAGGGTGTCCTGCTATCACCATGGAGTGAGATGAGTCTTTGATACTGGACAGTCTTTGTTTTATTCTCATCTAAAAACAGGGATGATAGCTCATACAATAGAGATTTCAAAGGTCTTTTATTTTGAAACTCTAGATCAGAAAGTCCTGATTCTCCCTTAGTGACTAGGTGGGGTGTCCTGTTATAACACTGAAGGGAAATGAGTATTTGATACTGGACAGTTTTGTTTTATTCTTATCTAAATACAGAGGGATGATAGCTCATATATGAGATTTCAAAGGTTTTTTATTTTGAAACTGTACATCAGAATGTCCTGACTCTCCCTGAGTGACTAGGTGGGGTTTCATGCTATCACCCTGGAGTGAGATGAGTCTTTGATACTGGACAGTTTTTGTTTTATTATCATCTAAAAACAGGGATGATAGCTAATACAATAGAGATTTCAAAAATATTTTATTTTGAAACTCTACATCAGAATGTCCTGATTTTTTCTCAGTGACTAGATGGGGTGTCCTGCTATCACCCTGGAGTGAGATGAGTCTTTGATACTGGACAGTTTTTGTTTTATTCTCATCTAAAAACAGGGATGATAGCTAATACAATAGAGATTTCAAAAATATTTTATTTTGAAACTCTACATCAGAATGTCCTGATTTTTTCTCAGTGACTATATGGGGTGTCCTGCTATCACCCTGGAGTGAGATGAGTCTTTGATACTGGAGAGATTTTGTTTTATTCTCATCTAAACAGAGAGGGATGATAGCTCATATATGAGATTTCAAAGGTCTTTTATTTTGAAACTCTACATCAGAATGTCCTGATTTTTTCTGAGTGACTTGATGGGGTGTCCTGCTATCACCATGGAGTTAGATGACTCTTTGATACTGGACAGTGTTTGTTTTATTCCCATCTAAAAACAGGGATGATAGCTCATTTATGAGATTTCAAAGGTAATTTATTTTGAAACTCTACATCAGAATGTCCTGATTCTCCCTGAGTGACTAGGTGGGGTGTACTGCTATCACCCTGGAGTGAGATGAGTCTTTGATACTGGACAGTTTTGTTTTATTCTCATCTAAACAGAGAGGGATGATAGCTCATATATGAGATTTCAAAGGTCTGTTATTTTGAAACTGTACATCAGAATGTCCTGATTTTTTCTGAGTGACTATGTGGCGTGTCCTGCTATCACCCTGGAGTTAGATAAGTCTTTGATACTTGAGAGTTTTTGTTTTATTCTCATCTAAACAGAGAGGGATTATAGCTCATATATGAGATTTCAAAGGTCTTTTATTTTGAAACTCTACATCAGAATGTCCTGATTTTTTCTGAGTGACTAGATGGGGTGTCCTGCTATCACCATGGAGTTGAATGAGTCTTTGATACTGGACAGTGTTTGTTTTATTCCCATCTAAAAACAGGGATGATAGCTCATATATGAGATTTCAAAGGTATTTTATTTTGAAGCTCTACATCAGAATGTCCTGATTTTTTCTGAGTGACTTGATGGGGTGTCCTGCTATCACCATGGAGTTAGATGAGTCTTTGATACTGGACAGTGTTTGTTTTATTCCCATCTAAAAACAGGGATGATAGCTCATATATGAGACTTCAAAGGTATTTTATTTTGAAACTGTACATCAGAATGTCCTGATTTTTTCTGAGTGACTAGATGGGGTGTCCTGCTATCACCCTGGAGTGAGATGAGTCTTTGATACTGGACATTTTCTTTTTTATTCTCATCTAAAAACAGGGATGATAGCTCATGCAATAGAGATTTCAAAGGTCTTTTATTTTGAAACTGTACATCAGAATGTCCTAATTCTCCCTGAGTGACTAGGTGGGGTTTCCTGCTATCACCCTGGAGTGAGATGAGTTTTTGATATTGGACAGTATTTGTTTTATTCTCATCTAAAAACAGGGATGATAGCTCATATATGAGACTTCAAAGGTATTTTATTTTGAAACTCTACATCAGAATGTCCTGATTTTTTCGGAGTGACTAGAAAGGGTGTCCTGCTATCACCATGGAGTGAGATGAGTCTTTGATACTGGACAGTTTTTGTTTTATTCTCATCTAAAAACAGGGATGCTAGCTCATACAATAGAGATTTCAAAGGTCTTTTATTTTGAAACTCTACATCAGAAAGTCCTGATTCTCCCTGAGTGACTAGGTGGGGTGTCATGCTATCACCCTGGAGTGAGATTAGTTTTTGATACTGGACAGTTATTGATTTATTCTCATCTAAAAAATGGGATGATAGCTCATATATGAGAATTCAAAGGTATTTTATTTTGAAACTCTAAATCAGAATGTCCTGATTTTTTCTGAGTGACTAGATGGGGTGTCCTGCTATCACCCTGGAGTGAGATGAGTCTTTGATACTGGAGAGTTTTGTTTTATTCTCATCTAAACAGAGAGGGATGATAGCTCATATATGAGATTTCAAAGGTATTTTATTTTGAAGCTCTACATCAGAATGTCCTGATTTTTTCTGAGTGACTCAATGGGGTGTCCTGCTATCACCATGGAGTTAGATGAGTCTTTGATACTGGACAGTGTTTGTTTTATTCCCATCTAAAAACAGGGATGATAGCTCATATATGAGACTTCAAAGGTATTTTATTTTGAAACTGTACATCAGAATGTCCTGATTCTCCCTGAGTGACTAGATGGGGTTTCCTGCTATCACCCTGGAGTGAGATGAGTTTTTGATATTGGACAGTATTTGTTTTATTCTCATCTAAAAACAGGGATGATAGCTCATATATGAGACTTCAAAGGTATTTTATTTTGAAACTCTACATCAGAATGTCCTGATTTTTTCGGAGTGACTAGAAAGGGTGTCCTGCTATCACCATGGAGTGAGATGAGTCTTTGATACTGGACAGTCTTTGTTTTATTCTCATCTAAAAACAGGGATGATAGCTCATATATGAGATTTCAAAGGTATTTTATTTTGAAACTGTAAATCAGAATGTCCTGATTCTCCCTGAGTGACTAGGTGGGGTTTCATGCTATCACCCTGCAGTGAGATGAGTCTTTGATACTGGACAGTTTTTGTTTTATTCTCATCTAAAAACAGGGATGATAGCTAATACAATAGAGATTTCAAAAATATTTTATTTTGAAATTATACATCAGAATGTCCTGATTTTTTCTCAGTGACTAGATGGAGTGTCCTGCTATCACCCTGGAGTGAGATGAGTCTTTGATACTGGACAGTTTTTGTTTTATTCTCATCTAAAAACAGGGATGATAGCTAATACAATAGAGATTTCAAAAATATTTTATTTTGAAACTCTACATCAGAATGTCCTGATTTTTTCTCAGTGACTAGATGGGGTGTCCTGCTATCAGCCTGGAGTGAGATGAGTCTTTGATACTGGAGAGATTTTGTTTTATTCTCATCTAAACAGAGAGGGATGATAGCTCATATATGAGATTTCAAAGGTATTTTATTTTGAAGCTCTACATCAGAATGTCCTGATTTTTTCTGAGTGACTTGATGGGGTGTCCTGCTATCACCATGAAGTTAGATGAGTCTTTGATACTGGACAGTGTTTGTTTTATTCCCATCTAAAAACAGGGATGATAGCTCATATATGAGATTTCAAAGGTATTTTATTTTGAAGCTCTACATCAGAATGTCCTGATTTTTTCTGAGTGACTTGATGGGGTGTCCTGCTATCACCATGGAGTTAGATGAGTCTTTGATACTGGACAGTTTTTGTTTTATTCTCATCTAAAAATAGGGATGATAGCTCATACAATAGAGATTTCAAAGGTATTTTATTTTGAAACTCTACATCAGAATGTCCTGATTTTTTCTGAGTGACTATGTGGCGTGTCCTGCTATCACCCTGGAGTTAGATCAGTCTTTGATAGATGAGAGTTTTTGTTTTATTCTCATCTAAACAGAGAGGGATTATAGCTCATATATGAGATTTCAAAGGTCTTTTATTTTGAAACTCTAAATCAGAATGTCCTGATTCTCCCTGAGTGACTAGGTGGGGTGTCCTGCTATCACCCTGGAGTGAGATGAGTTTTTGATATTGGACAGTATTTGTTTTATTCTCATCTAAAAACAGGGATGATAGCTCATATATGAGACTTCAAAGGTATTTTATTTTGAAACTCTACATCAGAATGTCCTGATTTTTTCGGAGTGACTAGAAAGGGTGTCCTGCTATCACCATGGAGTGAGATGAGTCTTTGATACTGGACAGTCTTTGTTTTATTCTCATCTAAAAACAGGGATGATAGCTCATACAATAGAGATTTCAAAGGTCTTTTATTTTGAAACTCTAGATCAGAAAGTCCTGATTCTCCCTTAGTGACTAGGTGGGGTGTCCTGTTATAACACTGAAGGGAAATGAGTATTTGATACTGGACAGTTTTGTTTTATTCTTATCTAAATACAGAGGGATGATAGCTCATATATGAGATTTCAAAGGTATTTTATTTTGAAACTGTACATCAGAATGTCCTGACTCTCCCTGAGTGACTAGGTGGGGTTTCATGCTATCACCCTGGAGTGAGATGAGTCTTTGATACTGGACAGTTTTTGTTTTATTATCATCTAAAAACAGGGATGATAGCTAATACAATAGAGATTTCAAAAATATTTTATTTTGAAACTCTACATCAGAATGTCCTGATTTTTTCTCAGTGACTAGATGGGGTGTCCTGCTATCACCCTGGAGTGAGATGAGTCTTTGATACTGGACAGTTTTTGTTTTATTCTCATCTAAAAACAGGGATGATAGCTAATACAATAGAGATTTCAAAAATATTTTATTTTGAAACTCTACATCAGAATGTCCTGATTTTTTCTCAGTGACTATATGGGGTGTCCTGCTATCACCCTGGAGTGAGATGAGTCTTTGATACTGGAGAGATTTTGTTTTATTCTCATCTAAACAGAGAGGGATGATAGCTCATATATGAGATTTCAAAGGTCTTTTATTTTGAAACTCTACATCAGAATGTCCTGATTTTTTCTGAGTGACTTGATGGGGTGTCCTGCTATCACCATGGAGTTAGATGACTCTTTGATACTGGACAGTGTTTGTTTTATTCCCATCTAAAAACAGGGATGATAGCTCATTTATGAGATTTCAAAGGTAATTTATTTTGAAACTCTACATCAGAATGTCCTGATTCTCCCTGAGTGACTAGGTGGGGTGTACTGCTATCACCCTGGAGTGAGATGAGTCTTTGATACTGGACAGTTTTGTTTTATTCTCATCTAAACAGAGAGGGATGATAGCTCATATATGAGATTTCAAAGGTCTGTTATTTTGAAACTGTACATCAGAATGTCCTGATTTTTTCTGAGTGACTATGTGGCGTGTCCTGCTATCACCCTGGAGTTAGATAAGTCTTTGATACTTGAGAGTTTTTGTTTTATTCTCATCTAAACAGAGAGGGATTATAGCTCATATATGAGATTTCAAAGGTCTTTTATTTTGAAACTCTACATCAGAATGTCCTGATTCTCCCTGAGTGACTAGGTGGGGTGTCATGCTATCACCCTGGAGTGAGATGAGTTTTTGATACTGGACAGTTATTGTTTTATTCTCATCTAAAAAATGGGATGATAGCTCATATATGAGAATTCAAAGGTATTTTATTTTGAAACTCTACATCAGAATGTCCTGATTTTTTCTGAGTGACTAGATGGGGTGTCCTGCTATCACCCTGGAGTGAGATGAGTCTTTTATACTTGAGAATATTTGTTTTATTCTCATCTAAACAGAGAGGGATGATAGCTCATATATGAGATTTCAAAGGTCTTTTATTTTGAAACTCTACATCAGAATGTCCTGATTTTTTCTGAGTGACTAGATGGGGTGTCCTGCTATCACCATGGAGTTAGATGAGTCTTTGATACTGGACAGTGTTTGTTTTATTCTCATCTAAAAACAGGGATGATAGCTCATACAATAGAGATTTCAAAGGTGTTTTATTTTGAAACTCTACATCAGAATGTCCTGATTTTTTCTGAGTGACTAGGTGGGGTGTCCTGTTATCACCCTGGAGTTTGATGAGTCTTTGATACTGGACAGTGTTTGTTTTATTCTCATCTAAAAACAGGGATGATAGCTCATGCAATAGAGATTTCAAAGGTCTTTTATTTTGAAACTGTACATCAGAATGTCCTGATTCTCCCTCAGTGACTAGGCGGGGTTTCCTGCTATCACCCTGGAGTGAGATGAGTTTTTGATATTGGACTGTATTTGTTTTATTCTCATCTAAAAACAGGGATGATAGCTCATATATGAGACTTCAAAGGTATTTTATTTTGAAACTCTACATCAGAATGTCCTGATTTTTTCGGAGTGACTAGAAAGGGTGTCCTGCTATCACCATGGAGTGAGATGAGTCTTTGATACTGGACAGTCTTTGTTTTATTCTCATCTAAAAACAGGGATGATAGCTCATACAATAGAGATTTCAAAGGTCTTTTATTTTGAAACTCTACATCAGAAAGTCCTGATTCTCCCTGAGTGACTAGGTGGGGTGTCCTGTTATAACACTGAAGGGAAATGAGTATTTGATACTGGACAGTTTTGTTTTATTCTTATCTAAATACAGAGGGATGATAGCTCATATATGAGATTTCAAAGGTCTTTTATTTTGAAACTGTACATCAGAATGTCCTGACTCTCCCTGAGTGACTAGGTGGGGTTTCATGCTATCACCCTGGAGTGAGATGAGTCTTTGATACTGGACAGTTTTTGTTTTATTCTCATCTAAAAACAGGGATGATAGCTAATACAATAGAGATTTCAAAAATATTTTATTTTGAAACTCTACATCAGAATGTCCTGATTTTTTCTGAGTGACTTGATGGGGTGTCCTGCTATCACCATGGAGTTAGATGACTCTTTGATACTGGACAGTGTTTGTTTTATTCCCATCTAAAAACAGGGATGATAGCTCATATATGAGATTTCAAAGGTCTTTTATTTTGAAACTGTACATCAGAATGTCCTGACTCTCCCTGAGTGACTAGGTGGGGTTTCATGCTATCACCCTGGAGTGAGATGAGTCTTTGATACTGGACAGTTTTTGTTTTCTTCTCATCTAAAAACAGGGATGATAGCTAATACAATAGAGATTTCAAAAATATTTTATTTTGAAACTCTACATCAGAATGTCCTGATTTTTTCTGAGTGACTTGATGGGGTGTCCTGCTATCACCATGGAGTTAGATGACTCTTTGATACTGGACAGTGTTTGTTTTATTCCCATCTAAAAACAGGGATGATAGCTCATATATGAGATTTCAAAGGTATTTTATTTTGAAACTCTACATCAGAATGTCCTGATTCTCCCTGAGTGACTAGGTGGGGTGTCCTGCTATCACCCTGGAGTGAGATGCGTCTTTGATACTGGAGAGATTTTGTTTTATTCTCATCTAAACAGAGAGGGATGATAGCTCATATATGAGATTTCAAAGGTCTTTTATTTTGAAACTCTACATCAGAATGTCCTGATTTTTTCTGAGTGACTTGATGGGGTGTCCTGCTATCACCATGGAGTTAGATGACTCTTTGATACTGGACAGTGTTTGTTTTATTCCCATCTAAAAACAGGGATGATAGCTCATATATGAGATTTCAAAGGTATTTTATTTTGAAACTCTACATCAGAATGTCCTGATTCTCCCTGAGTGACTAGGTGGGGTGTCCTGCTATCACCCTGGAGTGAGATGCGTCTTTGATACTGGACAGTTTTTGTTTTATTCTCATCTAAAAACAGGGATGATAGCTCATACAATAGAGATTTCAAAGGTATTTTATTTTGAAACTCTACATCAGAATGTCCTGATTTTTTCTGAGTGACTAGATGGGGTGTGCTGCTATCACCCTGGATTGAGATGAGTCTTTGATACTGGACAGTTTTTGTTTTATTCTCATCTAAAAACAGGGATGATAGCTCATACAATAGAGATTTCAAAGGTCTTTTATTTTGAAACTCTACATCAGAAAGTCCTGATTCTCCCTGAGTGACTAGGTGGGGTGTCCTGTTATCACCCTGAAGTGAAATGAGTATTTGATACTGGACAGTGTTTGTTTTATTCTTATCTAAATACAGAAGGATGATAGCTCATATATGAGATTTCAAAGGTCTTTTATTTTGAAACTCTACATCAGAATGTCCTGATTCTCCCTGAGTGACTAGGTGGGGTGTCCTGCTATCACCCTGGAGTGAGATGAGTCTTTGATACTGGACAGTTTTGTTTTATTCTCATCTAAACAGAGAGGGATGATAGCTCATATATGAGATTTCAAAGGTCTGTTATTTTGAAACTGTACATCAGAATGTCCTGATTTTTTCTGAGTGACTATGTGGCGTGTCCTGCTATCACCCTGGAGTTAGATCAGTCTTTGATACTTGAGAGTTTTTGTTTTATTCTCATCTAAACAGAGAGGGATTATAGCTCATATATGAGATTTCAAAGGTCTTTTATTTTGAAACTCTACATCAGAATGTCCTGACTCTCCCTGAGTGACTAGGTGGGGTTTCATGCTATCACCCTGGAGTGAGATGAGTCTTTGATACTGGACAGTTTTTGTTTTATTCTCATCTAAAAACAGGGATGATAGCTAATACAATAGAGATTTCAAAAATATTTTATTTTGAAACTCTACATCAGAAAGTCCTGATTCTCGCTGAGTGACTAGGTGGGGTGTCCTGTTATCACCCTGAAGGGAAATGAGTATTTGATACTGGACAGTGTTTGTTTTATTCTTATCTAAAAACAGGGATGATAGCTCATATATGAGACTTCAAAGGTATTTTATTTTGAAACTCTACATCAGAATGTCCTGATTTTTTCGGAGTGACTAGAAAGGGTGTCCTGCTATCACCATGGAGTGAGATGAGTCTTTGATACTGGACAGTTTTTGTTTTATTCTCATCTAAAAACAGGGATGATAGCTAATACAATAGAGATTTCAAAAATATTTTATTTTGAAACTCTACATCAGAATGTCCTGATTTTTTCTCAGTGACTATATGGGGTATCCTGCTATCACCCTGGAGTGAGATGAGTCTTTGATACTGGAGAGATTTTGTTTTATTCTCATCTAAACAGAGAGGGATGATAGCTCATATATGAGATTTCAAAGGTCTTTTATTTTGAAACTCTACATCAGAATGTCCTGATTTTTTCTGAGTGACTTGATGGGGTGTCCTGCTATCACCATGGAGTTAGATGACTCTTTGATACTGGACAGTGTTTGTTTTATTCCCATCTAAAAACAGGGATGATAGCTCATATATGAGATTTCAAAGGTATTTTATTTTGAAACTCTACATCAGAATGTCCTGATTCTCCCTGAGTGACTAGGTGGGGTGTCCTGCTATCACCCTGGAGTGAGATGCGTCTTTGATACTGGAGAGATTTTGTTTTATTCTCATCTAAACAGAGAGGGATGATAGCTCATATATGAGATTTCAAAGGTCTTTTATTTTGAAACTCTACATCAGAATGTCCTGATTTTTTCTGAGTGACTTGATGGGGTGTCCTGCTATCACCATGGAGTTAGATGACTCTTTGATACTGGACAGTGTTTGTTTTATTCCCATCTAAAAACAGGGATGATAGCTCATATATGAGATTTCAAAGGTATTTTATTTTGAAACTCTACATCAGAATGTCCTGATTCTCCCTGAGTGACTAGGTGGGGTGTCCTGCTATCACCCTGGAGTGAGATGCGTCTTTGATACTGGACAGTTTTTGTTTTATTCTCATCTAAAAACAGGGATGATAGCTCATACAATAGAGATTTCAAAGGTATTTTATTTTGAAACTCTACATCAGAATGTCCTGATTTTTTCTGAGTGACTAGATGGGGTGTGCTGCTATCACCCTGGATTGAGATGAGTCTTTGATACTGGACAGTTTTTGTTTTATTCTCATCTAAAAACAGGGATGATAGCTCATACAATAGAGATTTCAAAGGTCTTTTATTTTGAAACTGTACATCAGAATGTCCTGATTCTCCCTGAGTGACTAGGTGGGGTTTCCTGCTATCACCCTGGAGTGAGATGAGTTTTTGATATTGGACAGTATTTGTTTTATTCTCATCTAAAAACAGGGATGATAGCTCATATATGAGACTTCAAAGGTATTTTATTTTGAAACTCTACATCAGAATGTCCTGATTTTTTCGGAGTGACTAGAAAGGGTGTCCTGCTATCACCATGGAGTGAGATGAGTCTTTGATACTGGACAGTCTTTGTTTTATTCTCATCTAAAAACAGGGATGATAGCTCATACAATAGAGATTTCAAAGGTCTTTTATTTTGAAACTCTACATCAGAAAGTCCTGATTCTCCCTGAGTGACTTGATGGGGTGTCCTGTTATAACACTGAAGGGAAATGAGTATTTGATACTGGACAGTTTTGTTTTATTCTTATCTAAATACAGAGGGATGATAGCTCATATATGAGATTTCAAAGGTCTTTTATTTTGAAACTCTACATCAGAATGTCCTGACTCTCCCTGAGTGACTAGGTGGGGTTTCATGCTATCACCCTGGAGTGAGATGAGTCTTTGATACTGGACAGTTTTTGTTTTATTCTCATCTAAAAACAGGGATGATAGCTAATACAATAGAGATTTCAAAAATATTTTATTTTGAAACTCTACATCAGAATGTCCTGATTTTTTCTCAGTGAATAGATGGGGTGTCCTGCTATCACCCTGGAGTGAGATGAGTCTTTGATACTGGAGAGATTTTGATTTATTCTCATCTAAAAACAGGGATGATAGCTCATGCAATAGAGATTTCAAAGGTCTTTTATTTTGAAACTGTACATCAGAATGTCCTGATTCTCCCTGAGTGACTAGGTGGGGTGTACTGCTATCACCCTGGAGTGAGATGAGTCTTTGATACTGGACAGTTTTTGTTTTATTCTCATCTAAAAACAGGGATGATAGCTCATACAATAGAGATTTCAAAGGTCTTTTATTTTGAAACTCTACATCAGAAAGTCCTGATTCTCCCTGAGTGACTAGGTGGGGTGTCCTGTTATCACCCTGAAGGGAAATGAGTATTTGATACTGGACAGTGTTTGTTTTATTCTTATCTAAATACAGAAGCATGATAGCTCATATATGAGATTTCAAAGGTCTTTTATTTTGAAACTCTACATCAGAATGTCCTGATTCTCCCTGAATGACTAGGTGGGGTGTCCTGCTATCACCCTGGAGTGAGATGAGTCTTTGATACTGGACAGTTTTGTTTTATTCTCATCTAAACAGAGAGGGATGATAGCTCATATATGAGATTTCAAAGGTCTGTTATTTTGAAACTGTACATCAGAATGTCCGGATTTTTTCTGAGTGACTATGTGGCGTGTCCTGCTATCACCCTGGAGTTAGATCAGTCTTTGATACTTGAGAGTTTTTGTTTTATTCTCATCTAAACAGAGAGGGATTATAGCTCATATATGAGATTTCAAAGGTCTTTTATTTTGAAACTCTACATCAGAATGTCCTGATTCTCCCTGAGTGACTAGGTGGGGTGTCCTGCTATCACCCTGGAGTGAGATGCGTCTTTGATACTGGACAGTTTTTGTTTTATTCTCATCTAAAAACAGAAGGATGATAGCTCATATATGAGATTTCAAAGGTCTTTTATTTTTGAAACTCTACATCAGAATGTCCTGATTCTCCCCGAGTGACTAGGTGGGGTGTCCTGTTATCACCCTGAAGGGAAATGAGTATTTGATACTGGACACTGTTTGTTTTATTCGTATCTAAATACAGAGGGATGATAGCTCATATATGAGATTTCAAAGGTCTTTTATTTTGAAACTCTACATCAGAATGTCCTGATTCTCCCTGAGTGACTAGGTGGGGTGTCATGCTATCACCCTGGAGTGAGATGAGTTTTTGATACTGGACAGTTATTGTTTTTTTCTCATCTAAAAAATGGGATGATAGCTCATATATGAGAATTCAAAGGTATTTTATTTTGAAACTCTAAATCAGAATGTCCTTATTTTTTCTGAGTGACTAGATGGGGTGTCCTGCTATCACCCTGGAGTGAGATGAGTCTTTGATACTAGAGAGTTTTTGTTTTATTCTCATCTAAACAGAGAGGGATGATAGCTCATATATGAGATTTCAAAGGTCTTTTATTTTGAAACTCTACATCAGAATGTCCTGTTTTTTTCTCAGTGACTAGATGGGGTGTCCTGCTATCACCCTGGAGTGAGATGAGTCTTTGATACTGGACAGTTTTTGTTTTATTCTCATCTAAAAACAGGGATGATAGCTAATACAATAGAGATTTCAAAAATATTTTATTTTGAAACTCTAAATCAGAATGTCCTGATTTTTTCTCAGTGACTAGGTGGGGTGTCCTGCTATCACCCTGGAGTGAGATGAGTCTTTGATACTGGACAGTTTTGTTTTATTCTCATCTAAACAGAGAGGGATGATAGCTCATATATGAGATTTCAAAGGTCTGTTATTTTGAAACTGTACATCAGAATGTCCTGATTCTCCCTGAGTGACTAGGTGGGGAGTCCTGCTATCACTCTGGAGTGAGATGAGTCTTTGATATTGGACAGTATTTGTTTTATTCTCATCTAAAAACAGGGATGATAGCTCATGCAATAGAGATTTCAAAGGTCTTTTATTTTGAAACTGTACATCAGAATGTCCTGATTCTCCCTGAGTGACTAGGTGGGGTGTCCTGTTATCACCCTGAAGGGAAATCAGTATTTGATACTGGACAGTGTTTGTTTTATTCTTATCTAAATACAGAAGGATGATAGCTCATATATGAGATTTCAAAGGTCTTTTATTTTGAAACTCTACATCAGAAAGTCCTGATTCTCCCTGAGTGACTAGGTGGGGTGTCCTGTTATCACCCTGAAGGGAAATGAGTACTTGATACTGGACAGTGTTTGTTTTATTCTTATCTAAATACAGAAGGATGATAGCTCATATATGAGATTTCAAAGGTCTTTTATTTTGAAACTCTACATCAGAATGTCCTGATTCTCCCTGAGTGACTAGGTGGGGTGTCTTGCTATCACCCTGGATTGAGATGAGTCTTTGATACTGGACATTTTTTGTTTTATTCTCATCTAAAAACAGGGATGATAGCTAATACAATAGAGATTTCAAAAATATTTTATTTTGAAACTCTACATCAGAATGTCCTGATATTTTCTGAGTGACTTGATGGGGTGTCCTGCTATCACCATGGAGTTAGATGACTCTTTGATACTGGACAGTGTTTGTTTTATTCCCATCTAAAAACAGGGATGATAGCTCATATATGAGATTTCAAAGGTATTTTATTTTGAAACTCTACATCAGAATGTCCTGATTTTTTCTGAGTGACTAGGTGGGGTGTCCTGCTATCACCCTGGAGTGAGATGAGTCTTTGATACTGGACAGTTTTGTTTTATTCTCATCTAAACAGAGAGGGATGATAGCTCATATATGAGATTTCAAAGGTCTGTTATTTTGAAACTGTACATCAGAATGTCCTGATTTTTTCTGAGTGACTATGTGGCGTGTCCTGCTATCACCCTGGAGTTAGATCAGTCTTTGATACTTGAGAGTTTTTGTTTTATTCTCATCTAAACAGAGAGGGATTATAGCTCATATATGAGATTTCAAAGGTCTTTTATTTTGAAACTCTACATCAGAAAGTACTGATTCTCCCTGAGTGACTAGGTGGGGTGTCCTGTTATCACCCTGAAGGGAAATCAGTATTTGATACTGGACAGTGTTTGTTTTATTCTTATCTAAATACAGAAGGATGATAGCTCATATATGAGATTTCAAAGGTCTTTTATTTTGAAACTCTACATCAGAATGTCCTGATTTTTTCTGAGTGACTAGATGGGGTGTCCTGCTATCACCCTGGAGTGAGATGAGTCTTTTATACTTGAGAATATTTGTTTTATTCTCATCTAAACAGAGAGGGATGATAGCTCATATATGAGATTTCAAAGGTCTTTTATTTTGAAACTCTACATCAGAATGTCCTGATTTTTTCTGAGTGACTAGATGGGGTGTCCTGCTATCACCATGGAGTTAGATGAGTCTTTGATACTGGACAGTGTTTGTTTTATTCTCATCTAAAAACAGGGATGATAGCTCATACAATAGAGATTTCAAAGGTATTTTATTTTGAAACTCTACATCAGAATGTCCTGATTTTTTCTGAGTGACTAGGTGGGGTGTCCTGTTATCACCCTGGAGTTTGATGAGTCTTTGATACTGGACAGTGTTTGTTTTATTCTCATCTAAAAACAGGGATGATAGCTCATGCAATAGAGATTTCAAAGGTCTTTTATTTTGAAACTGTACATCAGAATGTCCTGATTCTCCCTGAGTGACTAGGTGGGGTTTCCTGCTATCACCCTGGAGTGAGATGAGTTTTTGATATTGGACAGTATTTGTTTTATTCTCATCTAAAAACAGGGATGATAGCTCATATATGAGACTTCAAAGGTATTTTATTTTGAAACTCTACATCAGAATGTCCTGATTTTTTCGGAGTGACTAGAAAGGGTGTCCTGCTATCACCATGGAGTGAGATGAGTCTTTGATACTGGACAGTCTTTGTTTTATTCTCATCTAAAAACAGGGATGATAGCTCATACAATAGAGATTTCAAAGGTATTTTATTTTGAAACTCTAAAATCAGAATGTCCTGATTTTTTCTGAGTGACTTGATGGGGTGTCCTGCTATCACCATGGAGTTAGATGACTCTTTGATACTGGACAGTGTTTGTTTTATTCCCATCTAAAAACAGGGATGATAGCTCATATATGAGATTTCAAAGGTATTTTATTTTGAAACTCTACATCAGAATGTCCTGATTCTCCCTGAGTGACTAGGTGGGGTGTCCTGCTATCACCCTGGAGTGAGATGCGTCTTTGATACTGGACAGTTTTTGTTTTATTCTCATCTAAAAACAGGGATGATAGCTCATACAATAGAGATTTCAAAGGTATTTTATTTTGAAACTCTACATCAGAATGTCCTGATTCTCCCTGAGTGACTAGGTGGGGTGTACTGCTATCACCCTGGAGTGAGATGAGTCTTTGATACTGGACAGTTTTTGTTTTATTCTCATCTAAAAACAGGGATGATAGCTCATACAATAGAGATTTCAAAGGTCTTTTATTTTGAAACTCTACATCAGAAAGTCCTGATTCTCCCTGAGTGACTAGGTGGGGTGTCCTGTTATCACCCTGAAGGGAAATGAGTATTTGATACTGGACAGTGTTTGTTTTATTCTTATCTAAATACAGAAGGATGATAGCTCATATATGAGATTTCAAAGGTCTTTTATTTTGAAACTCTACATCAGAATGTCCTGATTTTTTCTGAGTGACTAGGTGGGGTGTCCTGCTATCACCCTGGAGTGAGATGAGTCTTTGATACTGGACAGTTTTGTTTTATTCTCATCTAAACAGAGAGGGATGATAGCTCATATATGAGATTTCAAAGGTCTGTTATTTTGAAACTGTACATCAGAATGTCCTGATTTTTTCTGAGTGACTATGTGGCGTGTCCTGCTATCACCCTGGAGTTAGATCAGTCTTTGATACTTGATAGTTTTTGTTTTATTCTCATCTAAACAGAGAGGGATTATAGCTCATATATGAGATTTCAAAGGTCTTTTATTTTGAAACTCTACATCAGAATGTCCTGATTCTCCCTGAGTGACTAGGTGGGGTGTCCTGCTATCACCCTGGAGTGAGATGCGTCTTTGATACTGGACAGTTTTTGTTTTATTCTCATCTAAAAACAGGGATGATAGCTCATACAATAGAGATTTCAAATGTATTTTATTTTGAAACTCTACATCAGAATATCCTGATTTTTTCTGAGTGACTAGATGGGGTGTCCTGCTATCACCCTGCAGTGAGATGAGTCTTTGATACTGGACAGTTTTTGTTTTATTCTCATCTAAAAACAGGGATGATAGCTCATGCAATAGAGATTTCAAAGGTCTTTTATTTTGAAACTGTACATCAGAATGTCCTGATTCTCCCTGAGTGACTAGGTGGGGTGTCCTGCTATCACCCTGGAGTGAGATGAGTCTTTGATATTGGACAGTATTTGTTTTATTCTCATCTAAATACAGGGATGATAGCTCATGCAATATATATTTCAAAGGTCTTTTATTTTGAAACTCTACATCAGAAAGTCCTGATTCTCCCTGAGTGACTAGGTGGGGTGTCCTGTTATCACCCTGAAGGGAAATGAGTATTTGATACGGGACAGTGTTTGTTTTATTCGTATCTAAATACAGAGGGATGATAGCTCATATATGAGATTTCAAAGGTCTTTTATTTTGAAACTCTACATCAGAATGTCCTGATTCTCCCTGAGTGACTAGGTGGGGTGTCATGCTATCACCCTGGAGTGAGATGCGTCTTTGAGACTGGACAGTTTTTGTTTTATTCTCATCTAAAAACAGGGATGATAGCTCATACAATAGAGATTTCAAAGGTATTTTATTTTGAAACTCTACATCAGAATGTCCTGATTTTTTCTGAGTGACTAGGTGGGGTGTCCTGTTATCACCCTGGAGTGAGATGAGTCTTTGATACTGGACAGTTTTTGTTTTATTCTCATCTAAACAGAGAGGGATGATATCTCATATATGAGATTTCAAAGGTGTTTTATTTTGAAACTCTACATCACAATGTCCTGATTTTTTCTGAGTGACTTGATGGGGTGTCCTGCTATCACCATGGAGTTAGATGAGTCTTTGATACTGGACAGTGTTTGTTTTATTCCCATCTAAAAACAGGGATGATAGCTCATATATGAGATTTCAAAGGTATTTTATTTTGAAACTCTAAATCAGAATGTCCTGATTTTTTCTGAGTAACTAGGTGGGGTGTCCTGCTATCACCCTGGAGTGAGATGCGTCTTTGATACTGGACAATTTTTGTTTTATTCTCATCTAAAAACAGGGATGATAGCTCATTCAATAGAGATTTCAAAGGTCTTTTATTTTGAAACTGTATATCAGAATGTCCTGATTCTCCCTGAGTGACTAGGTGGGGTTTCCTGCTATCACCCTGGAGTGAGATGAGTTTTTGATATTGGACAGTTTTTGTTTTATTCTCATCTAAAAACAGGGATGATAGCTCATATATGAGACTTCAAAGGTATTTTATTTTGAAACTCTAAATCAGAATGTCCTGATTTTTTCTGAGTAACTAGGTGGGGTTTCCTGCTATCACCCTGGAGTGAGATGCGTCTTTGATACTGGACAGTCTTTTTATTTATTCTCATCTAAAAATAGGGATGATAGCTCATACAATAGAGATTTCAAAGGTCTTTTATTTTGAAACTCTACATCAGAATGTCCTGATTCTCCCTGAGTGACTAGGTGGGGTGTACTGCTATCACCCTGGAGTGAGATGAGTCTTTGATACTGGACAGTTTTTGTTTTATTCTCATCTAAAAACAGGGATGATAGCTCATACAATAGAGATTTCAAAGGTCTTTTATTTTGAAACTCTACATCAGAAAGTCCTGATTCTCCCTGATTGACTAGGTGGGGTGTCCTGTTATCACCCTGAAGGGAAATCAGTATTTGATACTGGACAGTGTTTGTTTTATTCTTATCTAAATACAGAAGGATGATAGCTCATATATGAGATTTCAAAGGTCTTTTATTTTGAAACTCTACATCAGAAAGTCCTGATTCTCCCTGAGTGACTAGGTGGGGTGTCCTGTTATCACCCTGAAGGGAAATGAGTATTTGATACTGGACAGTGTTTGTTTTATTCTTATCTAAATACAGAAGGATGATAGCTCATATATGAGATTTCAAAGGTCTTTTATTTTGAAACTCTACATCAGAATGTCCTGATTCTCCCTGCGTGACTAGGTGGGGTGTCATGCTATCACCCTGGAGTGAGATGAGTTTTTGATACTGGACAGTTATTGTTTTATTCTCATCTAAAAAATGGGATGATAGCTCATACAATAGAGATTTCAAAGGTATTTTATTTTGAAACTCTACATCAGAATGTCCTGATTTTTTCTGAGTGACTAGATGGGGTGTCGTGCTATCACCCTGGAGTGAGATGAGTCTTTTATACTTGAGAATATTTGTTTTATTCTCATCTAAACAGAGAGGGATGATAGCTCATATATGAGATTTCAAAGGTCTTTTATTTTGAAACTCTACATCAGAATGTCCTGATTTTTTCTGAGTGACTAGATGGGGTGTCCTGCTATCACCATGGAGTTAGATGAGTCTTTGATACTGGACAGTGTTTGTTTTATTCCCATCTAAAAACAGGGATGATAGCTCATATATGAGACTTCAAAGGTATTTTATTTTGAAACTCTAAATCAGAATGTTCTGATTCTCCCTGAGTGACTAGGTGGGGTGTCCTGCTATCACCCTGCAGTGAGATGCGTCTTTGAGACTGGACAGTTTTTGTTTTATTCTCATCTAAAAACAGGGATGATAGCTCATATATGAGACTTCAAAGGTATTTTATTTTGAAACTCTACATCAGAATGTTCTGATTTTTTCTGAGTGACTAGGTGGGGTGTCCTGCTTTCACCCTGGAGTTTGATGAGTATTTGATATTGGACAGTTATTGTTGTATTCTCATCTAAAAACAGGGATGATAGCTCATATATGAGACTTCAAAGGTATTTTATTTTGAAACTGTACATCAGAATGTCCTGATTTTTTCTCAGTGACTAGATGGGGTGTCCTGCTATCACCCTGGAGTGAGATTCGTCTTTGATACTGGACAATTTTTGTTTTATTCTCATCTAAAAACAGGGATGATAGCTCATTCAATAGAGATTTCAAAGGTCTTTTATTTTGAAACTGTATATCAGAATGTCCTGATTCTCCCTGAGTGACTAGGTGGGGTTTCCTGCTATCACCCTGGAGTGAGATGAGTTTTTGATATTGGACAGTATTTGTTTTATTCTCATCTAAAAACAGGGATGATAGCTCATATATGAGACTTCAAAGGTATTTTATTTTGAAACTCTACATCTGAATGTCCTGATTTTTTCGGAGTGACTAGAAAGGGTGTCCTGCTATCACCATGGATTGAGATGAGTCTTTGATACTGGACAGTCTTTGTTTTATTCTCATCTAAAAACAGGGATGATAACTCATACAATAGAAATTTCAAAGGTCTTTTATTTTGAAACTCTACATCAGAAAGTCCTTATTCTCCCTGAGTGACTAGGTGGGGTGTCCTGTTATAACCCTGAAGGGAAATGAGTATTTGATACTGGACAGTTTTTGTTTTATTCTTATCTAAATACAGAGGGATGATAGCTCATATATGAGATTTCAAAGGTCTTTTATTTTGAAACTGTACATCAGAATGTCCTGATTCTCCCTGAGTGACTAGGTGGGGTGTCATGCTATCACCCTGCAGTGAGATGAGTCTTTGATACTGGACAGTTTTTGTTTTATTCTAATCTAAAAACAGGGATGATAGCTAATACAATAGAGATTTCAAAAATATTTTATTTTGAAACTCTACATCAGAATGTCCTGATTTTTTCTCAGTCACTAGATGGGGTGTCCTGCTATCACCCTGGAGTGAGATGAGTCTTTGATACTGGACAGTTTTTGTTTTATTCTCATCTAAAAATAGGGATGATAGCTCATACAATAGAGATTTCAAAGGTATTTTATTTTGAAACTCTACATCAGAATGTCCTGATTTTTTCTGAGTGACTAGGTGGGGTGTCCTGCTATCACCCTGGAGTGAGATGAGTCTTTGATACTGGACAGTTTTGTTTTATTCTCATCTAAACAGAGAGGGATGATAGTTCATATATGAGATTTCAAAGGTCTTTTATTTTGAAACTGTACATCAGAATGTCCTGATTTTTTCTGAGTGACTATGTGGCGTGTCCTGCTATCACCCTGGAGTGAGATCAGTCTTTGATACTTGAGAGTTTTTGTTTTATTCTCATCTAAACAGAGAGGGATTATAGCTCATATATGAGATTTCAAAGGTCTTTTATTTTGAAACTCTACATCAGAATGTCCTGATTCTCCCTGAGTGACTAGGTGGGGTGTCCTGCTATCACCCTGGAGTGAGATGAGTCTTTGATACTGGACAGTTTTTGTTTTATTCTCATCTAAAAATAGGGATGATAGCTCATACAATAGAGATTTCAAAGGTATTTTATTTTGAAACTCTACATCAGAATGTCCTGATTTTTTCTGAGTGACTAGGTGGGGTGTCCTGCTATCACCCTGGAGTGAGATGAGTCTTTGATACTGGACAGTTTTGTTTTATTCTCATCTAAACAGAGAGGGATGATAGTTCATATATGAGATTTCAAAGGTCTTTTATTTTGAAACTGTACATCAGAATGTCCTGATTTTTTCTGAGTGACTATGTGGCGTGTCCTGCTATCACCCTGGAGTGAGATCAGTCTTTGATACTTGAGAGTTTTTGTTTTATTCTCATCTAAACAGAGAGGGATTATAGCTCATATATGAGATTTCAAAGGTCTTTTATTTTGAAACTCTACATCAGAATGTCCTGATTCTCCCTGAGTGACTAGGTGGGGTGTCCTGCTATCACCCTGGAGTGAGATGCGTCTTTGATACTGGACAGTTTTTGTTTTATTTTCATCTAAAAACAGGGATGATAGCTCATACAATAGAGATTTCAAAGGTATTTTATTTTGAAACTCTACATCAGAATGTCCTGATTTTTTCTGAGTGACTAGATGGGGTGTGCTGCTATCACCCTGGAGTGAGATGAGTCTTTGATACTGGACAGTTTTTGTTTTATTCTCATCTAAAAACAGGGATGATAGCTCATGCAATAGAGATTTCAAAGGTCTTTTATTTTGAAACTGTACATCAGAATGTCCTGATTCTCTCTGAGTGACTAGGTGGGGTGTACTGTTATCACCCTGAAGGGAAATGAGTATTTGATACTGGACAGTGTTTGTTTTATTCTTATCTAAATACAGAAGGATGATAGCTCATATATGAGATTTCAAAGGTCTTTTATTTTGAAACTCTACATCAGAATGTCCTGATTCTCCCTGAGTGACTAGGTGGGGTGTCATGCTATCACCCTGGAGTGAGATGAGTTTTTGATACTGGACAGTTATTGTTTTATTCTCATCTAAAAAATGGGATGATAGCTCATATATGAGAATTCAAAGTTATTTTATTTTGAAACTCTAGATCAGAATGTCCTGATTCTTTCTGAGTGACTAGATGGGGTGTCCTGCTATCACTCTGGAGTGAGATGAGTCTTTTATACTTGAGAATATTTGTTTTATTCTCATCTAAAAACAGGGATGATAGCTCATGCAATAGAGATTTCAAATGTCTTTTATTTTGAAACTGTACATCAGAATGTCCTGATTCTCCCTGAGTGACTAGGTGGGGTTTCCTGCTATCACCCTGGAGTGAGATGAGTTTTTGATATTGGACAGTATTTGTTTTATTCTCATCTAAAAACAGGGATGATAGCTCATATATGAGACTTCAAAGGTATTTTATTTTGAAACTCTAAATCAGAATGTCCTGATTTTTTCGGAGTGACTAGAAAGGGTGTCCTGCTATCACCATGGAGTGAGATGAGTTTTTGATATTGGACAGTATTTGTTTAATTCTCATCTAAAAACAGGGATGATAGCTCATATATGAGACTTCAAAGGTATTTTATTTTGAAACTCTAAATCAGAATGTCCTGATTTTTTCGGAGTGACTAGAAAGGGTGTCCTGCTATCACCATGGAGTGAGATGAGTCTTTGATACTGGACAGTCTTTGTTTTATTCTCATCTAAAAACAGGGATGATAGCTCATACAATAGAGATTTCAAAGGTCTTTTATTTTGAAACTCTACATCAGAAAGTCCTTATTCTCCCTGAGTGACTAGGTGGGGTGTCCTGTTATAACCCTGAATGGAAATGAGTATTTGATACTGGACAGTTTTTGTTTTATTCTTATCTAAATACAGAGGGATGATAGCTCATATATGAGATTTCAAAGGTCTTTTATTTTGAAACTGTACATCAGAATGTCCTGATTCTCCCTGAGTGACTAGGTGGGGTTTCATGCTATCACCCTGCAGTGAGATGAGTCTTTGATACTGGACAGTTTTTGTTTTATTCTAATCTAAAAACAGGGATGATAGCTAATACAATAGAGATTTCAAAAATATTTTATTTTGAAAATCTACATCAGAATGTCCTGATTTTTTCTCAGTCACTAGATGGGGTGTCCTGCTATCACCCTGGAGTGAGATGAGTCTTTGATACTGGACAGTTTTTGTTTTATTCTCATCTAAAAACAGGGATGATAGCTAATACAATAGAAATTTCAAAAATATTTTATTTTGAAACTCTACATCAGAATGTCCTGATTTTTTCTCAGTGACTAGATGGGGTGTCCTGCTATCACCCTGGAGTGAGATGAGTCTTTGATACTGGAGAGATTTTGTTTTATTCTCATCTAAACAGAGAGGGATGATATCTCATATATGAGATTTCAAAGGTCTTTTATTTTGAAACTCTACATCACAATGTCCTGATTTTTTCTGAGTGACTTGATGGGGTGTCCTGCTATCACCATGGAGTTAGATGAGTCTTTGATACTGGACAGTGTTTGTTTTATTCCCATCTAAAAACAGGGATGATAGCTCATATATGAGATTTCAAAGGTATTTTATTTTGAAACTCTAAATCAGAATGTCCTGATTTTTTCTGAGTAACTAGATGGGGTGTCCTGCTATCACCCTGGAGTGAGATGCGTCTTTGATACTGGACAGTTTTTGTTTTATTCTCATCTAAAAACAGGGATGATAGCTCATGCAATAGAGATTTCAAAGGTATTTTATTTTGAAACTGTACATCAGAATGTCCTGATTCTCCCTGAGTGACTAGGTGGGGTGTACTGCTATCACCCTGGAGTGAGATGAGTCTTTGATACTGGACAGTTTTTGTTTTATTCTCATCTAAAAACAGGGATGATAGCTCATACAATAGAGATTTCAAAGGTCTTTTATTTTGAAACTCTACATCAGAAAGTCCTGATTCTCCCTGAGTGACTAGGTGGGGTGTCCTGTTATCACCCTGAAGGGAAATCAGTATTTGATACTGGACAGTGTTTGTTTTATTCTTATCTAAATACAGAAGGATGATAGCTCATATATGAGCTTTCAAAGGTCTTTTATTTTGAACCTCTACATCAGAAAGTCCTGATTCTCCCTGAGTGACTAGGTGGGGTGTCCTGTTATCACCCTGAAGGGAAATGAGTATTTGATACTGGACAGTGTTTGTTTTATTCTTATCTAAATACAGAAGGATGATAGCTCATATATGAGATTTCAAAGGTCTTTTATTTTGAAACTCTACATCAGAATGTCCTGATTTTTTCTGAGTGACTAGGTGGGGTGTCCTGTTATCACCCTGGAGTTTGATGAGTCTTTGATACTGGACAGTGTTTGTTTTATTCTCATCTAAAAACAGGGATGATAGCTCATGCAATAGAGATTTCAAAGGTCTTTTATTTTGAAACTGTACATCAGAATGTCCTGATTCTCCCTGAGTGACTAGGTGGGGTTTCCTGCTATCACCCTGGAGTGAGATGAGTTTTTGATATTGGACAGTATTTGTTTTATTCTCATCTAAATACAGGGATGATAGCTCATATATGAGACTTCAAAGGTATTTTATTTTGAAACTCTACATCAGAATGTCCTGATTTTTTCGGAGTGACTAGAAAGGGTGTCCTGCTATCACCATGGAGTGAGATGAGTCTTTGATACTGGACAGTCTTTGTTTTATTCTCATCTAAAAACAGGGATGATAGCTCATACAATAGAGATTTCAAAGGTCTTTTATTTTGAAACTCTACATCAGAAAGTCCTGATTCTCCCTGAGTGACTAGGTGGGGTGTCCTGTTATAACCCTGAAGGGAAATGAGTATTTGATACTGGACAGTTTTGTTTTATTCTTATCTAAATACAGAGGGATGATAGCTCATATATGAGATTTCAAAGGTCTTTTATTTTGAAACTGTACATCAGAATGTCCTGACTCTCCCTGAGTGACTAGGTGGGGTTTCATGCTATCACCATGGATTGAGATTAGTCTTTGATACTGGACAGTTTTTGTTTTATTCTCATCTAAAAACAGGGATGATAGCTAATACAATAGAGATTTCAAAAATATTTTATTTTGAAACTCTACATCAGAATGTCCTGATTTTTTCTCAGTGACTAGATGGGGTGTCCTGCTATCACCCTGGAGTGAGATGAGTCTTTGATACTTGAGAGTTTTTGTTTTATTCTCATCTAAACAGAGAGGGATTATAGCTCATATATGAGATTTCAAAGGTCTGTTATTTTGAAACTGTACATCAGAATGTCCTGATTTTTTCTGAGTGACTATGTGGCGTGTCCTACTATCACCCTGGAGTTAGATCAGTCTTTGATACTTGAGAGTTTTTGTTTTATTCTCATCTAAACAGAGAGGGATTATAGCTCATATATGAGATTTCAAAGGTCTTTTATTTTGAAACTCTACATCAGAATGTCCTGATTCTCCCTGAGTGACTAGGTGGGGTGTCCTGTTATCACCCTGGAGTGAGATGCGTCTTTGATACTGGACAGTTTTTGTTTTATTCTCATCTAAAAACAGGGATGATAGCTCATGCAATAGAGATTTCAAAGGTCTTTTATTTTGAAATTCTACATCACAATGTCCTGATTCTCCCTGAGTGACTAGATGGGTGTCCTACTATCACCATGGAGTGAGATGAGTCTTTGATAATGGACAGTTTTTGTTTTATTCTCATATAAAAACAGGGATGATAGCTCATGCAATAGAGATTTCAAAGGTATTTTATTTTGAAACTGTACATCAGAATGTCCTGATTTTTTCTGAGTGACTAGATGGGGTGTCCTGCTATCACCCTGGAGTGAGATGAGTCTTTGATACTGGAGAGATTTTGTTTTATTCTCATCTAAACAGAGAGGGATGATAGCTCATATATGAGATGTCAAAGGTATTTTATTTTGAAACTGTACATCAGAATGTCCTGATTTTTTCTGAGTTACTTGATGGGGTGTCCTGCTATCACCCTGGAGTTAGATGAGTCTTTGATACTGGACAGTGTTTGTTTTATTCCCAACTAAAAACAGGGATGATAGCTCATATATGAGATTTCAAAGGTATTTTATTTTGAAACTCTAAATCAGAATGTCCTGATTTTTTCTGAGTGACTAGGTTGGATGTCCTGCTATCACCCTGGAGTGAGATGAGTCTTTGATACTGGACATTTTTGTTTTATTCTCATCTAAACAGAGAGGGATGATAGCTCATATATGAGATTTCAAAGGTCTTTTATTTTGAAACTGTACATCAGAATGTCCTGATTTTTTCTGAGTGACTATGTGGCGTGTCCTGCTATCACCCTGGAGTTAGATCAGTCTTTGATACTTGAGAGTTTTTGTTTTATTCTCATCTAAACAGAGAGGGATTATAGCTCATATATGAGATTTCAAAGGTCTTTTATTTTGAAACTCTTCATCAGAATGTCCTGATTCTCCCTGAGTGACTAGGTGGGGTGTCCTGCTATTACCCTGGAGTGAGATGCGTCTTTGAGACTGGACAGTTTTTGTTTTATTCTCATCTAAAAACAGGGATGATAGCTCATACAATAGAGATTTCAAATGTATTTTATTTTGAAACTCTACATCAGAATATCCTGATTTTTTCTGAGTGACTAGATGGGGTGTCCTGCTATCACCCTGCAGTGAGATGAGTCTTTGATACTGGACAGTTTTTGTTTTATTCTCATCTAAAAACAGGGATGATAGCTCATGCAATAGAGATTTCAAAGGTCTTTTATTTTGAAACTGTACATCAGAATGTCCTGATTCTCACTGAGTGACTAGGTGGGGTGTCCTGTTATCACCCTGAAGGGAAATGAGTATTTGATACTGGACAGTGTTTGTTTTATTCGTATCTAAATACAGAGGGATGATAGCTCATATATGATATTTCAAAGGTCTTTTATTTTGAAACTCTACATCAGAATGTCCTGATTCTCCCTGAGTGACTAGGTGGGGTGTCATGCTATTACCCTGGAGTGAGATGAGTTTTTGATACTGGACAGTTATTGTTTTATTCTCATCTAAAAAATGGGATGATAGCTCATATATGAGAATTCAAAGGTATTTTATTTTGAAAATCTAAATCAGAATGTCCTGATTTTTTCTGAGTGACTAGATGGGGTGTCCTGCTATCACCATGGAGTTAGATGAGTCTTTGATACTGGACAGTGTTTGTTTTATTCCCATCTAAAAACAGGGATGATAGCTCATATATGAGACTTCAAAGGTATTTTATTTTGAAACTCTAAATCAGAATGTCCTGATTCTCCCTGAGTGACTAGGTGGGGTGTCCTGCTATTACCCTGGAGTGAGATGCGTCTTTGAGACTGGACAGTTTTTGTTTTATTCTCATCTAAAAACAGGGATGATAGCTCATACAATAGAGATTTCAAAGGTATTTTATTTTGAAACTCTACATCAGAATGTCCTGATTTTTTCTGAGTGACTAGGTGGGGTTTCCTGCTATCACCCTGGAGTGTGATGAGTCTTTGATATTGGACAGTTATTGTTTTATTCTCATCTAAAAACAGGGATGATAGCTCATATATGAGATTTCAAAGGTATTTTATTTTGAAACTGTACATCAGAATGTCCTGATTTTTTCTGAGTGACTAGATGGGGTGTCCTTCTATCACCCTGGAGTGAGATTAGTCTTTGATACGGGACAGTTTTTGTTTTATTCTCATCTAAAAACAGGGATGAGAGCTAATACAATAGAGATATCAAAAATATTTTATTTTGAAACTCTACATCAGAATGTCCTGATTTTTTCTCAGTCACTAGATGGGGTGTCCTGCTATCACCCTGGAGTGAGATGAGTCTTTGATACTGGACAGTTTTTGTTTTATTCTCATCTAAAAACAGGGATGATAGCTAATACAATAGAGATTTCAAAAATATTTTATTTTGAAACTCTACATCAGAATGTCCTGATTTTTTCTCAGTGACTAGATGGGGTGTCCTGCTATCACCCTGGAGTGAGATGAGTCTTTGATAATGGAGAGATTTTGTTTTATTCTCATCTAAACAGAGAGGGATGATAGCTCATATATGAGATTTCAAAGGTCTTTTATTTTGAAACTCTACATCACAATGTCCTGATTTTTTCTGAGTAACTAGGTGGGGTGTCCTGCTATCACCCTGGAGTGAGATGCGTCTTTGATACTGGACAGTCTTTGTTTTATTCTCATCTAAAAATAGGGATGATAGCTCATACAATAGAGATTTCAAAGGTATTTTATTTTGAAACTCTACATCAGAATGTCCTGATTTTTTCTGAGTGACTAGGTGGGGTGTCCTGCTATCACCCTGGAGTGAGATGAGTCTTTGATACTTGAGAGTTTTTGTTTTATTCTCATCTAAACAGAGAGGGATTATAGCTCATATATGAGATTTCAAAGGTCTGTTATTTTGAAACTGTACATCAGAATGTCCTGATTTTTTCTGAGTGACTATGTGGCGTGTCCTGCCATCACCCTGGAGTTAGATCAGTCTTTGATACTTGAGAGTTTTTGTTTTATTCTCATCTAAACAGAGAGGGATTATAGCTCATATATGAGATTTCAAAGGTCTTTTATTTTGAAACTCTACATCAGAATGTCCTGATTCTCCCTGAGTGACTAGGTGGGGTGTCCTGTTATCACCCTGGAGTGAGATGCGTCTTTGATACTGGACAGTTTTTGTTTTATTCTCATCTAAAAACAGGGATGATAGCTCATATATGAGATTTCAAAGGTATTTTATTTTGAAACTGTACATCAGAATGTCCTGATTTTTTCTGAGTGACTAGATGGGGTGTCCTTCTATCACCCTGGAGTGAGATTAGTCTTTGATACGGGACAGTTTTTGTTTTATTCTCATCTAAAAACAGGGATGAGAGCTAATACAATAGAGATATCAAAAATATTTTATTTTGAAACTATACATCAGAATGTCCTGATTTTTTCTCAGTCACTAGATGGGGTGTCCTGCTATCACCCTGGAGTGAGATGAGTCTTTGATACTGGACAGTTTTTGTTTTATTCTCATCTAAAAACAGGGATGATAGCTAATACAATAGAGATTTCAAAAATATTTTATTTTGAAACTCTACATCAGAATGTCCTGATTCTCCCTGAGTGACTAGGTGGGGTGTCCTGTTATCACCCTGGAGTGAGATGCGTCTTTGATACTGGACAGTTTTTGTTTTATTCTCATCTAAAAACAGGGATGATAGCTCATGCAATAGAGATTTCAAAGGTCTTTTATTTTGAAATTCTACATCAGAATGTCCTGATTCTCCCTGAGTGACTAGATGGGTGTCCTACTATCACCATGGAGTGAGATGAGTCTTTGATAATGGACAGTTTTTTGTTTTATTCTCATATAAAAACAGGGATGATAGCTCATGCAATAGAGATTTCAAAGGTATTTTATTTTGAAACTGTACATCAGAATGTCCTGATTTTTTCTGAGTGACTAGATGGGGTGTCCTGCTATCACCCTGGAGTGAGATGAGTCTTTGATACTGGAGAGATTTTGTTTTATTCTCATCTAAACAGAGAGGGATGATAGCTCATATATGAGATGTCAAAGGTATTTTATTTTGAAACTGTACATCAGAATGTCCTGATTTTTTCTGAGTTACTTGATGGGGTGTCCTGCTATCACCCTGGAGTTAGATGAGTCTTTGATACTGGACAGTGTTTGTTTTATTCCCAACTAAAAACAGGGATGATAGCTCATATATGAGATTTCAAAGGTATTTTATTTTGAAACTCTAAATCAGAATGTCCTGATTTTTTCTGAGTGACTAGGTGGGGTGTCCTGCTATCACCCTTGAGTGAGATGCGTCTTTGATACTGGACAGTCTTTGTTTTATTCTCATCTAAAAATAGGGATGATAGCTCATACAATAGAGATTTAAAATGTATTTTATTTTGAAACTCTACATCAGAATATCCTGATTTTTTCTGAGTGACTAGATGGGGTGTCCTGCTATCACCCTGCAGTGAGATGAGTCTTTGATACTGGACAGTTTTTGTTTTATTCTCATCTAAAAACAGGGATGATAGCTCATGCAATAGAGATTTCAAAGGTCTTTTATTTTGAAACTGTACATCAGAATGTCCTGATTCTCACTGAGTGACTAGGTGGGGTGTCATGCTATCACCCTGGAGTGAGATGAGTTTTTGATACTGGACAGTTATTGTTTTATTCTCATCTAAAAAATGGGATGATAGCTCATATATGAGAATTCAAAGGTATTTTATTTTGAAAATCTAAATCAGAATGTCCTGATTTTTTCTGAGTGACTAGATGGGGTGTCCTGCTATCACCCTGGAGTGAGATGAGTCTTTGATACTGGAGAGTGTTTGTTTTATTCTCATCTAAACAGAGAGGGATGATAGCTCATATATGAGATTTCAAAGGTCTTTTATTTTGAAACTCTACATCAGAATGTCCAGATTTTTTCTGAGTGACTAGATGGGGTGTCCTGCTATCACCATGGAGTTAGATGAGTCTTTGATACTGGACAGTGTTTGTTTTATTCCCATCTAAAAACAGGGATGATAGCTCATATATGAGACTTCAAAGGTATTTTATTTTGAAACTCTAAATCAGAATGTCCTGATTCTCCCTGAGTGACTAGGTGGGGTGTCCTGCTATTACCCTGGAGTGAGATGCGTCTTTGAGACTGGACAGTTTTTGTTTTATTCTCATCTAAAAACAGGGATGATAGCTCATACAATAGAGATTTCAAAGGTATTTTATTTTGAAACTCTACATCAGAATGTCCTGATTTTTTCTGAGTGACTAGATGGGGTTTCCTGCTATCACCCTGGAGTTTGATGAGTCTTTGATATTGGACAGTTATTGTTGTATTCTCATCTAAAAACAGGGATGATAGCTCATATATGAGATTTCAAAGGTATTTTATTTTGAAACTGTACATCAGAATGTCCTGATTTTTTCTGAGTGACTAGATGGGGTGTCCTTATACCACCCTGGATTGAGATTAGTCTTTGATACTGGACAGTTTTTGTTGTATTCTCATCTAAAAACAGGGATGAGAGCTAATACAATAGAGATATCAAAAATATTTTATTTTGAAACTCTACATCCGAATGTCCTGATTTTTTCTCAGTCACTAGATGGGGTGTCCTGCTATCACCCTGGAGTGAGATGAGTCTTTGATACTGGACAGTTTTTGTTTTATTCTCATCTAAAAACAGGGATGATAGCTAATACAATAGAGATTTCAAAAATATTTTATTTTGAAACTCTACATCAGAATGTCCTGATTTTTTCTCAGTGACTAGATGGGGTGTCCTGCTATCACCCTGGAGTGAGATCAGTCTTTGATACTTGAGAGTTTTTGTTTTATTCTCATCTAAACAGAGAGGGATTATAGCTCATATATGAGATTTCAAAGGTCTTTTATTTTGAAACTCTAGGTCAGAATGTCCTGATTCTCCCTGAGTGACTAGGTGGGGTGTCCTGCTATCACCCTGGAGTGAGATGCGTCTTTGATACTGGACAGTTTTTGTTTTATTATCATCTAAAAACAGGGATGATAGCTCATACAATAGAGATTTCAAAGGTATTTTATTTTGAAACTCTACATCAGAATGTCCTGATTTTTTCTGAGTGACTAGATGGGGTGTGCTGCTATCAGCCTGGAGTGAGATGAGTCTTTGATACTGGACAGTTTTTGTTTTATTCTCATCTAAAAACAGGGATGATAGCTCATGCAATAGAGATTTCAAAGGTCTTTTATTTTGAAACTGTACATCAGAATGTCCTGATTCTCCCTGAGTGACTAGGTGGGGTGTACTGCTATCACCCTGGAGTGAGATCAGTCTTTGATACTGGACAGTTTTTGTTTTATTCTCATCTAAAAACAGGGATGATAGCTCATACAATAGAGATTTCAAAGGTCTTTTATTTTGAAACTCTACATCAGAAAGTCCTGCTTCTCCCTGAGTGACTAGGTGGGGTGTCCTGTTATCACCCTGAAGGGAAATGAGTATTTGATACTGGACAGTGTTTGTTTTATTCTTATCTAAATACAGAAGGATGATAGCTCATATATGATAATTCAAAGTTATTTTATTTTGAAACTCTACATCAGAATGTCCTGATTTTTTCTGAGTGACTAGATGGGGTGTCCTGCTATCACCCTGGAGTGAGATGAGTCTTTTATACTTGAGAATATTTGTTTTATTCTCATCTAAACAGAGAGGGATGATAGCTCATATATGAGATTTCAAAGGTTTTTTATTTTGAAACTCTACATCAGAATGTCCTGATTTTTTCTGAGTGACTAGATGGGCTGTCCTGCTATCACCATGGAGTTAGATGAGTCTTTGATACTGGACAGTGTTTGTTTTATTCTCATCTAAAAACAGGGATGATAGCTCATACAATAGAGATTTCAAAGGTATTTTATTTTGAAACTCTACATCAGAATGTCCTGATTTTTTCTGAGTGACTAGGTGGCGTGTCCTGTTATCACCCTGGAGTTTGATGAGTCTTTGATACTGGACAGTGTTTTTTTTATTCTCATCTAAAAACAGGGATGATAGCTCATG
This sequence comes from Notothenia rossii, assembly GCF_949606895.1. Lineage (NCBI taxonomy): Eukaryota > Metazoa > Chordata > Actinopteri > Perciformes > Nototheniidae > Notothenia > Notothenia rossii. The sequence continues at coordinate 45,164,039 of NC_136902.1, forward strand.
CAATAGAGATTTCAAAGGTCTTTTATTTTGAAACTGTACATCAGAATGTCCTGATTCTCCAAGAGTGACTAGGTGGGGTTTCCTGCTATCACCCTGGAGTGAGATGAGTTTTTGATATTGGACAGTATTTGTTTTATTCTCATCTAAAAACAGGGATGATAGCTCATATATGAGACTTCAAAGGTATTTTATTTTGAAACTCTACATCAGAATGTCCTGATTTTTTCGGAGTGACTAGAAAGGGTGTCCTGCTATCACCATGGAGTGAGATGAGTCTTTGATACTGGACAGTCTTTGTTTTATTCTCATCTAAAAACAGGGATGATAGCTCATACAATAGAGATTTCAAAGGTCTTTTATTTTGAAACTCTACATCAGAAAGTCCTGATTCTCCCTGAGTGACTAGGTGGGGTGTCCTGTTATAACCCTGAAGGGAAATTAGTATTTGATACTGGACAGTTTTGTTTTATTCTTATCTAAATACAGAGGGATGATAGCTCATATATGAGATTTCAAAGGTCTTTTATTTTGAAACTCTACATCAGAATGTCCTGATTCTCCCTGAGTGACTAGGTGGGGTTTCATGCTATCACCCTGGAGTGAGATGAGTCTTTGATACTGGACAGTTTTTGTTTTATTCTCATCTAAAAACAGGGATGATAGCTAATAAAATAGAGATTTCAAAAATATTTTATTTTGAAACTCTACATCAGCATGTCCTGATTTTTTCTTAGTGACTAGATGGGGTGTCCTGCTATCACCCTGGAGTGAGATGAGTCTTTGATACTGGACAGTTGTTGTTTTATTCTCATCTAAAAACAAGGATGATAGCTAATACAATAGAGATTTCAAAAATATTTTATTTTGAAACTCTACATCAGAATGTCCTGATTTTTTCTCAGTGACTAGATGGGGTGTCCTGCTATCACCCTGGAGTGAGATGAGTCTTTGATACTGGAGAGATTTTGTTTTATTCTCATCTAAACAGAGAGGGATGATAGCTCATATATGAGATTTCAAAGGTCTTTTATTTTGAAACTCTACATCAGAATGTCCTGATTTTTTCTGAGTGACTTGATGGGGTGTCCTGCTATCACCATGGAGTTAGATGACTCTTTGATACTGGACAGTGTTTGTTTTATTCTCATCTAAAAACAGGGATGATAGCTCATATATGAGATTTCAAAGGTATTTTATTTTGAAACTCTAAATCAGAATGTCCTGAATTTTTCTGAGTGACTAGGTGGGGTGTCCTGCTATCACCCTGGAGTGAGATGCGTCTTTGATACTGGACAGTCTTTGTTTTATTCTCATCTAAAAATAGGGATGATAGCTCATACAATAGAGATTTCAAAGGTATTTTATTTTGAAACTCTACATCAGAATGTCCTGATTTTTTCTGAGTGACTAGGTGGGGTGTCCTGCTATCACCCTGGAGTTAGATCAGTCTTTGATACTTGAGAGTTTTTGTTTTATTCTCATCTAAACAGAGAGGGATTATAGCTCATATATGAGATTTCAAAGGTCTTTTATTTTGAAACTCTACATCAGAATGTCCTGATTCTCCCTGAGTGACTAGGTGGGGTGTCCTGTTATCACCCTGGAGTGAGATGCGTCTTTGATACTGGACAGTGTTTGTTTTATTCTCATCTAAATACAGGGATGATAGCTCATACAATAGAGATTTCAAAGGTATTTTATTTTGAAACTCTACATCAGAATGTCCTGATTTTTTCTGAGTGACTAGATGGGGTGTCCTGCTATCACCCTGGAGTGAGATGAGTCTTTGATACTGTTCAGTTTTTGTTTTATTTTCATCTAAAAACAGGGATGATAGCTCATGCAATAGAGATTTCAAAGGTCTTTTATTTTGAAATTCTACATCAGAATGTCCTGATTCTCCCTGAGTGACTAGATGGGTGTCCTGCTATCACCCTGGAGTGAGATGAGTCTTTGATAATGGACAGTTTTTGTTTTATTCTCATATAAAAACAGGCATGATAGCTCATGCAATAGAGATTTCAAAGGTATTTTATTTTGAAACTGTACATCAGAATGTCCTGATTTTTTCTGAGTGACTAGATGGGGTGTCCTGCTATCACCCTGGAGTGAGATGAGTCTTTGATACTGGAGAGATTTTGTTTTATTCTCATCTAAACAGAGAGGGATGATAGCTCATATATGAGATGTCAAAGGTATTTTATTTTGAAACTGTACATCAGAATGTCCTGATTTTTTCTGAGTGACTAGATGTGGTGTCCTGCTATCACCATGGAATTAGATGAGTCTTTGATACTGGACAGTTTTTGTTTTATTCTCATCTAAAAACAGGGATGATAGCTCATACAATAGAGATTTCAAAGGTATTTTATTTTGAAACTCTACATCAGAATGTCCTGATTCTCCCTGAGTGACTAGGTGGGGTGTCCTGCTATCACCCTGGAGTGAGATGCGTCTTTGATACTGGACAGTGTTTGTTTTATTCCCATCTAAAAACAGGGATGATAGCTCATATATGAGATTTCAAAGGTATTTTATTTTGAAACTCTAAATCAGAATGTCCTGATTTTTTCTGAGTAACTAGGTGGGGTGTCCTGCTATCACCCTGGAGTGAAATGCGTCTTTGATACTGGACAGTCTTTGTTTTATTCTCATCTAAAAATAGGGATGATAGCTCATACAATAGAGATTTCAAAGGTATTTTATTTTGAAACTCTACATCAGAATGTCCTGATTTTTTCTGAGTGACTAGGTGGGGTGTCGTGCTATCACCCTGGAGTGAGATGAGTCTTTGATACTGGACAATTTTGTTTTATTCTCATCTAAACAGAGAGGGATGATAGCTCATATATGAGATTTCAAAGGTCTTTTATTTTGAAACTGTACATCAGAATGTCCTGATTTTTTCTGAGTGACTATGTGGCATGTCCTGCTATCACCCTGGAGTGAGATCAGTCTTTGATACTTGAGAGTTTTTGTGTTATTCTCATCTAAACAGAGAGGGATTATAGCTCATATATGAGATTTCAAAGGTCTTTTATTTTGAAACTCTACATCAGAATGTCCTGATTCTCCCTGAGTGACTAGGTGGGGTGTGCTGCTATCACCCTGGAGTGAGATGAGTCTTTGATACTGGACAGTTTTTGTTTTATTCTCATCTAAAAACAGGGATGATAGCTCATGCAATAGAGATTTCAAAGGTCTTTTATTTTGAAACTGTACATCAGAATGTCCTGATTCTCCCTGAGTGACTAGGTGGGGTGTCCTGTTATCACCCTGAAGGGAAATGAGTATTTGATACTGGACAGTGTTTGTTTTATTCTTATCTAAATACAGAAGGATGATAGCTCATATATGAGATTTCAAAGGTCTTTTATTTTGAAACTCTACATCAGAATGTCCTGATTCTCCCTGAGTGACTAGGTGGGGTGTCAAGCTATCACCCTGGAGTGAGATGAGTTTTTGATACTGGACAGTGTTTGTTTTATTCTCATCTAAAAAATGGGATGATAGCTCATATATGAGAATTCAAAGGTATTTTATTTTGAAACTCTACATCAGAATGTCCTGATTTTTTCTGAGTGACTATTTGGCGTGTCCTGCTATCACCCTGGAGTTAGATCAGTCTTTGATACTTGAGAGTTTTTGTTTTATTCTCATCTAAACAGAGAGGGATTATAGCTCATATATGAGATTTCAAAGGTCTTTTATTTTGAAACTCTACATCAGAATGTCCTGATTCTCCCTGAGTGACTAGGTGGGGTGTCCTGTTATCACCCTGGAGTGAGATGCGTCTTTGATACTGGACAGTGTTTGTTTTATTCTCATCTAAAAACAGGGATGATAGCTCATGCAATAGAGATTTCAAAGGTATTTTATTTTGAAACTGTACATCAGCATGTCCTGATTTTTTCTGAGTGACTAGATGGGGTGTCCTGCTATCACCCTGGAGTGAGATGAGTCTTTGATACTGGAGAGATTTTGTTTTATTCTCATCTAAACAGAGAGGGATGATAGCTCATATATGAGATTTCAAAGGTATTTTATTTTGAAACTGTACATCAGAATGTCCTGATTTTTTCTGAGTGACTAGATGGGGTGTCCTGCTATCACCATGGAATTAGATGAGTCTTTGATACTGGACAGTCTTTGTTTTATTCTCATCTAAAAACTGGGATGATAGCTCATGCAATAGAGATTTCAAAGGTCTTTTATTTTGAAACTGTACATCAGAATGTCCTGATTCTCACTGAGTGACTAGGTGGGGTGTCCTGTTATCACCCTGAAGGGAAATTAGTATTTGATACTGGACAGTGTTTGTTTTATTCGTATCTAAATACAGAGGGATGATAGCTCATATATGAGATTTCAAAGGTCTTTTATTTTGAAACTCTACATCAGAATGTCCTGATTCTCCCTGAGTGACTAGGTGGGGTGTCATGCTATCACCCTGGAGTGAGATGAGTTTTTGATACTGGACAGTTATTGTTTTATTCTCATCTAAAAAATGGGATGATAGCTCATATATGAGAATTCAAAGGTATTTTATTTTGAAAATCTAAATCAGAATGTCCTGATTTTTTCTGAGTGACTAGATGGGGTGTCCTGCTATCACCCTGGAGTGAGATGAGTCTTTGATACTGGAGATTTTTTGTTTTATTCTCATCTAAACAGAGAGGGATGATAGCTCATATATGAGATTTCAAAGGTCTTTTATTTTGAAACTCTACATCAGAATGTCCAGATTTTTTCTGAGTGACTAGATGGGGTGTCCTGCTATCACCATGGAGTTAGATGAGTCTTTGATACTGGACAGTGTTTGTTTTATTCCCATCTAAAAACAGGGATGATAGCTCATATATGAGACTTCAAAGGTATTTTATTTTGAAACTCTAAATCAGAATGTCCTGATTCTCCCTGAGTGACTAGATGGGGTGTCCTGCTATCACCCTGGAGTTTGATGAGTCTTTGATATTGGACAGTTATTGTTTTATTCTCATCTAAAAACAGGGATGATAGCTCATATATGAGATTTCAAAGGTATTTTATTTTGAAACTGTACATCAGAATGTCCTGATTTTTTCTGAGTGACTAGATGGGGTGTCCTTATACCACCCTGGATTGAGATTAGTCTTTGATACTGGACAGTTTTTGTTGTATTCTCATCTAAAAACAGGGATGAGAGCTAATACAATAGAGATATCAAAAATATTTTATTTTGAAACTCTACATCAGAATGTCCTGATTTTTTCTCAGTCACTAGATGGGGTGTCCTGCTATCACCCTGGAGTGAGATGAGTCTTTGATACTGGACAGTCTTTGTTTTATTCTCATCTAAAAACAGGGATGATAGCTCATGCAATAGAGATTTCAAAGGTCTTTTATTTTGAAATTCTACATCAGAATGTCCTGATTCTCCCTGAGTGACTAGATGGGTGTCCTGCTATCACCCTGGAGTGAGATGAGTCTTTGATAATGGACAGTTTTTGTTTTATTCTCATATAAAAACAGGGATGATAGCTCATGCAATAGAGATTTCAAAGGTCTTTTATTTTGAAACTCTACATCAGAATGTCCTGATTTTTTCTGAGTGACTAGGTGTGGTGTCCTGCTATCACCATGGATTGAGATGCGTCTTTGATACTGGACAGTCTTTTTTTTATTCTCATCTAAAAATAGGGATGATAGCTCATACAATAGAGATTTCAAAGGTATTTTATTTTGAAACTCTACATCAGAATGTCCTGATTTTTTCTGAGTGACTAGGTGGGGTGTCCTGCTATCACCCTGGAGTGAGATGAGTCTTTGATACTGGACAGTTTGGTTTTATTCTCATCTAAACAGAGAGGGATGATAGCTCATATATGAGATTTCAAAGGTATTATATTTTGAAACTGTACATCAGAATGTCCTGATTTTTTCTGAGTGACTATGTGGCGTGTCCTGCTATCACCCTGGAGTGAGATGCGTCTTTGATACTGGACAGTTTTTGTTTTATTCTCATCTAAAAACAGGGATGATAGCTCATACAATAGAGATTTCAAATGTATTTTATTTTGAAACTGTACATCAGAATATCCTGATTTTTTCTGAGTGACTAGATGGGGTGTCCTGCTATCACCCTGCAGTGAGATGAGTCTTTGATACTGGACAGTTTTTGTTTTATTCTCATCTAAAAACAGGGATGATAGCTCATGCAATAGAGATTTCAAAGGTCTTTTATTTTGAAACTGTACATCAGAATGTCCTGATTCTCCCTGAGTGACTAGGTGGGGTGTCCTGCTATCACCCTGGAGTGAGATGAGTCTTTGATATTGGACAGTATTTGTTTTATTCTCATCTAAAAACAGGGATGATAGCTCATATATGAGAATTCAAAGGTATTTTATTTTGAAACTCTAAATCAGAATGTCCTGATTTTTTCTGAGTGACTAGATGGGGTGTCCTGCTATCACCCTGGAGTGAGATGAGTCTTTGATACTTGAGAGTTTTTGTTTTATTCTCATCTAAACAGAGAGGGATGATAGCTCATATATGAGATTTCAAAGGTCTTTTATTTTGAAACTCTACATCAGAATGTCCTGATTTTTTTCTGAGTGACTAGATGGGGTGTCCTGCTATCACCATGGAGTTAGATGACTCTTTGATACTGGACAGTGTTTGTTTTATTCCCATCTAAAAACAGGGATGATAGCTCATATATGAGACTTCAAAGGTATTTTATTTTGAAACTCTAAATCAGAATGTCCTGATTCTCCCTGAGTGACTAGGTGGGGTGTCCTGCTATTACCCTGGAGTGAGATGCGTCTTTGATACTGGACAGTCTTTGTTTTATTCTCATCTAAAAATAGGGATGATAGCTCATACAATAGAGATTTCAAAGGTATTTTATTTTGAAACTCTAAATCAGAATGTCCTGATTTTTTCTGAGTGACTAGGTTGGGTGTCCTGCTATCACCCTGGAGTGAGATGCGTCTTTGATACTGGACAGTTTTTGTTTTATTCTCATCTAAAAACAGGGATGATAGCTCCTACAATAGAGATTTCAAATGTATTTTATTTTGAAACTGTACATCAGAATATCCTGATTTTTTCTGAGTGACTAGATGGGGTGTCCTGCTATCACCCTGCAGTGAGATGAGTCTTTGATACTGGACAGTTTTTGTTTTATTCTCATCTAAAAACAGGGATGATAGCTCATACAATAGAGATTTCAAAGGTCTTTTATTTTGAAACTCTACATCAGAATGTCCTGATTTTTTCTGAGTGACTAGGTGGGGTGTCCTGCTATCACCATGGAGTGAGATGCGTCTTTGATACTGGACAGTCTTTGTTTTATTATCATCTAAAAATAGGGATGATAGCTCATACAATAGAGATGTCAAAGGTATTTTATTTTGAAACTCTAAATCAGAATGTCCTGTTTTTTTCTGAGTGACTAGGTGGGGTGTCCTTTTATCACCCTGGAGTGAGATGAGTCTTTGATACTGGACAGTTTTTGTTTTATTCTCATCTAAAACAGGGATGATAGCTCATACAATAGAGATTTCCAAGTTATTTTATTTTGAAACACTACATCAGAATGTCCTGATGTTTTCTGAGTTCTAAAGGTGGGGTGTCCTGCTACCACCCTGGAGTGAGATGCGTCTTTGATATTGGACAGTATTTGTTTTATTCTCATCTAAAAACAGGGATGATAGCTCATGCAATAGAGATTTCAAAGGTCTTTTATTTTGAAATTCTACATCAGAATGTCCTGATCTTTTCGGAGTGACTAGAAGGGGTGTCCTGCTATCACCCTGGAGTGCGATGAGTCTTTGATACTGGATAGTTTTTGTTTTATTCTCATCTAAAAACAGGGATGATAGCTCATACAATAGAGATGTCAAAGGTCTTTTATTTTGAAACTGTACATCAGAATGTCCTGATTCTCCCTGAGTGACTAGGTGGGGTGTCATGCGATCACCCTGGAGTGAGATGAGTCTTTGATACTGGACAGTTTTTGTTTTATTCTCATCTAAACAGAGAGGGATGATAGCTCATATATGAAATTTCAAAGGTCTTTTATTTTGAAACTCTAAATCAGAATGTCCTGATTTTTTCTGAGTGAATAGATGGGGTGTCCTGCTATCACCATGGAGTTAGATGAGTATTTGATACTGGACAGTGTTTGTTTTATTCCCATCTAAAAACAGGGATGATAGATCATATATGAGACTTCAAAGGTCTTTTATTTTGAAACTGTACATCAGAATGTCCTGATTCTCTCTGAGTGACTAGGTGGGGTGTCATGCTATCACCCTGGAGTGAGATGAGTCTTTGATACTGGACAGTTATTGTTTTATTCTCATCTAAAAACAGGGATGATAGCTCATGCAATAGAGATTTCAGAGGTCTTTTATTTTGAAACTGTAAATGAGAATGTCCTGATTCTCCCTGAGTGACTAGGTGGGGTGTCCTGCTATCACCCTGGAGTGAGATGAGTCTTTGATATTGGACAGTATTTGTTTTGTTCTCATCTAAAAACAGGGATGATAGCTCATGCAATAGAGATTTCAGAGGTCTTTTATTTTGAAATTCTACATCAGAATGTCCTGATTCTCCCTGAGTGACTAGGTGGGGTGTCCTGCTATCACCCTGGAGTGAGATGAGTCTTTGATACTGGAGAATTTTTGTTTTATTCTCATCTAAACAGAGAGGGATTATAGCTCATATATGAGATTTCAAAGGTCTTTTATTTTGAAACTCTACATCAGAATGTCCTGATGTTTTCGGAGTGACTAGAAGGGGTGTCCTGCTATCACCATGGAGTGAGATGAGTATTTGATACTGGACAGCTTTTGTTTTATTCTCATCTAAAAACAGGGATGATAGCTCATACAATAGAGATGTCAAAGGTCTTTTATTTTGAAACTCTATATTAGAATGTCCTGATTCTCCCTGAGTGACTAGGTGGGGTGTCATGCTATCACCCTGGAGTGAGATGAGTCTTTGCTACTGGACAGTTATTGTTTTATTCTCATCTAAAAACAGGGATGATAGCTCATATATGAGACTTCAAAGGTATTTTATTTTGAAAATCTATATCAGAATGTCCTGATTTTTTCAGAGTGACTAGAAGGGGTGTCCTGCTGTCACCCTGGAGTGAGATGAGTATTTGATACTCGACAGTTTTTGTTTTATTCTCATCTAAACAGAGAGGGATGATAGCTCATATATGAGATTTCAAAGGTCTTTTATTTTGAAACTCTACATCAGTATGTCCTGATTTTCTCTGAGTGAATAGATGGGGTGTCCTGCTATCACCATGGAGTTAGATGAGTCATTGATACTGGACATTGTTTGTTTTATTCCCATCTAAAAACAGGGATGATAGCTCATATATGAGATGTCAAAGGTATTTTATTTTGAAACTCTAAATCAGAATGTCCTGATTTTTTCTGAGTGACTAGGTGGGGTGTCCTTTTATCACCCTGGAGTGAGATGAGTCTTTGATACTGGACAGTTTTTGTTTTATTCTCATCTAAAACAGGGATGATAGCTCATACAATAGAGATTTCCAAGTTATTTTATTTTGAAACACTACATCAGAATGTCCTGATTTTTTCTGAGTTCTAAAGGTGGGGTGTCCTGCTATCACCCTGGAGTGAGATGCGTCTTTGATATTGGACAGTATTTGTTTTATTCTCATCTAAAAACAGGGATGATAGCTCATGCAATAGAGATTTCAAAGGTCTTTTATTTTGAAATTCTACATCAGAATGTCCTGATCTTTTCGGAGTGACTAGAAGGGGTGTCCTGCTATCACCCTGGAGTGCGATGAGTCTTTGATACTGGATAGTTTTTGTTTTATTCTCATCTAAAAACAGGGATGATAGCTCATACAATAGAGATGTCAAAGGTCTTTTATTTTGAAACTGTACATCAGAATGTCCTGATTCTCCCTGAGTGACTAGGTGGGGTGTCATGCTATCACCCTGGTGTGAGATGAGTCTTTGATACTGGACAGTTTTTGTTTTATTCTCATCTAAACAGAGAGGGATGATAGCTCATATATGAGATTTCAAAGGTCTTTTATTTTGAAACTCTAAATCAGAATGTCCTGATTTTTTCTGAGTGAATAGATGGGGTGTCCTGCTATCACCATGGAGTTAGATGAGTATTTGATACTGGACAGTGTTTGTTTTATTCCCATCTAAAAACAGGGATGATAGATCATATATGAGACTTCAAAGGTCTTTTATTTTGAAACTGTACATCAGAATGTCCTGATTCTCCCTGAGTGACTAGGTGGGGTGTCATGCTATCACCCTGGAGTGAGATGAGTCTTTGATACTGGACAGTTATTGTTTTATTCTCATCTAAAAACAGGGATGATAGCTCATGCAATAGAGATTTCAAAGGTCTTTTATTTTGAAACTGTAAATGAGAATGTCCTGATTCTCCCTGAGTGACTAGGTGGGGTGTCCTGCTATCACCCTGGAGTGAGATGAGTGTTTGATATTGGACAGTATTTGTTTTGTTCTCATCTAAAAACAGGGATGATAGCTCATGCAATAGAGATTTCAGAGGTCTTTTATTTTGAAATTCTACATCAGAATGTCCTGATTCTCCCTGAGTGACTAGGTGGGGTGTCCTGCTATCACCCTGGAGTGAGATGAGTCTTTGATACTGGAGAATTTTTGTTTTATTCTCATCTAAACAGAGAGGGATGATAGCTCATATATGAGATTTCAAAGGTCTTTTATTTTGAAACTCTACATCAGAATGTCCTGATGTTTTCGGAGTGACTAGAAGGGGTGTCCTGCTATCACCCTGGAGTGAGATGAGTCTTTGATACTGGACAGCTTTTGTTTTATTCTCATCTAAAAACAGGGATGATAGCTCATACAATAGAGATGTCAAAGGTCTTTTATTTTGAAACTCTATATTAGAATGTCCTGATTCTCCCTGAGTGACTAGGTGGGGTGTCATGCTATCACCCTGGAGTGAGATGAGTCTTTGATACTGGACAGTTATTGTTTTATTCTCATCTAAAAACAGGGATGATAGCTCATATATGAGACTTCAAAGGTATTTTATTTTGAAACTCTACATCAGAATGTCCTGATCTTTTCGGAGTGACTAGAAGGGGTGTCCTGCTATCACCCTGGAGTGAGATGAGTCTTTGATACTGGAGAGTTTTTGTTTTATTCTCATCTAAAAACCGGGATGATAGCTCATACAATAGAGATGTCAAAGGTCTTTTATTTTGAAACTGTACATCAGAATGTCCTGATTCTCCCTGAGTGACTAGGTGGGGTGTCATGCTATCACCCTGGAGTGAGATGAGTCTTTGATACTGGACAGTTATTGTTTTATTCTCATCTAAAAACAGGATTGATAGCTCATATATGAGACTTCAAAGGTATTTTATTTTGAAACTCTACATCGGAATGTCCTGATCTTTTCTGAGTGACTAGGTGGGGTGTCCTGCTATCACCCTGGAGTGAGATAAGTCTTTGATACTGGACAGTTTTTGTTTTATTCTCATCTAAACAGAGAGGGATGATAGCTCATATATGAGATTTCAAAGGTCTTTTATTTTGAAACTCTACATCAGAATGTCCTGATTTTTTCTGAGTGAATAGATGGGGTGTCCTGCTATCACCATGGAGTTAGATGAGTCTTTGATACTGGACATCTTTTTTTTTTAATTCTCATCTAAAAACAGGGATGATAGCTCATACAATAGAGAGGTCAAAGGTATTTTATTTTGAAACTGTACATCAGAATGTCCTGATTCTCCCTGAGTGACTAGGTGGGGTATCCTGCTATCACCCTGGAGTTAGATGAGTCTTTGATACTGGACAGTTATTGTTTTATTATCATCTAAAAACAGGGATGATAGCTCATATATGAGACTTCAAAGGTATTTTATTTTGAAACTCTACATCAGAATGTCCTGATTTTTTCTGAGTGACTAGATGGGGTGTCCTGCTATCACCATGGAGTTAGATGAGTCTTTGATACTGGACATCTTTTTTTTTTAATTCTCATCTAAAAACAGGGATGATAGCTCATACAATAGAGATGTCAAAGGTCTTTTATTTTGAAACTGTACATCAGAATGTCCTGATTCTCCCTGATTGACTAGGTGGGGTGTCCTGCTATCACCCTGGAGTTAGATGAGTCTTTGATACTGGACAGTTATTGTTTTATTCTCATCTAAAAACAGGGATGATAGCTCATATATGAGACTTCAAAGGTATTTTATTTTGAAACTCTACATCAGAATGTCCTGATTTTTTCTGAGTGACTAGATGGGGTGTCCTGCTATCACCATGGAGTTAGATGAGTCTTTGATACTGGACATTTTTTATTTTTTTATTATCATCTAAAAACAGGGATGATAGCTCATGCAATAGAGATTTCAAAGGTCTTTTATTTTGAAATTCTACATCAGAATGTCCTGATCTTTTCGGAGTGACTAGAAGGGGTATCCTGCTATCACCCTGGAGTGATATGAGTCTTTGATACTGGATAGTTTTTCTTTTATTCTCATCTAAAAACCGGGATGATAGCTCATACAATAGAGATGTCAAAGGTCTTTTATTTTGAAACTGTACATCAGAATGTCCTGATTCTCCCTGAGTGACTAGGTGGGGTGTCATGCTATCACCCTGGAGTGAGATGAGTCTTTGATACTGGACAGTTATTGTTTTATTCTCATCTAAAAACAGGGATGATAGCTCATATATGAGATTTCAAAGGTATTTTATTTTGAAACTCTACATCAGAATGTCCTGATCTTTTCTGAGTGACTAGGTGGGGTGTCCTGCTATCACCCTGGAGTGAGATGAGTCTTTGATACTGTACAGTTTTTGTTTTATTCTCATCTAAACAGAGAGGGATGATAGCTCATATATGAGATTTCAAAGGTCTTTTATTTTGAAACTCTACATCAGAATTTCCTGATTTTTTCTGAGTGAATAGATGGAGTATCCTGCTATCACCCTGGAGTGAAATGAGTCTTTGATACTGGACAGTTTTTGTTTTATTCTCATCTAAACAGAGAGGGATGATAGCTCATATATGAGATTTCAAAGGTCTTTTATTTTGAAACTGTACATCAGAATGTCCTGATTTTTTCTGAGTGACTAGATTGGGTGTCCTGCTTTCACCATGGAGTTAGATGAGTCTTTGATATTGGACTCTATTTGTTTTATTCTCATCTAAAAACAGGATTGATAGCTCATATATGAGACTTCAAAGGTATTTTATTTTGAAACTCTACATCAGAATGTCCTGATTTTTTCTGAGTGAATAGATGGTGTGTCCTGCTATCAACATGGAGTTAGATGAGTCTTTGATACTGGACAGTGTTTGTTTTATTCCCATCTAAAAACAGGGATGATAGATCATATATGAGACTTCAAAGGTCTTTTATTTTGAAACTGTACATCAGAATGTCCTGATTCTCCCTGAGTGACTAGGTGGGGTGTCATGCTATCACCCTGGAGTGAGATGAGTCTTTGATACTGGACAGTTATTGTTTTATTCTCATCTAAAAACAGGGATGATAGCTCATGCAATAGAGATTTCAAAGGTCTTTTATTTTGAAACTGTAAATGAGAATGTCCTGATTCTCCCTGAGTGACTAGGTGGGGTGTCCTGCTATCACCCTGGTGTGAGATGAGTCTTTGATATTGGACAGTATTTGTTTTGTTCTCATCTAAAAACAGGATTGATAGCTCATATATGAGACTTCAAAGGTCTTTTATTTTGAAACTCTACATCAGAATGTCCTGATCTTTTCGGAGTGACTAGAAGGGGTGTCCTGCTATCACCCTGGAGTGAGATGAGTCTTTGATACTGGAGAGTTTTTGTTTTATTCTCATCTAAAAACCGGGATGATAGCTCATACAATAGAGATGTCAAAGGTCTTTTATTTTGAAACTGTACATCAGAATGTCCTGATTCTCCCTGAGTGACTAGGTGGGGTGTCATGCTATCACCCTGGAGTGAGATGAGTCTTTGATACTGGACAGTTATTGTTTTATTCTCATCTAAAAACAGGGATGATAGCTCATATATGAGACTTCAAAGGTATTTTATTTTGAAACTCTAGATCAGAATGTCCTGATTTTTTCTGAGTGACTAGATGGGGTGTCCTGCTATCACCCTGGAGTGAGATGAGTCTTTGATACTGGACAGCTTTTGTTTTATTCTCATCTAAAAACAGGGATGATAGCTCATACAATAGAGATGTCAAAGGTCTTTTATTTTGAAACTCTATATTAGAATGTCCTGATTCTCCCTGAGTGACTAGGTGGGGTGTCATGCTATCACCCTGGAGTGAGATGAGTCTTTGATACTGGACAGTTATTGTTTTATTCTCATCTAAAAACCGGGATGATAGCTCATACAATAGAGATGTCAAAGGTCTTTTATTTTGAAACTGTACATCAGAATGTCCTGATTCTCCCTGAGTGACTAGGTGGGGTGTCATGCTATCACCCTGGAGTGAGATGAGTCTTTGATACTGGACAGTTATTGTTTTATTCTCATCTAAAAACAGGGATGATAGCTCATATATGAGACTTCAAAGGTATTTTATTTTGAAACTCTAGATCAGAATGTCCTGATTTTTTCTGAGTGACTAGATGGGGTGTCCTGCTATCACCCTGGAGTGAGATGAGTCTTTGATACTGGACATTTTTTGTTTTATTCTCATCTAAACATAGAGGGATGATAGCTCATATATGAGATTTCAAAGGTCTTTTATTTTGAAACTCTACATCAGAATGTCCTGATTTTTTCTGAGTGACTAGATGGGGTGTCCTGCTTTCACCATGGAGTTAGATGAGTCTTTGATATTGGACTCTATTTGTTTTATTCTCATCTAAAAACAGGATTGATAGCTCATATATGAGACTTCAAAGGTATTTTATTTTGAAACTCTACATCGGAATGTCCTGATCTTTCTGAGTGACTAGGTGGGGTGTCCTGCTATCACCCTGGAGTGAGATAAGTCTTTGATACTGGACAGTTTTTGTTTTATTCTCATCTAAACAGAGAGGGATGATAGCTCATATATGAGATTTCAAAGGTCTTTTATTTTGAAACTCTACATCAGAATGTCCTGATTTTTTCTGAGTGAATAGATGGGGTGTCCTGCTATCACCATGGAGTTAGATGAGTCTTTGATACTGGACATCTTTTTTTTGTAATTCTCATCTAAAAACAGGGATGATAGCTCATACAATAGAGAGGTCAAAGGTATTTTATTTTGAAACTGTACATCAGAATGTCCTGATTCTCCCTGAGTGACTAGGTGGGGTATCCTGCTATCACCCTGGAGTTAGATGAGTCTTTGATACTGGACAGTTATTGTTTTATTCTCATCTAAAAACAGGGATGATAGCTCATATATGAGACTTCAAAGGTATTTTATTTTGAAACTCTACATCAGAATGTCCTGATTTTTTCTGAGTGACTAGATGGGGTGTCCTGCTATCACCATGGAGTTAGATGAGTCTTTGATACTGGACATCTTTTTTTTTTAATTCTCATCTAAAAACAGGGATGATAGCTCATACAATAGAGATGTCAAAGGTCTTTTATTTTGAAACTGTACATCAGAATGTCCTGATTCTCCCTGAGTGACTAGGTGGGGTGTCCTGCTATCACCCTGGAGTTAGATGAGTCTTTGATACTGGACAGTTATTGTTTTATTCTCATCTAAAAACAGGGATGATAGCTCATATATGAGACTTCAAAGGTATTTTATTTTGAAACTCTACATCAGAATGTCCTGATTTTTTCTGAGTGACTAGATGGGGTGTCCTGCTATCACCATGGAGTTAGATGAGTCTTTGATACTGGACATTTTTTATTTTTTTATTATCATCTAAAAACAGGGATGATAGCTCATGCAATAGAGATTTCAAAGGTCTTTTATTTTGAAATTCTACATCAGAATGTCCTGATCTTTTCGGAGTGACTAGAAGGGGTGTCCTGCTATCACCCTGGAGTGATATGAGTCTTTGATACTGGATAGTTTTTCTTTTATTCTCATCTAAAAACCGGGATGATAGCTCATACAATAGAGATGTCAAAGGTCTTTTATTTTGAAACTGTACATCAGAATGTCCTGATTCTCCCTGAGTGACTAGGTGGGGTGTCATGCTATCACCCTGGAGTGAGATGAGTCTTTGATACTGGACAGTTATTGTTTTATTCTCATCTAAAAACAGGGATGATAACTCATATATGAGATTTCAAAGGTATTTTATTTTGAAACTCTACATCAGAATGTCCTGATCTTTTCTGAGTGACTAGGTGGGGTGTCCTGCTATCACCCTGGAGTGAGATGAGTCTTTGATACTGTACAGTTTTTGTTTTATTCTCATCTAAACAGAGAGGGATGATAGCTCATATATGAGATTTCAAAGGTCTTTTATTTTGAAACTCTACATCAGAATTTCCTGATTTTTTCTGAGTGAATAGATGGAGTATCCTGCTATCACCCTGGAGTGAAATGAGTCTTTGATACTGGACAGTTTTTGTTTTATTCTCATCTAAACAGAGAGGGATGATAGCTCATATATGAGATTTCAAAGGTCTTTTATTTTGAAACTGTACATCAGAATGTCCTGATTTTTTCTGAGTGACTAGATTGGGTGTCCTGCTTTCACCATGGAGTTAGATGAGTCTTTGATATTGGACTCTATTTGTTTTATTCTCATCTAAAAACAGGATTGATAGCTCATATATGAGACTTCAAAGGTATTTTATTTTGAAACTCTACATCAGAATGTCCTGATTTTTTTTGAGTGAATAGATGGTGTGTCCTGCTATCAACATGGAGTTAGATGAGTCTTTGATACTGGACAGTGTTTGTTTTATTCCCATCTAAAAACAGGGATGATAGCTCATATATGGGACTTCAAACGTATTTTATTTTGAAAATATAAATCAGAATGTCCTGATTCTCCCTGAGTGACTAGGTGGGTTGTCCTGCTATCACCCTGGAGTGAGATGAGTCTTTGATACTGGACAGTTTTTGTTTTATTCTCATCTAAACAGAGAGGGATGATAGCTCATATATGAGATTTCAAAGGTCTTTTATTTTGAAACTCTACTTCAGAATGTCCTGATTTTTTCTGAGTGACTAGATGGGGTGTCCTGCTATCACCATGGAGTTAGATGAGTCTTTGATACTGGACATCTTTTTTTTTTAATTCTCATCTAAAAACAGGGATGATAGCTCATACAATAGAGATGTCAAAGGTCTTTTATTTTGAAACTGTACATCAGAATGTCCTGATTCTCCCTGAGTGACTAGGTGGGGTGTCATGCTATCACCCTGAAGTGAGATGAGTCTTTGATACTGGACAGTTATTGTTTTATTCTCATCTAAAAACAGGGATGATAGCTCATATATGAGACTTCGAAGGTATTTTATTTTGAAACTCTACATCAGAATGTCCTGATTCTCCCTGAGTGACTAGGTGGGGTGTCCTGCTATCAGCCTGGAGTGAGATGAGTCTTTGATACTGGACAGTTTTTGTTTTATTCTCATCTAAAAACAGGGATGATAGCTCATGCAATAGAGAATTCAGAGGTCTTTTATTTTGAAATTCTACATCAGAATGTCCTGATTCTCCCTGAGTGACTAGGTGGGGTGTCCTGCTATCAACCTGGAGTGAGATGAGTCTCTGATACTGGAGAGTTTTTGTTTTATTCTCATCTAAACAGAGAGGGATGATAGCTCATATATGAGATTTCAAAGGTCTTTTATTTTGAAACTCTACATCAGAATGTCCTGATGTTTTTGGAGTGACTAGAAGGGGTGTCCTGCTATCACCCTGGAGTGAGATGAGTCTTTGATACTGGACAGTTTTTGTTTTATTCTCATCTAAAAACAGGGTTGATAGCTCATACAATAGAGATGTCAAAGGTCTTTTATTTTGAAACTCTACATCAGAATGTCCTGATTCTCCCTGAGTGACTAGGTGGGGTGTCATGCTATCACCCTGGAGTGAGATGAGTCTTTGATACTGGACAGTTATTGTTTTATTCTCATCTAAAAACAGGGATGATAGCTCATATATGAGACTTCAAAGGTCTTTTATTTTGAAACTCTACATCAGAATGTCCTGATTTTTTCGGAGTGACTAGATGGGGTGTCCTGCTATCACCATGGAGTTAGATGAGTCTTTGATACTGGACATCTTTTTTTTTTTCTTTTTCATCTAAAAACAGGGATGATAGCTCATGCAATAGAGATTTCAAAGGTCTTTTATTTTGAAATTCTACATCAGAATGTCCTGATCTTTTCGGAGTGACTAGAAGGGGTGTCCTGCTATCACCCTGGAGTGAGATGAGTCTTTGATACTGGATAGTTTTTGTTTTATTCTCATCTAAAAACCGGGATGATAGCTCATACAATAGAGATGTCAAAGGTCTTTTATTTTGAAACTGTACATCAGAATGTCCTGATTCTCCCTGAGTGACTAGGTGGGGTGTCCTGCTTTCACCATGGAGTTAGATGAGTCTTTGATATTGGACTCTATTTGTTTTATTCTCATCTAAAAACAGGATTGATAGCTCATATATGAGACTTCAAATGTATTTTATTTTGAAACTCTACATCAGAATGTCCTGATCTTTTCTGAGTGACTAGGTGGGGTGTCCTGCTATCACCCTGGAGTGAGATGAGTCTTTGATACTGTACAGTTTTTGTTTTATTCTCATCTAAACAGAGAGGGATGATAGCTCATATATGAGATTTCAAAGGTCTTTTATTTTGAAACTCTACATCAGAATGTCCTGATCTTTTCTGAGTGACTAGGTGGGGTGTCCTGCTATCACCCTGGAGTGAGATGAGTCTTTGATACTGGACAGTTTTTGTTTTATTCTCATCTAAACAGAGAGGGATGATAGCTCATATATGAGATTTCAAAGGTCTTTTATTTTGAAACTCTACATCAGAATGTCCTGATTTTTTCTGAGTGACTAGATCGGGTGTCCTGCTTTCACCATGGAGTTAGATGAGTCTTTGATATTGGACTCTATTTGTTTTATTCTCATCTAAAAACAGGATTGATAGCTCATATATGAGACTTCAAAGGTATTTTATTTTGAAACTCTACATCAGAATGTCCTGATCTTTTCTGAGTGACTAGGTGGGGTGTCCTGCTATCACCCTGGAGTGAGATGAGTCTCTGATACTGGAGAGTTTTTGTTTTATTCTCATCTAAACAGAGAGGGATGATAGCTCATATATGAGATTTCAAAGGTCTTTTATTTTGAAACTCTACATCAGAATGTCCTGATGTTTTTGGAGTGACTAGAAGGGGTGTCCTGCTATCACCCTGGAGTGAGATGAGTCTTTGATACTGGACAGTTTTTGTTTTATTCTCATCTAAACAGAGAGGGATGATAGCTCATATATGAGATGTCAAAGGTCTTTTATTTTGAACCTCTACATCAGAATGTCCTGATTTTTTCTGAGTGAATAGATGGGGTGTCCTGCTATCACCCTGGAGTGAGATGAGTCTTTGATACTGGACAGTTTTTGTTTTATTCTCATCTAAACAGAGATGGATGATAGCTCATATATGAGATTTCAAAGGTCTTTTATTTTGAAACTCTACATCAGAATGTCCTGATTTTTTCTGAGTGACTAGATGGGGTGTCCTGCTTTCACCATGGAGTTAGATGAGTCTTTGATATTGGACTCTATTTGTTTTATTCTCATCTAAAAACAGGATTGATAGCTCATATATGAGATTTCAAAGGTCTTTTATTTTGAAACTCTACATCAGAATGTCCTGATGTTTTTGGAGTGACTAGAAGGGGTGTCCTGCTATCACCCTGGAGTGAGATGAGTCTCTGATACTGGAGAGTTTTTGTTTTATTCTCATCTAAACAGAGAGGGATGATAGCTCATATATGAGATTTCAAAGGTCTTTTATTTTGAAACTCTACATCAGAATGTCCTGATGTTTTTGGAGTGACTAGAAGGGGTGTCCTGCTATCACCCTGGAGTGAGATGAGTCTTTGATACTGGACAGTTTTTGTTTTATTCTCATCTAAACAGAGAGGGATGATAGCTCATATATGAGATGTCAAAGGTCTTTTATTTTGAACCTCTACATCAGAATGTCCTGATGTTTTTGGAGTGACTAGAAGGGGTGTCCTGCTATCACCCTGGAGTGAGATGAGTCTCTGATACTGGAGAGTTTTTGTTTTATTCTCATCTAAACAGAGAGGGATGATAGCTCATATATGAGATTTCAAAGGTCTTTTATTTTGAAACTCTACATCAGAATGTCCTGATGTTTTTGGAGTGACTAGAAGGGGTGTCCTGCTATCACCCTGGAGTGAGATGAGTCTTTGATACTGGACAGTTTTTGTTTTATTCTCATCTAAACAGAGAGGGATGATAGCTCATATATGAGATGTCAAAGGTCTTTTATTTTGAACCTCTACATCAGAATGTCCTGATTTTTTCTGAGTGAATAGATGGGGTGTCCTGCTATCACCCTGGAGTGAGATGAGTCTTTGATACTGGACAGTTTTTGTTTTATTCTCATCTAAACAGAGATGGATGATAGCTCATATATGAGATTTCAAAGGTCTTTTATTTTGAAACTCTACATCAGAATGTCCTGATTTTTTCTGAGTGACTAGATGGGGTGTCCTGCTTTCACCATGGAGTTAGATGAGTCTTTGATATTGGACTCTATTTGTTTTATTCTCATCTAAAAACAGGATTGATAGCTCATATATGAGACTTCAAAGGTATTTTATTTTGAAACTCTACATCAGAATGTCCTGATCTTTTCTGAGTGACTAGGTGGGGTGTCCTGCTATCACCCTGGAGTGAGATGAGTCTTTGATACTGGACAGTTTTTGTTTTATTCTCATCTAAACAGAGATGGATGATAGCTCATATATGAGATTTCAAAGGTCTTTTATTTTGAAACTCTACATCAGAATGTCCTGATTTTTTCTGAGTGACTAGATGGGGTGTCCTGCTTTCACCATGGAGTTAGATGAGTCTTTGATATTGGACTCTATTTGTTTTATTCTCATCTAAAAACAGGATTGATAGCTCATATATGAGACTTCAAAGGTATTTTATTTTGAAACTCTACATCAGAATGTCCTGATCTTTTCTGAGTGACTAGGTGGGGTGTCCTGCTATCACCCTGGAGTGAGATGAGTCTTTGATACTGGACAGTTTTTGTTTTATTCTCATCTAAACAGAGAGGGATGATAGCTCATATATGAGATTTCAAAGGTCTTTTATTTTGAAACTCTACATCAGAATGTCCTGATTTTTTCTGAGTGACTAGATGGGGTGTCCTGCTTTCACCATGGAGTTAGATGAGTCTTTGATATTGGACTCTATTTGTTTTATTCTCATCTAAAAACAGGATTGATAGCTCATATATGAGACTTCAAAGGTATTTTATTTTGAAACTCTACATCAGAATGTCCTGATCTTTTCTGAGTGACTAGGTGGGGTGTCCTGCTATCACCCTGGAGTGAGATGAGTCTTTGATACTGGACAGTTTTTGTTTTATTCTCATCTAAACAGAGAGGGATGATAGCTCATATATGAGATTTCAAAGGTCTTTTATTTTGAAACTCTACATCAGAATGTCCTGATTTTTTCTGAGTGAATAGATGGTGTGTCCTGCTATCACCATGGAGTTAGATGAGTCTTTGATACTGGACAGTGTTTGTTTTATTCCCATCTAAAAACAGGGATGATAGCTCATATATGAGACTTCAAACGTATTTTATTTTGAAAATCTAAATCAGAATGTCCTGATTCTCCCTGAGTGACTAGGTGGGTTGTCCTGCTATCACCCTGGAGTGAGATGAGTCTTTGATACTGGACAGTTTTTGTTTTATTCTCATCTAAACAGAGAGGGATGATAGCTCATATATGAGATTTCAAAGGTCTTTTATTTTGAAACTCTACCTCAGAATGTCCTGATTTTTTCTGAGTGACTAGATGGGGTGTCCTGCTATCACCATGGAGTTAGATGAGTCTTTGATACTGGACATCTTTTTTTTTTAATTCTCATCTAAAAACAGGGATGATAGCTCATGCAATAGAGATTTCAAATGTCTTTTATTTTGAAACTGTACATCAGAATGTCCTGATTCTCCCTGAGTGACTAGGTGGGGTGTCCTGCTATCACCCTGGAGTTAGATGAGTCTTTGATATTGGACTCTATTTGTTTTATTCTCATCTAAAAACAGGGATGATAGCTCATATATGAGACTTCAAAGGTCTTTTATTTTGAAACTCTACATCAGAATGTCCTGATTCTCCCTGAGTGACTAGGTGGGGTGTCCTGCTATCACCCTGGATTCAGTTGAGTCTTTGATATTGGACAGTATTTGTTTTATTCTCATCTAAAAACAGGGATGATAGCTCATATATGAGACTTCAAAGGTCTTTTATTTTGAAACTCTACATCAGAATGTCCTGATTTTTTCGGAGTGACTAGAAGGGGTGTCCTGCTATCACCGTGGAGTGAGATGAGTATTTGATACTCGACAGTTTTTGTTTTATTCTCTTCTAAACAGAGAGGGATGATAGCTCATATATGAGATTTCAAAGGTCTTTTATTTTGAAACAGTACATCCGAATGTCCTGATTCTCCCTGAGTGACTAGGTGGGGTGTCCTGCTATCAGCCTGGAGTGAGATGAGTCTTTGATATTGGACAGTATTTGTTTTATTCTCATCTAAAAATAGGGATGATAGCTCATATATAAAACTTCAAAGGTCTTTTATTTTGAAACTCTAAATCAGAATGTCCTGATTCTCCCTGAGTGACTAGATGGGGTGTCCTGCTATCACCCTGGAGTGAGATGAGTCTTTGATACTGGACAGTTTTTGTTTTATTCTCATCTAAAAACAGGGATGATAGCTCATGCAATAGAGAATTCAGAGGTATTTTATTTTGAAATTCTACATCAGAATGTCCTGATTCTCCCTGAGTGACTAGGTGGGGTGTCCTGCTATCACCCTGGAGTGGGATGAGTCTCTGATACTGGAGAGTTTTTGTTTTATTCTCATCTAAACAGAGAGGGATGATAGCTCATATATGAGATTTCAAAGGTCTTTTATTTTGAAACTCTACATCAGAATGTCCTGATGTTTTTGGAGTGACTAGAAGGGGTGTCCTGCTATCACCCTGGAGTGAGATGAGTCTTTGATACTGGACAGTTTTTGTTTTATTCTCATCTAAACAGAGAGGGATGATAGCTCATATATGAGATGTCAAAGGTCTTTTATTTTGAACCTCTACATCAGAATGTCCTGATTTTTTCTGAGTGAATAGATGGGGTGTCCTGCTATCACCCTGGAGTGAGATGAGTCTTTGATACTGGACAGTTTTTGTTTTATTCTCATCTAAACAGAGAGGGATGATAGCTCATATATGAGATTTCAAAGGTCTTTTATTTTGAAACTCTACATCAGAATGTCCTGATTTTTTCTGAGTGACTAGATGGGGTGTCCTGCTTTCACCATGGAGTTAGATGAGTCTTTGATATTGGACAGTATTTGTTTTATTCTCATCTAAAAACAGGATTGATAGCTCATATATGAGATTTCAAAGGTATTTTATTTTGAAACTCTACATCAGAATGTCCTGATCTTTTCTGAGTGACTAGCTGGGGTGTCCTGCTATCACCCTGGAGTGAGATGAGTCTTTGATACTGGACAGTTTTTGTTTTATTCTCATCTAAACAGAGAGGGATGATAGCTCATATATGAGATTTCAAAGGTCTTTTATTTTGAAACTCTACATCAGAATGTCCTGATTTTTTCTGAGTGACTAGATGGGGTGTCCTGCTTTCACCATGGAGTTAGATGAGTCTTTGATATTGGACTCTATTTGTTTTATTCTCATCTAAAAACAGGATTGATAGCTCATATATGAGACTTCAAAGGTATTTTATTTTGAAACTCTACATCAGAATGTCCTGATCTTTTCTGAGTGAATAGATGGTGTGTCCTGCTATCACCATGGAGTTAGATGAGCCTTTGATACTGGACAGTGTTTGTTTTATTCCCATCTAAAAAAAGGGATGATAGCTCATATATGAGACTTCAAACGTATTTTATTTTGAAAATCTAAATCAGAATGTCCTGATTCTCCCTGAGTGACTAGGTGGGTTGTCCTGCTATCACCCTGGAGTGAGATGAGTCTTTGATACTGGACAGTTTTGTTTTATTCTCATCTAAAAACAGGGATGATAGCTCATGCAATAGAGATTTCAAATGTCTTTTATTTTGAAACTGTACATGAGAATGTCCTGATTCTCCCTGAGTGACTAGGTGGGGTGTCCTGCTATCACCCTTGAGTGAGATGAGTCTTTGATATTGGACTCTATTTGTTTTATTCTCATCTAAAAACAGGATTGATAGCTCATATATGAGACTTCAAAGGTATTTTATTTTGAAACTCTACATCAGAATGTCCTGATCTTTTCTGAGTGACTAGCTGGGGTGTCCTGCTATCACCCTGGAGTGAGATGAGTCTTTGATACTGGACAGTTTTTGTTTTATTCTCATCTAAACAGAGAGGGATGATAGCTCATATATGAGATTTCAAAGGTCTTTTATTTTGAAACTCTACATCAGAATGTCCTGATTTTTTCTGAGTGAATAGATGGTGTGTCCTGCTATCACCATGGAGTTAGATGAGTCTTTGATACTGGACAGTGTTTGTTTTATTCCCATCTAAAAACAGGGATGATAGCTCATATATGAGATTTCAAA
Source organism: Notothenia rossii (assembly GCF_949606895.1). Classification (NCBI taxonomy): domain Eukaryota; kingdom Metazoa; phylum Chordata; class Actinopteri; order Perciformes; family Nototheniidae; genus Notothenia; species Notothenia rossii. The sequence goes on from NC_136902.1 coordinate 45,188,842, forward strand.
CGTATTTTATTTTGAAAATCTAAATCAGAATGTCCTGATTCTCCCTGAGTGATTAGGTGGGTTGTCCTGCTATCACCCTGGAGTGAGATGAGTCTTTGATACTGGACAGTTTTTGTTTTATTCTCATCTAAACAGAGAGGGATGATAGCTCATATATGAGATTTCAAAGGTCTTTTATTTTGAAACTCTACCTCAGAATGTCCTGATTTTTTCTGAGTGACTAGATGGGGTGTCCTGCTATCACCATGGAGTTAGATGAGTCTTTGATACTGGACATCTTTTTTTTTTACTTCTCATCTAAAAACAGGGATGATAGCTCATGCAATAGAGATTTCAAATGTCTTTTATTTTGAAACTGTACATCAGAATGTCCTGATTCTCCCTGAGTGACTAGGTGGGGTGTCCTGCTATCACCCTGGAGTTAGATGAGTCTTTGATATTGGACTCTATTTGTTTTATTCTCATCTAAAAACAGGGATGATAGCTCATATATGAGACTTCAAAGGTCTTTTATTTTGAAACTCTACATCAGAATGTCCTGATTCTCCCTGAGTGACTAGGTGGGGTGTCCTGCTATCACCCTGGATTCAGTTGAGTCTTTGATATTGGACAGTATTTGTTTTATTCTCATCTAAAAACAGGGATGATAGCTCATATATGAGACTTCAAAGGTCTTTTATTTTGAAACTCTACATCAGAATGTCCTGATTTTTTCGGAGTGACTAGAAGGGGTGTCCTGCTATCACCGTGGAGTGAGATGAGTATTTGATACTCGACAGTTTTTGTTTTATTCTCTTCTAAACAGAGAGGGATGATAGCTCATATATGAGATTTCAAAGGTCTTTTATTTTGAAACAGTACATCCGAATGTCCTGATTCTCCCTGAGTGACTAGGTGGGGTGTCCTGCTATCAGCCTGGAGTGAGATGAGTCTTTGATATTGGACAGTATTTGTTTTATTCTCATCTAAAAATAGGGATGATAGCTCATATATAAAACTTCAAAGGTCTTTTATTTTGAAACTCTAAATCAGAATGTCCTGATTCTCCCTGAGTGACTAGATGGGGTGTCCTGCTATCACCCTGGAGTGAGATGAGTCTTTGATACTGGACAGTTTTTGTTTTATTCTCATCTAAAAACAGGGATGATAGCTCATGCAATAGAGAATTCAGAGGTCTTTTATTTTGAAATTCTACATCAGAATGTCCTGATTCTCCCTGAGTGACTAGGTGGGGTGTCCTGCTATCACCCTGGAGTGAGATGAGTCTCTGATACTGGAGAGTTTTTGTTTTATTCTCATCTAAACAGAGAGGGATGATAGCTCATATATGAGATTTCAAAGGTCTTTTATTTTGAAACTCTACATCAGAATGTCCTGATGTTTTTGGAGTGACTAGAAGGGGTGTCCTGCTATCACCCTGGAGTGAGATGAGTCTTTGATACTGGACAGTTTTTGTTTTATTCTCATCTAAACAGAGAGGGATGATAGCTCATATATGAGATGTCAAAGGTCTTTTATTTTGAACCTCTACATCAGAATGTCCTGATTTTTTCTGAGTGAATAGATGGGGTGTCCTGCTATCACCCTGGAGTGAGATGAGTCTTTGATACTGGACAGTTTTTGTTTTATTCTCATCTAAACAGAGAGGGATGATAGCTCATATATGAGATTTCAAAGGTCTTTTATTTTGAAACTCTACATCAGAATGTCCTGATTTTTTCTGAGTGACTAGATGGGGTGTCCTGCTTTCACCATGGAGTTAGATGAGTCTTTGATATTGGACAGTATTTGTTTTATTCTCATCTAAAAACAGGATTGATAGCTCATATATGAGATTTCAAAGGTATTTTATTTTGAAACTCTACATCAGAATGTCCTGATCTTTTCTGAGTGACTAGCTGGGGTGTCCTGCTATCACCCTGGAGTGAGATGAGTCTTTGATACTGGACAGTTTTTGTTTTATTCTCATCTAAACAGAGAGGGATGATAGCTCATATATGAGATTTCAAAGGTCTTTTATTTTGAAACTCTACATCAGAATGTCCTGATTTTTTCTGAGTGACTAGATGGGGTGTCCTGCTTTCACCATGGAGTTAGATGAGTCTTTGATATTGGACTCTATTTGTTTTATTCTCATCTAAAAACAGGATTGATAGCTCATATATGAGACTTCAAAGGTATTTTATTTTGAAACTCTACATCAGAATGTCCTGATCTTTTCTGAGTGAATAGATGGTGTGTCCTGCTATCACCATGGAGTTAGATGAGCCTTTGATACTGGACAGTGTTTGTTTTATTCCCATCTAAAAAAAGGGATGATAGCTCATATATGAGACTTCAAACGTATTTTATTTTGAAAATCTAAATCAGAATGTCCTGATTCTCCCTGAGTGACTAGGTGGGTTGTCCTGCTATCACCCTGGAGTGAGATGAGTCTTTGATACTGGACAGTTTTGTTTTATTCTCATCTAAAAACAGGGATGATAGCTCATGCAATAGAGATTTCAAATGTCTTTTATTTTGAAACTGTACATGAGAATGTCCTGATTCTCCCTGAGTGACTAGGTGGGGTGTCCTGCTATCACCCTTGAGTGAGATGAGTCTTTGATATTGGACTCTATTTGTTTTATTCTCATCTAAAAACAGGATTGATAGCTCATATATGAGACTTCAAAGGTATTTTATTTTGAAACTCTACATCAGAATGTCCTGATCTTTTCTGAGTGACTAGCTGGGGTGTCCTGCTATCACCCTGGAGTGAGATGAGTCTTTGATACTGGACAGTTTTTGTTTTATTCTCATCTAAACAGAGAGGGATGATAGCTCATATATGAGATTTCAAAGGTCTTTTATTTTGAAACTCTACATCAGAATGTCCTGATTTTTTCTGAGTGAATAGATGGTGTGTCCTGCTATCACCGTGGAGTTAGATGAGTCTTTGATACTGGACAGTGTTTGTTTTATTCCCATCTAAAAACAGGGATGATAGCTCATATATGAGACTTCAAACGTATTTTATTTTGAAAATCTAAATCAGAATGTCCTGATTCTCCCTGAGTGATTAGGTGGGTTGTCCTGCTATCACCCTGGAGTGAGATGAGTCTTTGATACTGGACAGTTTTTGTTTTATTCTCATCTAAACAGAGAGGGATGATAGCTCATATATGAGATTTCAAAGGTCTTTTATTTTGAAACTCTACCTCAGAATGTCCTGATTTTTTCTGAGTGACTAGATGGGGTGTCCTGCTATCACCATGGAGTTAGATGAGTCTTTGATACTGGACATCTTTTTTTTTTACTTCTCATCTAAAAACAGGGATGATAGCTCATGCAATAGAGATTTCAAATGTCTTTTATTTTGAAACTGTACATCAGAATGTCCTGATTCTCCCTGAGTGACTAGGTGGGGTGTCCTGCTATCACCCTGGAGTTAGATGAGTCTTTGATATTGGACTCTATTTGTTTTATTCTCATCTAAAAACAGGGATGATAGCTCATATATGAGACTTCAAAGGTCTTTTATTTTGAAACTCTACATCAGAATGTCCTGATTCTCCCTGAGTGACTAGGTGGGGTGTCCTGCTATCACCCTGGATTCAGTTGAGTCTTTGATATTGGACAGTATTTGTTTTATTCTCATCTAAAAACAGGGATGATAGCTCATATATGAGACTTCAAAGGTCTTTTATTTTGAAACTCTACATCAGAATGTCCTGATTTTTTCGGAGTGACTAGAAGGGGTGTCCTGCTATCACCGTGGAGTGAGATGAGTATTTGATACTCGACAGTTTTTGTTTTATTCTCTTCTAAACAGAGAGGGATGATAGCTCATATATGAGATTTCAAAGGTCTTTTATTTTGAAACAGTACATCCGAATGTCCTGATTCTCCCTGAGTGACTAGGTGGGGTGTCCTGCTATCAGCCTGGAGTGAGATGAGTCTTTGATATTGGACAGTATTTGTTTTATTCTCATCTAAAAATAGGGATGATAGCTCATATATAAAACTTCAAAGGTCTTTTATTTTGAAACTCTAAATCAGAATGTCCTGATTCTCCCTGAGTGACTAGATGGGGTGTCCTGCTATCACCCTGGAGTGAGATGAGTCTTTGATACTGGACAGTTTTTGTTTTATTCTCATCTAAAAACAGGGATGATAGCTCATGCAATAGAGAATTCAGAGGTCTTTTATTTTGAAATTCTACATCAGAATGTCCTGATTCTCCCTGAGTGACTAGGTGGGGTGTCCTGCTATCACCCTGGAGTGAGATGAGTCTCTGATACTGGAGAGTTTTTGTTTTATTCTCATCTAAACAGAGAGGGATGATAGCTCATATATGAGATTTCAAAGGTCTTTTATTTTGAAACTCTACATCAGAATGTCCTGATGTTTTTGGAGTGACTAGAAGGGGTGTCCTGCTATCACCCTGGAGTGAGATGAGTCTTTGATACTGGACAGTTTTTGTTTTATTCTCATCTAAAAACAGGGATGATAGCTCATACAATAGAGATGTCAAAGGTATTTTATTTTGAAACTCTAAATCAGAATGTCCTGATTCTCCCTGAGTGACTAGGTGGGGTGTCATGCTATCACCCTGGAGTGAGATGAGTCTTTGATACTGGACAGTTATTGTTTTATTCTCATCTAAAAACAGGGATGATAGCTCATATATGAGACTTCAAAGGTCTTTTATTTTGAAACTCTACATCAGAATGTCCTGATTTTTTCGGAGTGACTAGATGGGGTGTCCTGCTATCACCATGGAGTTAGATGAGTCTTTGATACTGGACATCTTTTTTTTTTTTATTTTCATCTAAAAACAGGGATGATAGCTCATGCAATAGAGATTTCAAAGGTCTTTTATTTTGAAATTCTACATCAGAATGTCCTGATCTTTTCGGAGTGACTAGAAGGGGTGTCCTGCTATCACCCTGGAGTGAGATGAGTCTTTGATACTGGATAGTTTTTGTTTTATTCTCATCTAAAAACCGGGATGATAGCTCATACAATAGAGATGTCAAAGGTCTTTTATTTTGAAACTGTACATCAGAATGTCCTGATTCTCCCTGAGTGACTAGGTGGGGTGTCCTGCTTTCACCATGGAGTTAGATGAGTCTTTGATATTGGACTCTATTTGTTTTATTCTCATCTAAAAACAGGATTGATAGCTCATATATGAGACTTCAAAGGTATTTTATTTTGAAACTCTACATCAGATTGTCCTGATCTTTTCTGAGTGACTAGGTGGGGTGTCCTGATATCACCCTGGAGTGAGATGAGTCTTTGATACTGGACAGTTTTTGTTTTATTCTCATCTAAACAGAGAGGGATGATAGCTCATATATGAGATGTCAAAGGTCTTTTATTTTGAACCTCTACATCAGAATGTCCTGATTTTTTCTGAGTGAATAGATGGGGTGTCCTGCTATCACCCTGGAGTGAGATGAGTCTTTGATACTGGACAGTTTTTGTTTTATTCTCATCTAAACAGAGATGGATGATAGCTCATATATGAGATTTCAAAGGTCTTTTATTTTGAAACTCTACATCAGAATGTCCTGATTTTTTCTGAGTGACTAGATGGGGTGTCCTGCTTTCACCATGGAGTTAGATGAGTCTTTGATATTGGACTCTATTTGTTTTATTCTCATCTAAAAACAGGATTGATAGCTCATATATGAGACTTCAAAGGTATTTTATTTTGAAACTCTACATCAGAATGTCCTGATCTTTTCTGAGTGACTAGGTGGGGTGTCCTGCTATCACCCTGGAGTGAGATGAGTCTTTGATACTGGACAGTTTTTGTTTTATTCTCATCTAAACAGAGAGGGATGATAGCTCATATATGAGATTTCAAAGGTCTTTTATTTTGAAACTCTACATCAGAATGTCCTGATTTTTTCTGAGTGACTTGATGGGCTGTCCTGCTTTCACCATGGAGTTAGATGAGTCTTTGATATTGGACTCTATTTGTTTTATTCTCATCTAAAAACAGGATTGATAGCTCATATATGAGACTTCAAAGGTATTTTATTTTGAAACTCTACATCAGAATGTCCTGATCTTTTCTGAGTGACTAGCTGGGGTATCCTGCTATCACCCTGGAGTGAGACGAGTCTTTGATACTGGACAGTTTTTGTTTTATTCTCATCTAAACAGAGAGGGATGATAGCTCATATATGAGATTTCAAAGGTCTTTTATTTTGAAACCATACATCAGAATGTCCTGATTTTTTCTGAGTGAATAGATGGTGTGTCCTGCTATCACCATGGAGTTAGATGAGCCTTTGATACTGGACAGTGTTTGTTTTATTCCCATCTAAAAACAGGGATGATAGCTCATATATGAGACTTCAAACGTATTTTATTTTGAAACTGTACATGAGAATGTCCTGATTCTCCCTGAGTGACTAGGTGGGGTGTCCTGCTATCACCCTTGAGTGAGATGAGTCTTTGATATTGGACTCTATTTGTTTTATTCTCATCTAAAAACAGGATTGATAGCTCATATATGAGACTTCAAAGGTATTTTATTTTGAAACTCTACATCAGAATGTCCTGATTTTTTCGGAGTGACTAGAAGGGGTGTCCTGCTATCACCGTGGAGTGAGATGAGTATTTGATACTCGACAGTTTTTGTTTTATTCTCATCTAAACAGAGAGGGATGATAGCTCATATATGAGATTTCAAAGGTCTTTTATTTTGAAACAGTACATCAGAATGTCCTGATTCTCCCTGAGTGACTAGGTGGGGTGTCCTGCTATCAGCCTGGAGTGAGATGAGTCTTTGATATTGGACAGTATTTGTTTTATTCTCATCTAAAAATAGGGATGATAGCTCATATATAAAACTTCAAAGGTCTTTTATTTTGAAACTCTAAATCAGAATGTCCTGATTCTCCCTGAGTGACTAGATGGGGTGTCCTGCTATCACCCTGGAGTGAGATGAGTCTTTGATACTGGACAGTTTTTGTTTTATTCTCATCTAAAAACAGGGATGATAGCTCATGCAATAGAGATTTCAAAGGTCTTTTATTTTGAAACTGTACATGAGAATGTCCTGATTCTCCCTGAGTGACTAGGTGGGGTGTCCTGCTATCACCCTTGAGTGAGATGAGTCTTTGATATTGGACAGTATTTGTTTTGTTCTCATCTAAAAACAGGGATGATAGCTCATGCAATAGAGAATTCAGAGGTCTTTTATTTTGAAATTCTACATCAGAATGTCCTGATTCTCCCTGAGTGACTAGGTGGGGTGTCCTGCTATCACCCTGGAGTGAGATGAGTCTTTGATACTGGAGAGTTTTTGTTTTATTCTCATCTAAACAGAGAGGGATGATAGCTCATATATGAGATTTCAAAGGTCTTTTATTTTGAAACTCTACATCAGAATGTCCTGATGTTTTTGGAGTGACTAGAAGGGGTGTCCTGCTATCACCCTGGAGTGAGATGAGTCTTTGATACTGGACAGTTTTTGTTTTATTCTCATCTAAAAACAGGGATGATAGCTCATACAATAGAGATGTCAAAGGTCTTTTATTTTGAAACTCTACATCAGAATGTCCTGATTCTCCCTGAGTGACTAGGTGGGGTGTCATGCTATCACCCTGGAGTGAGATGAGTCTTTGATACTGGACAGTTATTGTTTTATTCTCATCTAAAAACAGGGATGATAGCTCATATATGAGATGTCAAAGGTCTTTTATTTTGAACCTCTACATCAGAATGTCCTGATTTTTTCTGAGTGAATAGATGGGGTGTCCTGCTATCACCCTGGAGTGAGATGAGTCTTTGATACTGGACAGTTTTTGTTTTATTCTCATCTAAACAGAGAGGGATGATAGCTCATATATGAGATTTCAAAGGTCTTTTATTTTGAAACTCTACATCAGAATGTCCTGATTTTTTCTGAGTGACTAGATGGGGTGTCCTGCTTTCACCATGGAGTTAGATGAGTCTTTGATATTGGACAGTATTTGTTTTATTCTCATCTAAAAACAGGATTGATAGCTCATATATGAGATTTCAAAGGTATTTTATTTTGAAACTCTACATCAGAATGTCCTGATCTTTTCTGAGTGACTAGCTGGGGTGTCCTGCTATCACCCTGGAGTGAGATGAGTCTTTGATACTGGACAGTTTTTGTTTTATTCTCATCTAAACAGAGAGGGATGATAGCTCATATATGAGATTTCAAAGGTCTTTTATTTTGAAACTCTACATCAGAATGTCCTGATTTTTTCTGAGTGACTAGATGGGGTGTCCTGCTTTCACCATGGAGTTAGATGAGTCTTTGATATTGGACTCTATTTGTTTTATTCTCATCTAAAAACAGGATTGATAGCTCATATATGAGACTTCAAAGGTATTTTATTTTGAAACTCTACATCAGAATGTCCTGATCTTTTCTGAGTGAATAGATGGTGTGTCCTGCTATCACCATGGAGTTAGATGAGCCTTTGATACTGGACAGTGTTTGTTTTATTCCCATCTAAAAAAATGGATGATAGCTCATATATGAGACTTCAAACGTATTTTATTTTGAAAATCTAAATCAGAATGTCCTGATTCTCCCTGAGTGACTAGGTGGGTTGTCCTGCTATCACCCTGGAGTGAGATGAGTCTTTGATACTGGACAGTTTTGTTTTATTCTCATCTAAAAACAGGGATGATAGCTCATGCAATAGAGATTTCAAATGTCTTTTATTTTGAAACTGTACATGAGAATGTCCTGATTCTCCCTGAGTGACTAGGTGGGGTGTCCTGCTATCACCCTTGAGTGAGATGAGTCTTTGATATTGGACTCTATTTGTTTTATTCTCATCTAAAAACAGGATTGATAGCTCATATATGAGACTTCAAAGGTATTTTATTTTGAAACTCTACATCAGAATGTCCTGATCTTTTCTGAGTGACTAGCTGGGGTGTCCTGCTATCACCCTGGAGTGAGATGAGTCTTTGATACTGGACAGTTTTTGTTTTATTCTCATCTAAACAGAGAGGGATGATAGCTCATATATGAGATTTCAAAGGTCTTTTATTTTGAAACTCTACATCAGAATGTCCTGATTTTTTCTGAGTGAATAGATGGTGTGTCCTGCTATCACCATGGAGTTAGATGAGTCTTTGATACTGGACAGTGTTTGTTTTATTCCCATCTAAAAACAGGGATGATAGCTCATATATGAGACTTCAAACGTATTTTATTTTGAAAATCTAAATCAGAATGTCCTGATTCTCCCTGAGTGATTAGGTGGGTTGTCCTGCTATCACCCTGGAGTGAGATGAGTCTTTGATACTGGACAGTTTTTGTTTTATTCTCATCTAAACAGAGAGGGATGATAGCTCATATATGAGATTTCAAAGGTCTTTTATTTTGAAACTCTACCTCAGAATGTCCTGATTTTTTCTGAGTGACTAGATGGGGTGTCCTGCTATCACCATGGAGTTAGATGAGTCTTTGATACTGGACATCTTTTTTTTTTACTTCTCATCTAAAAACAGGGATGATAGCTCATGCAATAGAGATTTCAAATGTCTTTTATTTTGAAACTGTACATCAGAATGTCCTGATTCTCCCTGAGTGACTAGGTGGGGTGTCCTGCTATCACCCTGGAGTTAGATGAGTCTTTGATATTGGACTCTATTTGTTTTATTCTCATCTAAAAACAGGGATGATAGCTCATATATGAGACTTCAAAGGTCTTTTATTTTGAAACTCTACATCAGAATGTCCTGATTCTCCCTGAGTGACTAGGTGGGGTGTCCTGCTATCACCCTGGATTCAGTTGAGTCTTTGATATTGGACAGTATTTGTTTTATTCTCATCTAAAAACAGGGATGATAGCTCATATATGAGACTTCAAAGGTCTTTTATTTTGAAACTCTACATCAGAATGTCCTGATTTTTTCGGAGTGACTAGAAGGGGTGTCCTGCTATCACCGTGGAGTGAGATGAGTATTTGATACTCGACAGTTTTTGTTTTATTCTCTTCTAAACAGAGAGGGATGATAGCTCATATATGAGATTTCAAAGGTCTTTTATTTTGAAACAGTACATCCGAATGTCCTGATTCTCCCTGAGTGACTAGGTGGGGTGTCCTGCTATCAGCCTGGAGTGAGATGAGTCTTTGATATTGGACAGTATTTGTTTTATTCTCATCTAAAAATAGGGATGATAGCTCATATATAAAACTTCAAAGGTCTTTTATTTTGAAACTCTAAATCAGAATGTCCTGATTCTCCCTGAGTGACTAGATGGGGTGTCCTGCTATCACCCTGGAGTGAGATGAGTCTTTGATACTGGACAGTTTTTGTTTTATTCTCATCTAAAAACAGGGATGATAGCTCATGCAATAGAGAATTCAGAGGTCTTTTATTTTGAAATTCTACATCAGAATGTCCTGATTCTCCCTGAGTGACTAGGTGGGGTGTCCTGCTATCACCCTGGAGTGAGATGAGTCTCTGATACTGGAGAGTTTTTGTTTTATTCTCATCTAAACAGAGAGGGATGATAGCTCATATATGAGATTTCAAAGGTCTTTTATTTTGAAACTCTACATCAGAATGTCCTGATGTTTTTGGAGTGACTAGAAGGGGTGTCCTGCTATCACCCTGGAGTGAGATGAGTCTTTGATACTGGACAGTTTTTGTTTTATTCTCATCTAAAAACAGGGATGATAGCTCATACAATAGAGATGTCAAAGGTCTTTTATTTTGAAACTCTACATCAGAATGTCCTAATTCTCCCTGAGTGACTAGGTGGGGTGTCATGCTATCACCCTGGAGTGAGATGAGTCTTTGATACTGGACAGTTATTGTTTTATTCTCATCTAAAAACAGGGATGATAGCTCATATATGAGACTTCAAAGGTCTTTTATTTTGAAACTCTACATCAGAATGTCCTGATTTTTTCGGAGTGACTAGATGGGGTGTCCTGCTATCACCATGGAGTTAGATGAGTCTTTGATACTGGACATCTTTTTTTTTTTTATTTTCATCTAAAAACAGGGATGATAGCTCATGCAATAGAGATTTCAAAGGTCTTTTATTTTGAAATTCTACATCAGAATGTCCTGATCTTTTCGGAGTGACTAGAAGGGGTGTCCTGCTATCACCCTGGAGTGAGATGAGTCTTTGATACTGGATAGTTTTTGTTTTATTCTCATCTAAAAACCGGGATGATAGCTCATACAATAGAGATGTCAAAGGTCTTTTATTTTGAAACTGTACATCAGAATGTCCTGATTCTCCCTGAGTGACTAGGTGGGGTGTCCTGCTTTCACCATGGAGTTAGATGAGTCTTTGATATTGGACTCTATTTGTTTTATTCTCATCTAAAAACAGGATTGATAGCTCATATATGAGACTTCAAAGGTATTTTATTTTGAAACTCTACATCAGATTGTCCTGATCTTTTCTGAGTGACTAGGTGGGGTGTCCTGATATCACCCTGGAGTGAGATGAGTCTTTGATACTGGACAGTTTTTGTTTTATTCTCATCTAAACAGAGAGGGATGATAGCTCATATATGAGATGTCAAAGGTCTTTTATTTTGAACCTCTACATCAGAATGTCCTGATTTTTTCTGAGTGAATAGATGGGGTGTCCTGCTATCACCCTGGAGTGAGATGAGTCTTTGATACTGGACAGTTTTTGTTTTATTCTCATCTAAACAGAGATGGATGATAGCTCATATATGAGATTTCAAAGGTCTTTTATTTTGAAACTCTACATCAGAATGTCCTGATTTTTTCTGAGTGACTAGATGGGGTGTCCTGCTTTCACCATGGAGTTAGATGAGTCTTTGATATTGGACTCTATTTGTTTTATTCTCATCTAAAAACAGGATTGATAGCTCATATATGAGACTTCAAAGGTATTTTATTTTGAAACTCTACATCAGAATGTCCTGATCTTTTCTGAGTGACTAGGTGGGGTGTCCTGCTATCACCCTGGAGTGAGATGAGTCTTTGATACTGGACAGTTTTTGTTTTATTCTCATCTAAACAGAGAGGGATGATAGCTCATATATGAGATTTCAAAGGTCTTTTATTTTGAAACTCTACATCAGAATGTCCTGATTTTTTCTGAGTGACTTGATGGGGTGTCCTGCTTTCACCATGGAGTTAGATGAGTCTTTGATATTGGACTCTATTTGTTTTATTCTCATCTAAAAACAGGATTGATAGCTCATATATGAGACTTCAAAGGTATTTTATTTTGAAACTCTACATCAGAATGTCCTGATCTTTTCTGAGTGACTAGCTGGGGTATCCTGCTATCACCCTGGAGTGAGACGAGTCTTTGATACTGGACAGTTTTTGTTTTATTCTCATCTAAACAGAGAGGGATGATAGCTCATATATGAGATTTCAAAGGTCTTTTATTTTGAAACCATACATCAGAATGTCCTGATTTTTTCTGAGTGAATAGATGGTGTGTCCTGCTATCACCATGGAGTTAGATGAGCCTTTGATACTGGACAGTGTTTGTTTTATTCCCATCTAAAAACAGGGATGATAGCTCATATATGAGACTTCAAACGTATTTTATTTTGAAACTGTACATGAGAATGTCCTGATTCTCCCTGAGTGACTAGGTGGGGTGTCCTGCTATCACCCTTGAGTGAGATGAGTCTTTGATATTGGACTCTATTTGTTTTATTCTCATCTAAAAACAGGATTGATAGCTCATATATGAGACTTCAAAGGTATTTTATTTTGAAACTCTACATCAGAATGTCCTGATTTTTTCGGAGTGACTAGAAGGGGTGTCCTGCTATCACCGTGGAGTGAGATGAGTATTTGATACTCGACAGTTTTTGTTTTATTCTCATCTAAACAGAGAGGGATGATAGCTCATATATGAGATTTCAAAGGTCTTTTATTTTGAAACAGTACATCAGAATGTCCTGATTCTCCCTGAGTGACTAGGTGGGGTGTCCTGCTATCAGCCTGGAGTGAGATGAGTCTTTGATATTGGACAGTATTTGTTTTATTCTCATCTAAAAATAGGGATGATAGCTCATATATAAAACTTCAAAGGTCTTTTATTTTGAAACTCTAAATCAGAATGTCCTGATTCTCCCTGAGTGACTAGATGGGGTGTCCTGCTATCACCCTGGAGTGAGATGAGTCTTTGATACTGGACAGTTTTTGTTTTATTCTCATCTAAAAACAGGGATGATAGCTCATGCAATAGAGATTTCAAAGGTCTTTTATTTTGAAACTGTACATGAGAATGTCCTGATTCTCCCTGAGTGACTAGGTGGGGTGTCCTGCTATCACCCTTGAGTGAGATGAGTCTTTGATATTGGACAGTATTTGTTTTGTTCTCATCTAAAAACAGGGATGATAGCTCATGCAATAGAGAATTCAGAGGTCTTTTATTTTGAAATTCTACATCAGAATGTCCTGATTCTCCCTGAGTGACTAGGTGGGGTGTCCTGCTATCACCCTGGAGTGAGATGAGTCTTTGATACTGGAGAGTTTTTGTTTTATTCTCATCTAAACAGAGAGGGATGATAGCTCATATATGAGATTTCAAAGGTCTTTTATTTTGAAACTCTACATCAGAATGTCCTGATGTTTTTGGAGTGACTAGAAGGGGTGTCCTGCTATCACCCTGGAGTGAGATGAGTCTTTGATACTGGACAGTTTTTGTTTTATTCTCATCTAAAAACAGGGATGATAGCTCATACAATAGAGATGTCAAAGGTCTTTTATTTTGAAACTCTACATCAGAATGTCCTGATTCTCCCTGAGTGACTAGGTGGGGTGTCATGCTATCACCCTGGAGTGAGATGAGTCTTTGATACTGGACAGTTATTGTTTTATTCTCATCTAAAAACAGGGATGATAGCTCATATATGAGACTTCAAAGGTATTTTATTTTGAAACTCTAAATCAGAATGTCCTGATGTTTTTGGAGTGACTAGAAGGGGTGTCCTGCTATCACCCTGGAGTGAGATGAGTCTTTGATACTGGACAGTTTTTGTTTTGTTCTCATCTAAAAACAGGGATGATAGCTCATGCAATAGAGAATTCAGAGGTCTTTTATTTTGAAATTCTACATCAGAATGTCCTGATTCTCCCTGAGTGACTAGGTGGGGTGTCCTGCTATCACCCTGGAGTGAGATGAGTCTTTGATACTGGAGAGTTTTTGTTTTATTCTCATCTAAACAGAGAGGGATGATAGCTCATATATGAGATTTCAAAGGTCTTTTATTTTGAAACTCTACATCAGAATGTCCTGATGTTTTTGGAGTGACTAGAAGGGGTGTCCTGCTATCACCATGGAGTGAGATGAGTCTTTGATACTGGACAGTTTTTGTTTTATTCTCATCTAAAAACAGGGATGATAGCTCATATATGAGACTTCAAAGGTATTTTATTTTGAAACTCTAAATCAGAATGTCCTGATTTTTTCTGAGTGACTAGATGGGGTGTCCTGCTATCACCATGGAGTTAGATGAGTCTTTGATACTGGACATTTTTTATTTTTTTATTCTCATCTAAAAACAGGGATGATAGCTCATGCAATAGAGATTTCAAAGGTCTTTTATTTTGAAATTCTACATCAGAATGTCCTGATCTTTTCGGAGTGACTAGAAGGGGTGTCCTGCTATCACCCTGGAGTGATATGAGTCTTTGATACTGGATAGTTTTTGTTTTATTCTCATCTAAAAAACAGGGATGATAGCTCATACAATAGAGATGTCAAAGGTATTTTATTTTGAAACTGTACATCAGAATGTCCTGATTCTCCCTGAGTGACTAGGTGGGGTGTCATGCTATCAACCTGGAGTGAGATGAGTCTTTGATACTTAACAGTTATTGTTTTATTCTCATCTAAAAACAGGGATGATAGCTCATATATGAGACTTCAAAGGTCTTTTATTTTGAAACTCTACATCAGAATGTCCTGATTCTCCCTGAGTGACTAGGTGGGGTGTCCTGCTATCACCCTGGATTGAGATGAGTCTTTGATATTGGACAGTATTTGTTTTATTCTCATCTAAATACATGGATGATAGCTCATATATGAGACTTCAAAGGTCTTTTATTTTGAAACTCTACATCAGAATGTCCTGATCTTTTCTGAGTGACTAGCTGGGGTGTCCTGCTATCACCCTGGAATGAGATGAGTCTTTGATACTGGATAGTTTTTGTTTTATTCTCATCTAAACAGAGAGGGATGATAGCTCATATATGAGATGTCAAAGGTCTTTTATTTTGAACCTCTACATCAGAATGTCCTGATTTTTTCTGAGTGAATAGATGGGGTGTCCTGCTATCACCCTGGAGTGAGATGAGTCTTTGATACTGGACAGTTTTTGTTTTATTCTCATCTAAACAGAGATGGATGATAGCTCATATATGAGATTTCAAAGGTCTTTTATTTTGAAACTCTACATCAGAATGTCCTGATTTTTTCTAAGTGACTAGATGGGGTGTCCTGCTTTCACCATGGAGTTAGATGAGTCTTTGATATTGGACTCTATTTGTTTTATTCTCATCTAAAAACAGGATTGATAGCTCATATATGAGACTTCAAAGGTATTTTATTTTGAAACTCTACATCAGAATGTCCTGATCTTTTCTGAGTGACTAGGTGGGGTGTCCTGCTATCACCCTGGAGTGAGATGAGTCTTTGATACTGGACAGTTTTTGTTTTATTCTCATCTAAACAGAGAGGGATGATAGCTCATATATGAGATTTCAAAGGTCTTTTATTTTGAAACTCTACATCAGAATGTCATGATTTTTTCTGAGTGACTAGATGGGGTGTCCTGCTTTCACCATGGAGTTAGATGAGTCTTTGATATTGGACAGTATTTGTTTTATTCTCATCTAAAAACAGGATTGATAGCTCATATATGAGATTTCAAAGGTATTTTATTTTGAAACTCTACATCAGAATGTCCTGATCTTTTCTGAGTGACTAGCTGGGGTGTCCTGCTATCACCCTGGAGTGAGATGAGTCTTTGATACTGGACAGTTTTTGTTTTATTCTCATCTAAACAGAGAGGGATGATAGCTCATATATGAGATTTCAAAGGTCTTTTATTTTGAAACTCTACATCAGAATGTCCTGATTTTTTCTGAGTGACTAGATGGGGTGTCCTGCTTTCACCATGGAGTTAGATGAGTCTTTGATATTGGACTCTATTTGTTTTATTCTCATCTAAAAACAGGATTGATAGCTCATATATGAGACTTCAAAGGTATTTTATTTTGAAACTCTACATCAGAATGTCCTGATCTTTTCTGAGTGAATAGATGGTGTGTCCTGCTATCACCATGGAGTTAGATGAGTCTTTGATACTGGACAGTGTTTGTTTTATTCCCATCTAAAAACAGGGATGATAGCTCATATATGAGACTTCAAACATATTTATTTTGAAAATCTAAATCAGAATGTCCTGATCTTTTCTGAGTGACTAGGTGGGGTGTCCTGCTATCACCCTGGAGTGAGATGAGTCTTTGATACTGGACATCTTTTTTTTTTAATTCTCATCTAAAAACAGGGATGATAGCTCATGCAATAGAGATTTCAAAGGTCTTTTATTTTGAAACTGTACATCAGAATGTCCTGATTCTCCCTGAGTGACTAGGTGGGGTGTCCTGCTATCACCCTGGAGTTAGATGAGTCTTTGATATTGGACTCTATTTGTTTTATTCTCATCTAAAAACAGGGATGATAGCTCATATATGAGACTTCAAAGGTCTTTTATTTTGAAACTCTAATTCAGAATGTCCTGATTCTCCCTGAGTGACTAGGTGGGGTGTCCTGCTATCACCCTGGATTGAGATGAGTCTTTGATATTGGACAGTATTTATTTTATTCCCATCTAAAAACAGGGATGATAGATCATATATGAGACTTCAAAGGTCTTTTATTTTGAAACTGTACATCAGAATGTCCTGATTCTCCCTGAGTGACTAGGTGGGGTGTCATGCTATCACCCTGGAGTGAGATGAGTCTTTGATACTGGACAGTTATTGTTTTATTCTCATCTAAAAACAGGGATGATAGCTCATGCAATAGAGATTTCAAAGGTCTTTTATTTTGAAACTGTAAATGAGAATGTCCTGATTCTCCCTGAGTGACTAGGTGGGGTGTCGTGCTATCACCCTGGAGTGAGATGAGTCTTTGATACTGGACAGTTTTTGTTTTATTCTCATCTAAACAGAGAGGGATGATAGCTCATATATGAGATTTCAAAGGTATTTTATTTTGAAACTCTACATCAGAATGTCCTGATTTTTTCTGAGTGACTAGATGGGGTGTCCTGCTTTCACCATGGAGTTAGATGAGTCTTTGATATTGGACTCTATCTGTTTTATTCTCATCTAAAAACAGGATTGATAGCTCATATATGAGACTTCAAACGTATTTTATTTTGAAAATCTAAATCAGAATGTCCTGATTCTCCCTGAGTGACTAGGTGGGTTGTCCTGCTATCACCCTGGAGTGAGATGAGTCTTTGATACTGGACAGTTTTTGTTTTATTCTCATCTAAACAGAGAGGGATGATAGCTCATATATGAGATTTCAAAGGTCTTTTATTTTGAAACTCTACATCAGAATGTCCTGCTTTTTTCTGAGTGACTAGATGGGGTGTCCTGCTTTCACCATGGAGTTAGATGAGTCTTTGATATTGGACTCTATTTGTTTTATTCTCATCTAAAAACAGGATTGATAGCTCATATATGAGACTTCAAAGGTATTTTATTTTGAAACTCTACATCAGAATGTCCTGATCTTTTCTGAGTGACTAGGTGGGGTGTCCTGCTATCACCCTGGAGTGAGATGTGTCTTTGATACTGGACAGTTTTTGTTTTATTCTCATCTAAACAGAGAGGGATGATAGCTCATATATGAGATTTCAAAGGTCTTTTATTTTGAAACTCTACATCAGAATGTCCTGATTTTTTCTGAGTGAATAGATGGTGTGTCCTGCTATCACCATGGAGTTCGATGAGTCTTTGATACTGGACAGTGTTTGTTTTATTCCCATCTAAAAACAGGGATGATAGCTCATATATGAGACTTCAAACGTATTTTATTTTGAAAATCTAAATCAGAATGTCCTGATTCTCCCTGAGTGACTAGGTGGGTTGTCCTGCTATCACCCTGGAGTGAGATGAGTCTTTGATACTGGACAGTTTTTGTTTTATTCTCATCTAAACAGAGAGGGATGATAGCTCATATATGAGATTTCAAAGGTCTTTTATTTTGAAACTCTACGTCAGAATGTCCTGATTTTTTCTGAGTGACTAGATGGGGTGTCCTGTTATCACCATGGAGTTAGATGAGTCTTTGATACTGGACATCTTTTTTTTTTAATTCTCATCTAAAAACAGGGATGATAGCTCATGCAATAGAGATTTCAAAGGTCTTTTATTTTGAAACTGTACATCAGAATGTCCTGATTCTCCCTGAGTGACTAGGTGGGGTGTCCTGCTATCACCCTGGAGTTAGATGAGTCTTTGATATTGGACTCTATTTGTTTTATTCTCATCTAAAAACAGGGATGATAGCTCATATATGAGACTTCAAAGGTCTTTTATTTTGAAACTCTAATTCAGAATGTCCTGATTCTCCCTGAGTGACTAGGTGGGGTGTCGTGCTATCACCCTGGAGTGAGATGAGTCTTTGATACTGGACAGTTTTTGTTTTATTCTCATCTAAACAGAGAGGGATGATAGCTCATATATGAGATTTCAAAGGTATTTTATTTTGAAACTCTACATCAGAATGTCCTGATTTTTTCTGAGTGACTAGATGGGGTGTCCTGCTTTCACCATGGAGTTAGATGAGTCTTTGATATTGGACTCTATCTGTTTTATTCTCATCTAAAAACAGGATTGATAGCTCATATATGAGACTTCAAACGTATTTTATTTTGAAAATCTAAATCAGAATGTCCTGATTCTCCCTGAGTGACTAGGTGGGTTGTCCTGCTATCACCCTGGAGTGAGATGAGTCTTTGATACTGGACAGTTTTTGTTTTATTCTCATCTAAACAGAGAGGGATGATAGCTCATATATGAGATTTCAAAGGTCTTTTATTTTGAAACTCTACGTCAGAATGTCCTGATTTTTTCTGAGTGACTAGATGGGGTGTCCTGCTATCACCATGGAGTTAGATGAGTCTTTGATACTGGACATCTTTTTTGTTTAATTCTCATCTAAAAACAGGGATGATAGCTCATGCAATAGAGATTTCAAAGGTCTTTTATTTTGAAACTGTACATCAGAATGTCCTGATTCTCCCTGAGTGACTAGGTGGGTTGTCCTGCTATCACCCTGGAGTTAGATGAGTCTTTGATATTGGACTTTATTTGTTTTATTCTCATCTAAAAACAGGGATGATAGCTCATATATGAGACTTCAAAGGTCTTTTATTTTGAAACTCTACATCAGAATGTCCTGATTCTCACTGAGTGACTAGGTGGGGTGTCCTGCTTTCACCATGGAGTTAGATGAGTCTTTGATATTGGACTCTATTTGTTTTATTCTCATCTAAAAACAGGATTGATAGCTCATATATGAGACTTCAAAGGTATTTTATTTTGAAACTCTACATCAGAATGTCCTGATCTTTTCTGAGTGACTAGGTGGGGTGTCCTGCTATCACCCTGGAGTGAGATGAGTCTTTGATACTGGACAGTTTTTGTTTTATTCTCATCTAAACAGAGAGGGATGATAGCTCATATATGAGATTTCAAAGGTCTTTTATTTTGAAAATCTACATCAGAATGTCCTGATTTTTTCTGAGTGACTAGATGGGGTGTCCTGCTTTCACCATGGAGTTAGATGAGTCTTTGATATTGGACTCTATTTGTTTTATTCTCATCTAAAAACAGGATTGATAGCTCATATATGAGACTTCAAAGGTATTTTATTTTGAAACTCTACATCAGAATGTCCTGATCTTTTCTGAGTGACTAGCTGGGGTATCCTGCTATCACCCTGGAGTGAGACGAGTCTTTGATACTGGACAGTTTTTGTTTTATTCTCATCTAAACAGAGAGGGATGATAGCTCATATATGAGATTTCAAAGGTCTTTTATTTTGAAACCATACATCAGAATGTCCTGATTTTTTCTGAGTGAATAGATGGTGTGTCCTGCTATCACCATGGAGTTAGATGAGCCTTTGATACTGGACAGTGTTTGTTTTATTCCCATCTAAAAACAGGGATGATAGCTCATATATGAGACTTCAAACGTATTTTATTTTAAAAATCTAAATCAGAATGTCCTGATTCTCCCTGAGTGACTAGGTGGGTTGTCCTGCTATCACCCTGGAGTGAGATGAGTCTTTGATACTGGACAGTTTTGTTTTATTCTCATCTAAAAACAGGGATGATAGCTCATGCAATAGAGATTTCAAAGGTCTTTTATTTTGAAACTGTACATGAGAATGTCCTGATTCTCCCTGAGTGACTAGGTGGGGTGTCCTGCTATCACCCTTGAGTGAGATGAGTCTTTGATATTGGACTCTATTTGTTTTATTCTCATCTAAAAACAGGATTGATAGCTCATATATGAGACTTCAAAGGTATTTTATTTTGAAACTCTACATCAGAATGTCCTGATTTTTTCGGAGTGACTAGAAGGGGTGTCCTGCTATCACCGTGGAGTGAGATGAGTATTTGATACTCGACAGTTTTTGTTTTATTCTCATCTAAACAGAGAGGGATGATAGCTCATATATGAGATTTCAAAGGTCTTTTATTTTGAAACAGTACATCAGAATGTCCTGATTCTCCCTGAGTGACTAGGTGGGGTGTCCTGCTATCAGCCTGGAGTGAGATGAGTCTTTGATATTGGACAGTATTTGTTTTATTCTCATCTAAAAATAGGGATGATAGCTCATATATAAAACTTCAAAGGTCTTTTATTTTGAAACTCTAAATCAGAATGTCCTGATTCTCCCTGAGTGACTAGATGGGGTGTCCTGCTATCACCCTGGAGTGAGATGAGTCTTTGATACTGGACAGTTTTTGTTTTATTCTCATCTAAAAACAGGGATGATAGCTCATGCAATAGAGATTTCAAAGGTCTTTTATTTTGAAACTGTACATGAGAATGTCCTGATTCTCCCTGAGTGACTAGGTGGGGTGTCCTGCTATCACCCTTGAGTGAGATGAGTCTTTGATATTGGACAGTATTTGTTTTGTTCTCATCTAAAAACAGGGATGATAGCTCATGCAATAGAGAATTCAGAGGTCTTTTATTTTGAAATTCTACATCAGAATGTCCTGATTCTCCCTGAGTGACTAGGTGGGGTGTCCTGCTATCACCCTGGAGTGAGATGAGTCTTTGATACTGGAGAGTTTTTGTTTTATTCTCATCTAAACAGAGAGGGATGATAGCTCATATATGAGATTTCAAAGGTCTTTTATTTTGAAACTCTACATCAGAATGTCCTGATGTTTTTGGAGTGACTAGAAGGGGTGTCCTGCTATCACCCTGGAGTGAGATGAGTCTTTGATACTGGACAGTTTTTGTTTTATTCTCATCTAAAAACAGGGATGATAGCTCATACAATAGAGATGTCAAAGGTCTTTTATTTTGAAACTCTACATCAGAATGTCCTGATTCTCCCTGAGTGACTAGGTGGGGTGTCATGCTATCACCCTGGAGTGAGATGAGTCTTTGATACTGGACAGTTATTGTTTTATTCTCATCTAAAAACAGGGATGATAGCTCATATATGAGACTTCAAAGGTATTTTATTTTGAAACTCTAAATCAGAATGTCCTGATGTTTTTGGAGTGACTAGAAGGGGTGTCCTGCTATCACCCTGGAGTGAGATGAGTCTTTGATACTGGACAGTTTTTGTTTTGTTCTCATCTAAAAACAGGGATGATAGCTCATGCAATAGAGAATTCAGAGGTCTTTTATTTTGAAATTCTACATCAGAATGTCCTGATTCTCCCTGAGTGACTAGGTGGGGTGTCCTGCTATCACCCTGGAGTGAGATGAGTCTTTGATACTGGAGAGTTTTTGTTTTATTCTCATCTAAACAGAGAGGGATGATAGCTCATATATGAGATTTCAAAGGTCTTTTATTTTGAAACTCTACATCAGAATGTCCTGATGTTTTTGGAGTGACTAGAAGGGGTGTCCTGCTATCACCATGGAGTGAGATGAGTCTTTGATACTGGACAGTTTTTGTTTTATTCTCATCTAAAAACAGGGATGATAGCTCATATATGAGACTTCAAAGGTATTTTATTTTGAAACTCTAAATCAGAATGTCCTGATTTTTTCTGAGTGACTAGATGGGGTGTCCTGCTATCACCATGGAGTTAGATGAGTCTTTGATACTGGACATTTTTTATTTTTTTATTCTCATCTAAAAACAGGGATGATAGCTCATGCAATAGAGATTTCAAAGGTCTTTTATTTTGAAATTCTACATCAGAATGTCCTGATCTTTTCGGAGTGACTAGAAGGGGTGTCCTGCTATCACCCTGGAGTGATATGAGTCTTTGATACTGGATAGTTTTTGTTTTATTCTCATCTAAAAAACAGGGATGATAGCTCATACAATAGAGATGTCAAAGGTATTTTATTTTGAAACTGTACATCAGAATGTCCTGATTCTCCCTGAGTGACTAGGTGGGGTGTCATGCTATCAACCTGGAGTGAGATGAGTCTTTGATACTTAACAGTTATTGTTTTATTCTCATCTAAAAACAGGGATGATAGCTCATATATGAGACTTCAAAGGTCTTTTATTTTGAAACTCTACATCAGAATGTCCTGATTCTCCCTGAGTGACTAGGTGGGGTGTCCTGCTATCACCCTGGATTGAGATGAGTCTTTGATATTGGACAGTATTTGTTTTATTCTCATCTAAATACAGGGATGATAGCTCATATATGAGACTTCAAAGGTCTTTTATTTTGAAACTCTACATCAGAATGTCCTGATCTTTTCTGAGTGACTAGCTGGGGTGTCCTGCTATCACCCTGGAATGAGATGAGTCTTTGATACTGGATAGTTTTTGTTTTATTCTCATCTAAACAGAGAGGGATGATAGCTCATATATGAGATTTCAAAGGTCTTTTATTTTGAAACTCTACATCAGAATGTCCTGATTTTTTCTGAGTGACTAGATGGGGTGTCCTGCTTTCACCATGGAGTTAGATGAGTCTTTGATATTGGACTCTATTTGTTTTATTCTCATCTAAAAACAGGATTGATAGCTCATATATGAGACTTCAAAGGTATTTTATTTTGAAACTCTACATCAGAATGTCCTGATTTTTTCTGAGTGAATAGATGGTGTGTCCTGCTATCACCATGGAGTTAGATGAGTCTTTGATACTGGACAGTGTTTGTTTTATTCCCATCTAAAAACAGGGATGATAGCTCATATATGAGACTTCAAACATATTTATTTTGAAAATCTAAATCAGAATGTCCTGATCTTTTCTGAGTGACTAGGTGGGGTGTCCTGCTATCACCCTGGAGTGAGATGAGTCTTTGATACTGGACATCTTTTTTTTTTAATTCTCATCTAAAAACAGGGATGATAGCTCATGCAATAGAGATTTCAAAGGTCTTTTATTTTGAAACTGTACATCAGAATGTCCTGATTCTCCCTGAGTGACTAGGTGGGGTGTCCTGCTATCACCCTGGATTGAGATGAGTCTTTGATATTGGACAGTATTTATTTTATTCCCATCTAAAAACAGGGATGATAGATCATATATGAGACTTCAAAGGTCTTTTATTTTGAAACTGTACATCAGAATGTCCTGATTCTCCCTGAGTGACTAGGTGGGGTGTCATGCTATCACCCTGGAGTGAGATGAGTCTTTGATACTGGACAGTTATTGTTTTATTCTCATCTAAAAACAGGGATGATAGCTCATGCAATAGAGATTTCAAAGGTCTTTTATTTTGAAACTGTAAATGAGAATGTCCTGATTCTCCCTGAGTGACTAGGTGGGGTGTCGTGCTATCACCCTGGAGTGAGATGAGTCTTTGATACTGGACAGTTTTTGTTTTATTCTCATCTAAACAGAGAGGGATGATAGCTCATATATGAGATTTCAAAGGTATTTTATTTTGAAACTCTACATCAGAATGTCCTGATTTTTTCTGAGTGACTAGATGGGGTGTCCTGCTTTCACCATGGAGTTAGATGAGTCTTTGATATTGGACTCTATCTGTTTTATTCTCATCTAAAAACAGGATTGATAGCTCATATATGAGACTTCAAACGTATTTTATTTTGAAAATCTAAATCAGAATGTCCTGATTCTCCCTGAGTGACTAGGTGGGTTGTCCTGCTATCACCCTGGAGTGAGATGAGTCTTTGATACTGGACAGTTTTTGTTTTATTCTCATCTAAACAGAGAGGGATGATAGCTCATATATGAGATTTCAAAGGTCTTTTATTTTGAAACTCTACATCAGAATGTCCTGCTTTTTTCTGAGTGACTAGATGGGGTGTCCTGCTTTCACCATGGAGTTAGATGAGTCTTTGATATTGGACTCTATTTGTTTTATTCTCATCTAAAAACAGGATTGATAGCTCATATATGAGACTTCAAAGGTATTTTATTTTGAAACTCTACATCAGAATGTCCTGATCTTTTCTGAGTGACTAGGTGGGGTGTCCTGCTATCACCCTGGAGTGAGATGTGTCTTTGATACTGGACAGTTTTTGTTTTATTCTCATCTAAACAGAGAGGGATGATAGCTCATATATGAGATTTCAAAGGTCTTTTATTTTGAAACTCTACATCAGAATGTCCTGATTTTTTCTGAGTGAATAGATGGTGTGTCCTGCTATCACCATGGAGTTCGATGAGTCTTTGATACTGGACAGTGTTTGTTTTATTCCCATCTAAAAACAGGGATGATAGCTCATATATGAGACTTCAAACGTATTTTATTTTGAAAATCTAAATCAGAATGTCCTGATTCTCCCTGAGTGACTAGGTGGGTTGTCCTGCTATCACCCTGGAGTGAGATGAGTCTTTGATACTGGACAGTTTTTGTTTTATTCTCATCTAAACAGAGAGGGATGATAGCTCATATATGAGATTTCAAAGGTCTTTTATTTTGAAACTCTACGTCAGAATGTCCTGATTTTTTCTGAGTGACTAGATGGGGTGTCCTGTTATCACCATGGAGTTAGATGAGTCTTTGATACTGGACATCTTTTTTTTTTAATTCTCATCTAAAAACAGGGATGATAGCTCATGCAATAGAGATTTCAAAGGTCTTTTATTTTGAAACTGTACATCAGAATGTCCTGATTCTCCCTGAGTGACTAGGTGGGGTGTCCTGCTATCACCCTGGAGTTAGATGAGTCTTTGATATTGGACTCTATTTGTTTTATTCTCATCTAAAAACAGGGATGATAGCTCATATATGAGACTTCAAAGGTCTTTTATTTTGAAACTCTAATTCAGAATGTCCTGATTCTCCCTGAGTGACTAGGTGGGGTGTCGTGCTATCACCCTGGAGTGAGATGAGTCTTTGATACTGGACAGTTTTTGTTTTATTCTCATCTAAACAGAGAGGGATGATAGCTCATATATGAGATTTCAAAGGTATTTTATTTTGAAACTCTACATCAGAATGTCCTGATTTTTTCTGAGTGACTAGATGGGGTGTCCTGCTTTCACCATGGAGTTAGATGAGTCTTTGATATTGGACTCTATCTGTTTTATTCTCATCTAAAAACAGGATTGATAGCTCATATATGAGACTTCAAACGTATTTTATTTTGAAAATCTAAATCAGAATGTCCTGATTCTCCCTGAGTGACTAGGTGGGTTGTCCTGCTATCACCCTGGAGTGAGATGAGTCTTTGATACTGGACAGTTTTTGTTTTATTCTCATCTAAACAGAGAGGGATGATAGCTCATATATGAGATTTCAAAGGTCTTTTATTTTGAAACTCTACGTCAGAATGTCCTGATTTTTTCTGAGTGACTAGATGGGGTGTCCTGCTATCACCATGGAGTTAGATGAGTCTTTGATACTGGACATCTTTTTTGTTTAATTCTCATCTAAAAACAGGGATGATAGCTCATGCAATAGAGATTTCAAAGGTCTTTTATTTTGAAACTGTACATCAGAATGTCCTGATTCTCCCTGAGTGACTAGGTGGGTTGTCCTGCTATCACCCTGGAGTTAGATGAGTCTTTGATATTGGACTTTATTTGTTTTATTCTCATCTAAAAACAGGGATGATAGCTCATATATGAGACTTCAAAGGTCTTTTATTTTGAAACTCTACATCAGAATGTCCTGATTCTCACTGAGTGACTAGGTGGGGTGTCCTGCTATCACCCTGGATTGAGATGAGTCTTTGATATTGGACAGTATTTGTTTTATTCTGATCTAAAAACAGGGATGATAGCTCATATATGTGACTTCAAAGGTCTTTTATTTTGAAACTCTACATCAGAATGTCCTGATTCTCACTGAGTGACTAGGTGGGGTGTCCTGCTATCACTCTGGATTGAGATGAGTCTTTGATATTGGACAGTTTTTGTTTTATTCTCATCTAAAAACAGGGATGATAGCTCATACAATAGAGATGTCAAAGGTCTTTTATTTTGAAACTGTACATCAGAATGTCCTGATTCTCCCTGAGTGACTAGGTGGGGTGTCCTGCTATCACCCTGGAGTGAGATGAGTCTTTGATACTGGACAGTTTTCGTTTTATTCTCATCTAAACAGAGAGGGATGATAGCTCATATATGAGATTTCAAAGGTCTTTTATTTTGAAACTCTACATCAGAATGTCCTGATTTTTTCTGAGTGACTAGATGGGGTGTCCTGCTATCACCCTGGAGTGAGATGAGTCTTTGATACTGGACAGTTTTTGTTTTATTCTCATCCAAACAGAGAGGGATGATAGCTCATATATGAGATGTCAAAGGTCTTTTATTTTGAAACTGTACATCAGAATGTCCTGATTCTCCCTGAGTGACTAGGTGGGGTGTCCTGCTATCACCCTGGAGTGAGATGAGTCTTTGATACTGGACAGTTTTTGTTTTATTCTCATCTAAACAGAGAGGGATGATAGCTCATATATGAGATTTCAAAGGTCTTTTATTTTGAAACTCTACATCAGAATGTCCTGATTTTTTCTGAGTGACTAGATGGGGTGTCCTGCTATCACCCTGGAGTGAGATGAGTCTTTGATACTGGACAGTTTTTGTTTTATTCTCATCCAAACAGAGAGGGATGATAGCTCATATATGAGATTTCAAAGGTCTTTTATTTTGAAACTCTACATCAGAATGTCCTGATTTTTTCTGAGTGACTAGATGGGGTGTCCTGCTTTCACCATGGAGTTAGATGAGACTTTGATATTGGACTCTATTTGTTTTATTCTCTTCTAAAAACAGGATTGATAGCTCATATATGAGACTTCAAAGGTATTTTATTTTGAAACTCTACATCAGAATGTCCTGATCTTTTCTGAGTGACTAGGTGGGGTGTCTTGCTATCACCCTGGAGTGAGATGAGTCTTTGATACTGGACAGTTTTAGTTTTATTATCATCTAAACAGAGAGGGATGATAGCTCATATATGAGATTTCAAAGGTCTTTTATTTTGAAACTCTACATCAGAATGTCCTGATTTTTTCTGAGTGACTAGATGGGGTGTCCTGCTTTTACCCTGGAGTTAGATGAGTCTTTGATATTGGACTCTATTTTTTTTATTCTCATCTAAAAACAGGATTGATAGCTCATATATGAGACTTCAAAGGTATTTTATTTTGAAACTCTACATCAGAATGTACTGATCTTTTCTGAGTGACTAGGTGGGGTGTCCTGCTATCACCCTGGAGTGAGATGAGTCTTTGATACTGGACAGTTTTTTTTTTATTCTCATCTAAACAGAGAGGGATGATAGCTCATATATGATATTTCAAAGGTCTTTTATTTTGAATCTCTACATCAGAATGTCCTGATTTTTTCTGAGTGACTAGATGGGGTGTCCTGCTTTCACCATGGAGTTAGATGAGTCTTTGATATTGGACTCTATTTGTTTTATTCTCATCTAAAAACAGGATTGATAGCTCATATATGAGACTTCAAAGGTATTTTATTTTGAAACTCTAGATCAGAATGTCCTGATCTTTTCTGAGTGACTAGCTGGGGTGTCCTGCTATCACCCTGGAGTGAGATGAGTCTTTGATACTGGACAGTTTTTGTTTTATTCTCATCTAAAAAGAGAGGGATGATACCTCATATATGAGACTTCAAAGGTATTTTATTTTGAAACTCTAAATCAGAATGTCCTGATTCTCCCTGACTGACTAGGTGGGTTGTCCTGCTATCACCCTGGAGTGAGATGAGTCTTTGATACTGGACAGTTTTTGTTTTATTCTCATCTAAACAGAGAGGGATGATAGCTCATATATGAGATTTCAAAGGTCTTTTATTTTGAAAATCTACCTCAGAATGTCCTGATTTTTTCTGACTGACTAGATGGGGTGTCCTGCTATCACCATGGAGTGAGATGAGTCTTTGATAGTTGACAGTTTTTGTTTTATTCTCATCTAAAAACAGGGATGATAGCTCATATATGAGACTTCAAAGGTATTTTATTTTGAAACTCTACATCAGAATGTCCTGGTTTTTTCGGAGTGACTAGAAGGGGTGTCCTGCTATCACCCTGGAGTGAGATGAGTATTTGATACTCGACAGTTTTTGTTTTATTCTCATCTAAACAGAGAGGGATGATAGCTCATATATGAGATTTCAAAGGTCTTTTATTTTGAAACAGTACATCAGAATGTCCTGATTCTCCCTGAGTGACTAGGTGGGGTGTCCTGCTATCAGCCTGGAGTGAGATGAGTCTTTGATACTGGACAATTTTTGTTTTATTCTCATCTAAACAGAGAGGGATGATAGCTCATATATGAGATTTCAAAGGTCTTTTATTTTGAAAATCTACCTCAGAATGTCCTGATTTTTTCTGAGTGACTAGCTGGGGTGTCCTGCTATCACCCTGGAGTGAGATGAGTCTTTGATACTGGACAGTTTTTGTTTTATTCTCATCTAAAAAGAGAGGGATGATACCTCATATATGAGACTTCAAAGGTATTTTATTTTGAAACTCTAAATCAGAATGTCCTGATTCTCCCTGACTGACTAGGTGGGTTGTCCTGCTATCACCCTGGAGTGAGATGAGTCTTTGATACTGGACAGTTTTTGTTTTATTCTCATCTAAACAGAGAGGGATGATAGCTCATATATGAGATTTCAAAGGTCTTTTATTTTGAAAATCTACCTCAGAATGTCCTGATTTTTTCTGACTGACTAGATGGGGTGTCCTGCTTTCACCATGGAGTTAGATGAGTCTTTGATATTGGACTCTATTTGTTTTATTCTCATCTAAAAACAGGATTGATAGCTCATATATGAGACTTCAAAGGTATTTTATTTTGAAACTCTACATCAGAATGTCCTGATCTTTTCTGAGTGACTAGCTGGGGTGTCCTGCTATCACCCTGGAGTGAGATGAGTCTTTGATACTGGACAGTTTTTGTTTTATTCTCATCTAAAAAGAGAGGGATGATACCTCATATATGAGACTTCAAAGGTATTTTATTTTGAAACTCTAAATCAGAATGTCCTGATTCTCCCTGACTGACTAGGTGGGTTGTCCTGCTATCACCCTGGAGTGAGATGAGTCTTTGATACTGGACAGTTTTTGTTTTATTCTCATCTAAACAGAGAGGGATGATAGCTCATATATGAGATTTCAAAGGTCTTTTATTTTGAAAATCTACCTCAGAATGTCCTGATTTTTTCTGACTGACTAGATGGGGTGTCCTGCTATCACCATGGAGTGAGATGAGTCTTTGATAGTTGACAGTTTTTGTTTTATTCTCATCTAAAAACAGGGATGATAGCTCATATATGAGACTTCAAAGGTATTTTATTTTGAAACTCTACATCAGAATGTCCTGGTTTTTTCGGAGTGACTAGAAGGGGTGTCCTGCTATCACCCTGGAGTGAGATGAGTATTTGATACTCGACAGTTTTTGTTTTATTCTCATCTAAACAGAGAGGGATGATAGCTCATATATGAGATTTCAAAGGTCTTTTATTTTGAAACAGTACATCAGAATGTCCTGATTCTCCCTGAGTGACTAGGTGGGGTGTCCTGCTATCAGCCTGGAGTGAGATGAGTCTTTGATATTGGACAGTATTTGTTTTATTCTCATCTAAAAATAGGGATGATAGCTCATATATAAAACTTCAAAGGTCTTTTATTTTGAAACTCTAAATCAGAATGTCCTGATTCTCCCTGAGTGACTAGATGGGGTGTCCTGCTATAACCCTGGAGTGAGATGAGTCTTTGATACTTGACAGTTTTTGTTTTATTCTCATCTAAAAACAGGGATGATAGCTCATGCAATAGAGAATTCAGAGGTCTTTTATTTTGAAATTCTAAATCAGAATGTCCTGATTCTCCCTGAGTGACTAGGTGGGGTGTCCTGCTATCACCCTGGAGTGAGATGAGTCTTTGATACTGGAGAGTTTTTGTTTTATTCTCATCTAAACAGAGAGGGATGATAGCTCATATATGAGATTTCAAAGGTCTTTTATTTTGAAACTCTACATCAGAATGTCCTGATGTTTTCGGAGTGACTAGAAGGGGTGTCCTGCTATCACCCTGGAGTGAGATGAGTCTTTGATACTTGACAGTTTTTGTTTTATTCTCATCTAAAAACAGGGATGATAGCTCATACAATAGAGATGTCAAAGGTCTTTTATTTTGAAACTCTACATCAGAATGTCCTGATTCTCCCTGAGTGACTAGGTGGGGTGTCATGCTATCACCCTGGAGTGAGATGAGTCTTTGATACTGGACAGTTATTGTTTTATTCTCATCTAAAAACAGGGATGATAGCTCATATATGAGACTTCAAAGGTCTTTTATTTTGAAACTCTACATCAGAATGTCCTGATTCTCCCTGAGTGACTAGGTGGGGTGTCCTGCTATCAGCCTGGATTGAGATGAGTCTTTGATATTGGACAGTATTTGTTTTATTCTCATCTAAAAACAGGGATGATAGCTCATATATGAGACTTCAAAGGTCTTTTATTTTGAAACTCTACATCAGAATGTCCTGATTTTTTCGGAGTGACTAGAAGGGGTGTCCTGCTATAACCCTGGAGTGAGATGAGTATTTGATACTCGACAGTTTTTGTTTTATTCTCATCTAAACAGAGAGGGATGATAGCTCATATATGAGATTTCAAAGGTCTTTTATTGTGAAACAGTACATCGGAATGTCCTGATTCTCCCTGAGTGACTAGGTGGGGTGTCCTGCTATCAGCCTGGAGTGAGATGAGTCTTTGATATTGGACAGTATTTGTTTTATTCTCATCTAAAAATAGGGATGATAGCTCATATATAAAACTTCAAAGGTCTTTTATTTTGAAACTCTAAATCAGAATGTCCTGATTCTCCCTGAGTGACTAGATGGGGTGTCCTGCTATCACCCTGGAGTGAGATGAGTCTTTGATACTGGACAGTTTTGTTTTATTCTCATCTAAAAACAGGGATGATAGCTCATGCAATAGAGATTTCAAAGGTCTTTTATTTTGAAACTGTACATGAGAATGTCCTGATTCTCCCTGAGTGACTAGGTGGGGTGTCCTGCTATCACCCTTGAGTGAGATGAGTCTTTGATATTGGACAGTATTTGTTTTGTTCTCATCTAAAAACAGGGATGATAGCTCATGCAATAGAGATTTCAAAGGTCTTTTATTTTGAAACTGTACATGAGAATGTCCTGATTCTCCCTGAGTGACTAGGTGGCGTGTCCTGCTATCACCCTTGAGTGAGATGAGTCTTTGATATTGGACTCTATTTGTTTTATTCTCATCTAAAAACAGGATTGATAGCTCATATATGAGACTTCAAAGGTATTTTATTTTGAAACTCTACATCAGAATGTCCTGATCTTTTCTGAGTGACTAGCTGGGGTGTCCTGCTATCACCCTGGAGTGAGATGAGTCTTTGATACTGGACAGTTTTTGTTTTATTCTCATCTAAACAGAGAGGGATGATAGCTCATATATGAGATTTCAAAGGTCTTTTATTTTGAAACTCTACATCAGAATTTCCTGATTTTTTTCTGAGTGAATAGATGGGGTGTCCTGCTATCACCCTGGAGTGAGATGAGTCTTTGATACTGGACAGTTTTTGTTTTATTCTCATCTAAACAGAGAGGGATGATAGCTCATATATGAGATTTC
This sequence comes from Notothenia rossii, assembly GCF_949606895.1. Taxonomy (NCBI): domain Eukaryota; kingdom Metazoa; phylum Chordata; class Actinopteri; order Perciformes; family Nototheniidae; genus Notothenia; species Notothenia rossii. The sequence goes on from NC_136902.1 coordinate 45,221,130, forward strand.
AAAGGTCTTTTATTTTGAAACTGTACATCAGAATGTCCTGATTTTTTCTGAGTGACTAGATGGGGTGTCCTGCTTTTACCCTGGAGTTAGATGAGTCTTCGATATTGGACTCTATTTTTTTTATTCTCATCTAAAAACAGGATTGATAGCTCATATATGAGACTTCAAAGGTATTTTATTTTGAAACTCTACATCAGAATGTACTGATCTTTTCTGAGTGACTAGGTGGGGTGTCCTGCTATCACCCTGGAGTGAGATGAGTCTTTGATACTGGACAGTTTTTGTTTTATTCTCATCTAAACAGAGAGGGATGATAGCTCATATATGAGATTTCAAAGGTCTTTTATTTTGAAACTCTACATCAGAATGTCCTGATTTTTTCTGAGTGACTAGATGGGGTGTCCTGCTTTCACCATGGAGTTAGATGAGTCTTTGATATTGGACTCTATTTGTTTTATTCTCATCTAAAAACAGGATTGATAGCTCATATATGAGACTTCAAAGGTATTTTATTTTGAAACTCTACATCAGAATGTCCTGATTTTTTCTGACTGACTAGATGGGGTGTCCTGTTATCACCATGGAGTGAGATGAGTCTTTGATATTGGACAGTATTTGTTTTGTTCTCATCTAAAAACAGGGATGATAGCTCATGCAATAGAGATTTCAAAGGTCTTTTATTTTGAAACTGTACATGAGAATGTCCTGATTCTCCCTGAGTGACTAGGTGGGGTGTCCTGCTATCACCCTTGAGTGAGATGAGTCTTTGATATTGGACTCTATTTGTTTTATTCTCATCTAAAAACAGGATTGATAGCTCATATATGAGACTTCAAAGGTATTTTATTTTGAAACTCTACATCAGAATGTCCTGATCTTTTCTGAGTGACTAGCTGGGGTGTCCTGCTATCACCCTGGAGTGAGATGAGTCTTTGATACTGGACAGTTTTTGTTTTATTCTCATCTAAACAGAGAGGGATGATAGCTCATATATGAGACTTCAAACGTATTTTATTTTGAAAATCTAAATCAGAATGTCCTGATTCTCCCTGAGTGACTAGGTGGGTTGTCCTGCTATCACCCTGGAGTGAGATGAGTCTTTGATACTGGACAGTTTTAGTTTTATTCTCATCTAAACAGAGAGGGATGATAGCTCATATATGAGATTTCAAAGGTCTTTTATTTTGAAACTCTACCTCAGAATGTCCTGATTTTTTCTGAGTGACTAGATGGGGTGTCCTGCTATCACCATGGAGTTAGATGAGTCTTTGATACTGGACATCTTTTTTTTTTAATTCTCATCTAAAAACAGGGATGATAGCTCATGCAATAGAGATTTCAAAGGTCTTTTATTTTGAAACTGTACATCAGAATGTCCTGATTCTCCCTGAGTGACTAGGTGGGGTGTCCTGCTATCACCCTGGAGTTAGATGAGTCTTTGATATTGGACTCTATTTGTTTTATTCTCATCTAAAAATAGGGATGATAGCTCATATATGAGACTTCAAAGGTCTTTTATTTTGAAACTCTACATCAGAATGTCCTGATTCTCCCTGAGTGACTAGGTGGGGTGTCCTGCTTTCACCATGGAGTTAGATGAGTCTTTGATATTGGACTCTATTTGTTTTATTCTCATCTAAAAACAGGATTGATAGCTCATATATGAGACTTCAAAGGTATTTTATTTTGAAACTCTACATCAGAATGTCCTGATCTCTTCTGAGTGACTAGCTGGGGTGTCCTGCTATCACCCTGGAGTGAGATGAGTCTTTGATACTGGACAGTTTTTGTTTTATTCTCATCTAAAAATAGGGATGATAGCTCATATATAAAACTTCAAAGGTCTTTTATTTTGAAACTCTAAATCAGAATGTCCTGATTCTCCCTGAGTGACTAGATGGGGTGTCCTGCTATCACCCTGGAGTGAGATGAGTCTTTGATACTGGACAGTTTTGTTTTATTCTCATCTAAAAACAGGGATGATAGCTCATGCAATAGAGATTTCAAAGGTCTTTTATTTTGAAACTGTACATGAGAATGTCCTGATTCTCCCTGAGTGACTAGGTGGGGTGTCCTGCTATCACCCTTGAGTGAGATGAGTCTTTGATATTGGACAGTATTTGTTTTGTTCTCATCTAAAAACAGGGATGATAGCTCATGCAATAGAGAATTCAGAGGTCTTTTATTTTGAAATTCTACATCAGAATGTCCTGATTCTCCCTGAGTGACTAGGTGGGTTGTCCTGCTATCACCCTGGAGTGAGATGAGTCTTTGATACTGGACAGTTTTTGTTTTATTCTCATCTAAACAGAGAGGGATGATAGCTCATATATGAGATTTCAAAGGTCTTTTATTTTGAAACTCTACCTCAGAATGTCCTGATTTTTTCTGAGTGACTAGATGGGGTGTCCTGCTATCACCATGGAGTTAGATGAGTCTTTGATACTGGACATCTTTTTTTTTTAATTCTCATCTAAAAACAGGGATGATAGCTCATGCAATAGAGATTTCAAAGGTCTTTTATTTTGAAACTGTACATCAGAATGTCCTGATTCTCCCTGAGTGACTAGGTGGGGTGTCCTGCTATCACCCTGGAGTTAGATGAGTCTTTGATATTGGACTCTATTTGTTTTATTCTCATCTAAAAATAGGGATGATAGCTCATATATGAGACTTCAAAGGTCTTTTATTTTGAAACTCTACATCAGAATGTCCTGATTCTCCCTGAGTGACTAGGTGGGGTGTCCTGCTATCACCCTGGATTCAGTTGAGTCTTTGATATTGGACAGTATTTGTTTTATTCTCATCTAAAAACAGGGATGATAGCTCATATATGAGACTTCAAAGGTCTTTTATTTTGAAACTCTACATCAGAATGTCCTGATTTTTTCGGAGTGACTAGAAGGGGTGTCCTGCTATCACCGTGGAGTGAGATGAGTATTTGATACTCGACAGTATTTGTTTTGTTCTCATCTAAAAACAGGGATGATAGCTCATGCAATAGAGAATTCAGAGGTCTTTTATTTTGAAATTCTACATCAGAATGTCCTGATTCTCCCTGAGTGACTAGGTGGGGTGTCCTGCTATCACCCTGGAGTGAGATGAGTCTTTGATACTGGAGAGTTTTTGTTTTATTCTCATCTAAACAGAGAGGGATGATAGCTCATATATGAGATTTCAAAGGTCTTTTATTTTGAAACTCTACATCAGAATGTCCTGATGTTTTTGGAGTGACTAGAAGGGGTGTCCTGCTATCACCCTGGAGTAAGATGAGTCTTTGATACAGGACAGTTTTTGTTTTATTCTCATCTAAAAACAGGGATGATAGCTCATACAATAGAGATGTCAAAGGTCTTTTATTTTGAAACTCTACATCAGAATGTCCTGATTCTCCCTGAGTGACTAGGTGGGGTGTCATGCTATCACCCTGGAGTGAGATGAGTCTTTGATACTGGACAGTTATTGTTTTATTCTCATCTAAAAACAGGGATGATAGCTCATATATGAGACTTCAAAGGTATTTTATTTTGAAACTCTAAATCAGAATGTCCTGATTTTTTCTGAGTCACTAGATGGGGTGTCCTGCTATCACCATGGAGTTAGATGAGTCTTTGATACTGGACATTTTTTATTTTTTTATTCTCATCTAAAAACAGGGATGATAGCTCATGCAATAGAGATTTCAAAGGTCTTTTATTTTGAAATTCTACATCAGAATGTCCTGATCTTTTCGGAGTGACTAGAAGGGGTGTCCTGCTATCACCCTGGAGTGATATGAGTCTTTGATACTGGATAGTTTTTGTTTTATTCTCATCTAAAAACAGGGATGATAGCTCATACAATAGAGATGTCAAAGGTCTTTTATTTTGAAACTGTACATCAGAATGTCCTGATTCTCCCTGAGTGACTAGGTGGGGTGTCATGCTATCACCCTGGAGTGAGATGAGTCTTTGATACTTAACAGTTATTGTTTTATTCTCATCTAAAAACAGGGATGATAGCTCATATATGAGACTTCAAAGGTATTTTATTTTGAAACTCTACATCAGAATGTCCTGATTTTTTCTGAGTGACTAGATGGGGTGTCCTGCTATCACCCTGGAGTGAGATGAGTCTTTGATACTGGACAGTTTTTGTTTTATTCTCATCTAAACAGAGAGGGATGATAGCTCATATATGAGATTTCAAAGGTCTTTTATTTTGAAACTCTACATCAGAATGTCCTGATTTTTTCTGAGTGACTAGATGGGGTGTCCTGCTTTCACCATGGAGTTAGATGAGTCTTTGATATTGGACTCTATTTGTTTTATTCTCATCTAAAAACAGGATTGATAGCTCATATATGAGACTTCAAATGTATTTTATTTTGAAACTCTACATCAGAATGTCCTGATCTTTTCTGAGTGACTAGGTGGGGTGTCCTGCTATCACCCTGGAGTGAGATGAGTCTTTGATACTGGACAGTTTTTGTTTTATTATCATCTAAACAGAGAGGGATGATAGCTCATATATGATATTTCAAAGGTCTTTTATTTTGAAACTCTACATCAGAATGTCCTGATTTTTTTCTGAGTGACTAGATGGGGTGTCCTGCTTTTACCATGGAGTTAGATGAGTATTTGATATTGGACTCTATTTTTTTTATTCTCATCTAAAAACAGGATTGATAGCTCATATATGAGACTTCAAATGTATTTTATTTTGAAACTCTACATCAGAATGTCCTGATCTTTTCTGAGTGACTAGGTGGGGTGTCCTGCTATCACCCTGGAGTGAGATGTGTCTTTGATACTGTACAGTTTTTGTTTTATTCTCATCTAAACAGAGAGGGATGATTGCTCATATATGAGATTTCAAAGGTCTTTTATTTTGAAACTCTACATCAGAATTTCCTGATTTTTTCTGAGTGAATAGATGGGGTGTCCTGCTATCACCCTGGAGTGAGATGAGTCTTTGATACTGGACAGTTTTTGTTTTATTCTCATCTAAACATAGAGGGATGATAGCTCATATATGAGATTTCAAAGGTCTTTTATTTTGAAACTCTACATCAGAATGTCCTGATTTTTTCTGAGTGACTAGATGGGGTGTCCTGCTTTCACCATGGAGTTAGATGAGTCTTTGATATTGGACTCTATTTGTTTTATTCTCATCTAAAAACAGGATTGATAGCTCATATATCAGACTTCAAAGGTATTTTATTTTGAAATTCTACATCAGAATGTCCTGATCTTTTCTGAGTGACTAGGTGGGGTGTCCTGCTATCACCCTGGAGTGAGATGAGTCTTTGATACTGGACAGTTTTTGTTTTATTCTCATCTAAAAACAGGGATGATAGCTCATATATGAGACTTCAAAGGTATTTTATTTTGAAACTCTACATCAGAATGTCCTGATTTTTTCGGAGTGACTAGAAGGGGTGTCCTGCTATCACCCTGGAGTGAGATGAGTATTTGATACTCGACAGTTTTTGTTTTATTCTCATCTAAACAGAGAGGGATGATAGCTCATATATGAGATTTCAAAGGTCTTTTATTTTGAAACAGTACATCAGAATGTCCTGATTCTCCCTGAGTGACTAGGTGGGGTGTCCTGCTATCAGCCTGGAGTGAGATGAGTCTTTGATATTGGACAATATTTGTTTTATTCTCATCTAAAAATAGGGATGATAGCTCATATATAAAACTTCAAAGGTCTTTTATTTTGAAACTCTAAATCAGAATGTCCTGATTCTCCCTGAGTGACTAGATGGGGTGTCCTGCTATCACCCTGGAGTGAGATGCGTCTTTGATACTGGACAGTTTTTGTTTTATTCTCATCTAAAAACAGTGATGATAGCTCATGCAATAGAGATTTCAAAGGTCTTTTATTTTGAAACTGTACATGAGAATGTCCTGATTCTCCCTGAGTGACTAGGTGGGGTGTCCTGCTATCACCCTTGAGTGAGATGAGTCTTTGATATTGGACAGTATTTGTTTTGTTCTCATCTAAAAACAGGGATGATAGCTCATGCAATAGAGAATTCAGAGGTCTTTTATTTTGAAATTCTACATCAGAATGTCCTGATTCTCCCTGAGTGACTAGGTGGGGTGTCCTGCTATCACCCTGGAGTGAGATGAGTCTTTGATACTGGAGAGTTTTTGTTTTATTCTCATCTAAACAGAGAGGGATGATAGCTCATATATGAGATTTGAAAGGTCTTTTATTTTGAAACTCTACATCAGAATGTCCTGATGTTTTCGGAGTGACTAGAAGGGGTGTCCTGCTATCACCCTGGAGTGAGATGAGTCTTTGATACTGGACAGTTTTTGTTTTATTCTCATCTAAAAACAGGGATGATAGCTCATACAATAGAGATGTCAAAGGTATTTTATTTTGAAATTCTACATCAGAATGTCCTGATCTTTTCGGAGTGACTAGAAGGGGTGTCCTGCTATCACCCTGGAGTGATATGAGTCTTTGATACTGGATAGTTTTTGTTTTATTCTCATCTAAAAACAGGGATGATAGCTCATACAATAGAGATGTCAAAGGTCTTTTATTTTGAAACTGTACATCAGAATGTCCTGATTCTCCCTGAGTGACTAGGTGGGGTGTCCTGCTATCACCCTGGAGTGAGATGAGTCTTTGATACTGGACAGTTATTGTTTTATTCTCATCTAAAAACAGGGATGATAGCTCATACAATAGAGATGTCAAAGGTCTTTTATTTTGAAACTGTACATCAGAATGTCCTGATTCTCCCTGAGTGACTAGGTGGGGTGTCCTGCTATCACCCTGGAGTGAGATGAGTCTTTGATACTGGACAGTTATTGTTTTATTCTCATCTAAAAACAGGGATGATAGCTCATATATGAGATTTCAAAGGTCTTTTATTTTGAAACTCTAAATCAGAATTTCCTGATTTTTTCTGAGTGAATAGATGGGGTGTCCTGCTATCACCCTGGAGTGAGATGAGTCTTTGATACTGGACAGTTTTTGTTTTATTCTCATCTAAACAGAGAGGGATGATAGCTCATATATGAGATTTCAAAGGTCTTTTATTTTGAAACTCTACATCAGAATGTCCTGATTTTTTCTGAGTGACTAGATGGGGTGTCCTGCTTTCACCATGGAGTTAGATGAGTCTTTGATATTGGACTCTATTTGTTTTATTCTCATCTAAAAACAGGATTGATAGCTCATATATGAGACTTCAAAGGTATTTTATTTTGAAACTCTACATCAGAATGTCCTGATCTTTTCTGAGTGACTAGCTGGGTTGTCCTGCTATCACCCTGGAGTGAGATGAGTCTTTGATACTGGACAGTTTTTGTTTTATTCTCATCTAAACAGAGAGTGATGATAGCTCATATATGAGATTTCAAAGGTCTTTTATTTTGAAACTCTACATCAGAATGTCCTGATTTTTTCTGAGTGAATAGATGGTGTGTCCTGCTATCACCATGGAGTTAGATGAGTCTTTGATACTGGACAGTGTTTGTTTTATTCCCATCTAAAAACAGGGATGATAGCTCATATATGAGACTTCAAAGGTATTTTATTTTGAAACTCTAAATCAGAATGTCCTGATTCTCCCTGACTGACTAGGTGGGTTGTCCTGCTATCACCCTGGAGTGAGATTAGTCTTTGATACTGGACAGTTTTTGTTTTATTCTCATCTAAACAGAGAGGGATGATAGCTCATATATGAGATTTCAAAGGTCTTTTATTTTGAAACTCTACCTCAGAATGTCCTGATTTTTTCTGAGTGACTAGATGGGGTGTCCTGCTATCACCATGGAGTTAGATGAGTCTTTGATACTGGACATCTTTTTTTTTAATTCTCATCTAAAAACAGGGATGATAGCTCATGCAATAGAGATTTCAAAGGTCTTTTATTTTGAAACTGTACATCAGAATGTCCTGATCTTTTCTGAGTGACTAGGTGGGGTGTCCTGCTATCACCCTGGATTGAGATGAGTCTTTGATATTGGACAGTATTTGTTTTATTCTCATCTAAAAACAGGGACGATAGCTCATATATGAGACTTCAAAGGTCTTTTATTTTGAAACTCTATATCAGAATGTCCTGATTTTTTCGGAGTGACTAGAAGGGGTGTCCTGCTATCACCCTGGAGTGAGATGAGTATTTGATACTCGACAGTTTTTGTTTTATTGTCATCTAAACAGAGAGGGATGATAGCTCATATATGAGATTTCAAAGGTCTTTTATTTTGAAACTGTACATCAGAATGTCCTGATTCTCCCTGAGTGACTAGGTGGGGTGTCCTGCTATCAGCCTGGAGTGAGATGAGTCTTTGATATTGGACAGTATTTGTTTTATTCTCATCTAAAAATAGGGATGATAGCTCATATATAAAACTTCAAAGGTCTTTTATTTTGAAACTGTACATCAGAATGTCCTGATTCTCCCTGAGTGACTAGATGGGGTGTCCTGCTATCACCCTGGAGTGAGATGAGTCTTTGATACTGGACAGTTTTTGTTTTATTCTCATCTAAAAACAGGGATGATAGCTCATACAATAGAGATGTCAAAGGTCTTTTATTTTGAAACTCTACATCAGAATGTCCTGATTCTCCCTGAGTGACTAGGTGGGGTGTCATGCTATCACCCTGGAGTGAGATGAGTCTTTGATACTGGACAGTTATTGTTTTATTCTCATCTAAAAACAGGGATGATAGCTCATATATGAGATTTCAAAGGTCTTTTATTTTGAAATTCTACATCAGAATGTCCTGATATTTTCGTAGTGACTAGAAGGGATGTCCTGCTATCACCCTGGAGATATATGAGTCTTTGATACTGGATAGTTTTTGTTTTATTCTCATCTAAAAACCGGGATGATAGCTCATACAATAGAGATGTCAAAGGTCTTTTATTTTGAAACTGTACATCAGAATGTCCTGATTCTCCCTGAGTGACTAGGTGGGGTGTCATGCAATCACCCTGGAGTGAGATGAGTCTTTGATACTGGACAGTTATTGTTTTATTCTCATCTAAAAACAGGGATGATAGCTCATATATGAGACTTCAAAGGTATTTTATTTTGAAACTCTACATCAGAATGTCCTGATTTTTTCTGAGTGACTAGATGGGGTGTCCTGCTTTCACCATGGAGTTAGATGAGTCTTTGATATTGGACTCTATTTGTTTTATTCTCATATTAAAAACAGGATTGATAGCTCATATATGAGATTTCAAATGTATTTTATTTTGAAACTCTACATCAGAATGTCCTGATCTTTTCTGAGTGACTAGGTGGGGTGTCCTGCTATCACCCTGGAGTGAGATGAGTCTTTGATACTGTACAGTTTTTGTTTTATTCTCATCTAAACAGAGAGGGATGATAGCTCATATATGAGATTTCAAAGGTCTTTTATTTTGAAACTCTACATCAGAATTTCCTGATTTTTTCTGAGTGAATAGATGGGGTGTCCTGCTATCACCCTGGAGTGAGATGAGTCTTTGATACTGGACAGTTTTTGTTTTATTCTCATCTAAACAGAGAGGGATGATAGCTCATATATGAGATTTCAAAGGTCTTTTATTTTGAAACTCTACATCAGAATGTCCTGATTTTTTCTGAGTGACTAGATGGGGTGTCCTGCTATCACCCTGGAGTGAGATGAGTCTTTGATATTGGACAGTATTTGTTTTATTCTCATCTAAAAACAGGGATGATAGCTAATATATGAGACTTCAAAGGTCTTTTATTTTGAAACTGTACATCAGAATGTCCTGATTCTCCCTGAGTGACTAGGTGGGGTGTCAGGCTATCACCCTGGAGTGAGATGAGTCTTTGATACTGGACAGTTATTGTTTTATTCTCATCTAAAAACAGGGATGATAGCTCATGCAATAGAGATTTCAAAGGTCTTTTATTTTGAAATTCTACATCAGAATGTCCTGATTCTCCCTGAGTGACTAGGTGGGGTGTCCTGCTATCACCCTGGAGTGAGATGAGTCTTTGATACTGGAGAGTATTTGTTTTATTCTCATCTAAAAACAGGGATGATAGCTCATATATGAGACTTCAAAGGTATTTTATTTTGAAACTCTACATCAGAATGTCCTGATTTTTTCTGAGTGACTAGATGGGGTGTCCTGCTATCACCATGGAGTTAGATGAGTCTTTGATACTGGACATTTTTTATTTTTTTATTCTCATCTAAAAACAGGGATGATAGCTCATGCAATAGAGATTTCAAAGGTCTTTTATTTTGAAATTCTACATCAGAATGTCCTGATCTTTTCGGAGTGACTAGAAGCGGTGTCCTGCTATCACCCTGGAGTGAGATGAGTCTTTGATACTGGATAGTTTTTGTTTTATTCTCATCTAAAAACCGGGATGATAGCTCATACAATAGAGATGTCAAAGGTCTTTTATTTTGAAACTGTAGATCAGAATGTCCTGATTCTCCCTGAGTGACTAGGTGGGGTGTCATGCTATCACCCTGGAGTGAGATGAGTCTTTGATACTGGACAGTTATTGTTTTATTCTCATCTAAAAACAGGGATGATAGCTCATATATGAGACTTCAAAGGTATTTTATTTTGAAACTCTACATCAGAATGTCCTGATTTGTTCTGAGTGACTAGATGGGGTGTCCTGCTATCACCCTGGAGTGAGATGAGTCTTTGATACTGGACAGTTTTTGTTTTATTCTCATCTAAACAGAGAGGGATGATAGCTCATATATGAGATTTCAAAGGTCTTTTATTTTGAAACTCTACATCAGAATGTCCTGATTTTTTCTGAGTGACTAGATGGGGTGTCCTGCTTTCACCATGGAGTTAGATGAGTCTTTGATACTGGACTCTATTTGTTTTATTCTCATCTAAAAACAGGATTGATAGCTCATATATGAGACTTCAAAGGTATTTTATTTTTAAATTCTACATCAGAATGTCCTGATTTTTTCGGAGTGACTAGAAGGGGTGTCCTGCTATCAACCTGGAGTGAGATGAGTCTTTGATACTGGATAGTTTTTGTTTTATTCTCATCTAAAAACAGGGATGATAGCTCATACAATAGAGATATCAAAGGTATTTTATTTTGAAACTGTACATCAGAATGTCCTGATTCTCCCTGAGTGACTAGGTGGGGTGTCATGCTATCACCCTGGATTGAGATGTGTCTTTGATACTGGACAGTTTTTGTTTTATTCTCATCTAAAAACAGGGATGATAGATCATATATGAGACTTCAATGGTCTTTTATTTTGAAACTGTACATCATAATGTCCTGATTCTCCCTGAGTGACTAGGTGGGGAGTCCTGCTATCACTCTGGAGTGAGATGAGTCTTTGATATTGGACAGTATTTGTTTCATTCTCATCTAAAAACAGGGATGATAGCTCATGCAATGGAGATGTCAAAGGTCTTTTATTTTGAAACTGTGCATCAGAATGTCCTGATTCTCCCTGAGTGACTAGATGGGGTGTCATGCTATCACCCTGGAGTGAGATGAGTCTTTGATACTGGACAGTTATTGTTTTATTCTCATCTAAAAACAGGGATGATAGCTCATATATGAGACTTCAAAGGTCTTTTATTTTGAAACTCTACATCAGAATGTCCTGATTCTCCCTGAGTGACTAGGTGGGGTGTCCTGCTATCACCCTGGAGTGAGATGAGTCTTTGATATTGGACAGTATTTGTTTTATTCTCATCTAAAAACAGGGATGATAGCTAATATATGAGACTTCAAAGGTCTTTTATTTTGAAACTCTACATCAGAATGTCCTGATTTTTTCGGAGTGACTAGAAGGGGTGTCCTGCTATCACCGTGGAGTGAGATGAGTATTTGATACTGGACAGTTTTTGTTTTATTCTCATCTAAAACAGGGATGATAGCTCATACAATAGAGATTTCAAAGTTATTTTATTTTGAAACACTACATCAGAATGTCCTGATGTTTTCTGAGTTCTCTAGGTGGGGTGTCCTGCTATCACCCTGGAGTGAGATGCGTCTTTGATATTGGACAGTATTTGTTTTATTCTCATCTAAAAACAGGGATGATAGCTCATGCAATAGAGATTTCAAAGGTCTTTTATTTTGAAATTCTACATCAGAATGTCCTGATCTTTTCGGAGTGACTAGAAGGGGTGTCCTGCTATCACCCTGGAGTGAGATGAGTCTTTGATACTGGATAGTTTTTGTTTTATTCTCATCTAAAAACAGGGATGATAGCTCATACAATAGAGATGTCAAAGGTCTTTTATTTTGTAACTGTACATCAGAATGTCCTGATTCTCCCTGAGTGACTAGGTGGGGTGTCATGCTATCACCCTGGAGTGAGATGAGTCTTTGATACTGGACAGTTATTGTTTTATACTCATCTAAAAACAGGCATGATAGCTCATATATGAGACTTCGAAGGTATTTTATTTTGAAACTCTACATCAGAATGTCCTGATTTTTTCTGAGTGACTAGATGGGGTGTCCTGCTTTCACCATGGAGTTAGATGAGTCTTTGATATTGGACTCTATTTGTTTTATTCTCATCTAAAAACAGGATTGATAGCTCATATATGAGACTTCAAAGGTATTTTATTTTGAAACTCTACATCAGAATGTCCTGATCTTTTCTGAGTGACTAGGTGGGGTGTCCTGCAATCACCCTGGAGTGAGATGAGTCTTTGATACTGGACAGTTTTTGTTTTATTCTCATCTAAACAGAGAGGGATGATAGCTCATATATGATATTTCAAAGGTCTTTTATTTTGAAACTCTACATCAGAATGTCCTGATTTTTTCTGAGTGAATAGATGGGGTGTCCTGCTATCACCATGGAGTTAGATGAGTATTTGATACTGGAGAGTGTTTGTTTTATACCCATCTAAAAACAGGGATGATAGATCATATATGAGACTTCAAAGGTATTTTATTTTGAAACTGTACATCAGAATGTCCTGATTCTCCCTGAGTGACTAGGTGGGGTGTCATGCTATCACCCTGGAGTGAGATGAGTCTTTGATACTGGACAGTTATTGTTTTATTCTCATCTAAAAACAGGGATGATAGCTCATGCAATAGAGATTTCAAAGGTCTTTTATTTTGAAATTCTACATCAGAATGTCCTGATTCTCCCTGAGTGACTAGGTGGGGTGTCCTGCTATCACCCTGGAGTGAGATGAGTCTTTGATACTGGAGAGTTTTTGTTTTATTCTCATCTAAAAACAGGGATGATAGCTCATATATGAGACTTCAAAGGTATTTTATTTTGAAACTCTACATCAGAATGTCCTGATTTTTTCTGAGTGACTAGATGGGGTGTCCTGCTATCACCATGGAGTTAGATGAGTCTTTGATACTGGACATTTTTTATTTTTTTATTCTCATCTAAAAACAGGGATGATAGCTCATGCAATAGAGATTTCAAAGGTATTTTATTTTGAAATTCTACATCAGAATGTCCTGATCTTTTCGGAGTGACTAGAAGGGGTGTCCTGCTATCACCCTGGAGTGAGATGAGTCTTTGATACTGGATAGTTTTTGTTTTATTGTCATCTAAAAACCGGGATGATAGCTCATACAATAGAGATGTCAAAGGTCTTTTATTTTGAAACTGTACATCAGAATGTCCTGATTCTCCCTGAGTGACTAGGTGGGGTGTCATGCCATGCCACCCTGGAGTGAGATGAGTCTTTGATACTGGACCGTTTTTGTTTTATTCTCATCTAAACAGAGAGGGATGATAGCTCATATATGAGATTTCAAAGGTCTTTTATTTTGAAACTCTACATCAGAATGTCCTGATTTTTTCTGAGTGACTAGATGGGGTGTCCTGCTTTCACCATGGAGTTAGATGAGTCTTTGATATTGGACTCTATTTGTTTTATTCTCATCTAAAAACAGGATTGATAGCTCATATATGAGACTTCAAAGGTATTTTATTTTGAAACTCTACATCAGAATGTCCTGATCTTTTCTGAGTGACTAGGTGGGGTGTCCTGCTATCACCCTGGAGTGAGATTAGTCTTTGATACTGGACAGTTTTTGTTTTATTCTCATCTAAACAGAGAGGGATGATAGCTCATATATGAGACTTCAAAGGTCTTTTATTTTGAAACTCTACATCAGAATGTCCTGATTCTCCCTGAGTGACTAGGTGGGGTGTCCTGCAATCACCCTGGATTGAGATGAGTCTTTGATATTGGACAGTATTTGTTTTATTCTCATCTAAAAACAGGGACGATAGCTCATATATGAGACTTCAAAGGTCTTTTATTTTGAAACTCTATATCAGAATGTCCTGATTTTTTCGGAGTGACTAGAAGGGGTGTCCTGCTATCACCCTAGAGTGAGATGAGTATTTGATACTCGACAGTTTTTGTTTTATTGTCATCTAAACAGAGAGGGATGATAGCTCATATATGAGATTTCAAAGGTCTTTTATTTTGAAACTGTACATCAGAATGTCCTGATTCTCCCTGAGTGACTAGGTGGGGTGTCCTGCTATCAGCCTGGAGTGAGATGAGTCTTTGATATTGGACAGTATTTGTTTTATTCTCATCTAAAAATAGGGATGATAGCTCATATATAAAACTTCAAAGGTCTTTTATTTTGAAACTGTACATCAGAATGTCCTGATTCTCCCTGAGTGACTAGATGGGGTGTCCTGCTATCACCCTGGAGTAAGATGAGTCTTTGATACTGGACAGTTTTTGTTTTATTCTCATCTAAAAACAGGGATGATAGCTCATGCAATAGAGATTTCAAAGGTATTTTATTTTGAAATTCTACATCAGAATGTCCTGATCTTTTCGGAGTGACTAGAAGGGGTGTCCTGCTATCACCCTGGAGTGAGATGAGTCTTTGATACTGGATAGTTTTTGTTTTATTGTCATCTAAAAACCGGGATGATAGCTCATACAATAGAGATGTCAAAGGTCTTTTATTTTGAAACTGTACATCAGAATGTCCTGATTCTCCCTGAGTGACTAGGTGGGGTGTCATGCCATGCCACCCTGGAGTGAGATGAGTCTTTGATACTGGACCGTTTTTGTTTTATTCTCATCTAAACAGAGAGGGATGATAGCTCATATATGAGATTTCAAAGGTCTTTTATTTTGAAACTCTACATCAGAATGTCCTGATTTTTTCTGAGTGACTAGATGGGGTGTCCTGCTTTCACCCTGGAGTTAGATGAGTCTTTGATATTGGACTCTATTTGTTTTATTCTCATCTAAAAACAGGATTGATAGCTCATATATGAGACTTCAAAGGTATTTTATTTTGAAACTCTACATCAGAATGTCCTGATCTTTTCTGAGTGACTAGGTGGGGTGTCCTGCTATCACCCTGGAGTGAGATTAGTCTTTGATACTGGACAGTTTTTGTTTTATTCTCATCTAAACAGAGAGGGATGATAGCTCATATATGAGACTTCAAAGGTCTTTTATTTTGAAACTCTACATCAGAATGTCCTGATTCTCCCTGAGTGACTAGGTGGGGTGTCCTGCAATCACCCTGGATTGAGATGAGTCTTTGATATTGGACAGTATTTGTTTTATTCTCATCTAAAAACAGGGACGATAGCTCATATATGAGACTTCAAAGGTCTTTTATTTTGAAACTCTATATCAGAATGTCCTGATTTTTTCGGAGTGACTAGAAGGGGTGTCCTGCTATCACCCTAGAGTGAGATGAGTATTTGATACTCGACAGTTTTTGTTTTATTGTCATCTAAACAGAGAGGGATGATAGCTCATATATGAGATTTCAAAGGTCTTTTATTTTGAAACTGTACATCAGAATGTCCTGATTCTCCCTGAGTGACTAGGTGGGGTGTCCTGCTATCAGCCTGGAGTGAGATGAGTCTTTGATATTGGACAGTATTTGTTTTATTCTCATCTAAAAATAGGGATGATAGCTCATATATAAAACTTCAAAGGTCTTTTATTTTGAAACTGTACATCAGAATGTCCTGATTCTCCCTGAGTGACTAGATGGGGTGTCCTGCTATCACCCTGGAGTAAGATGAGTCTTTGATACTGGACAGTTTTTGTTTTATTCTCATCTAAAAACAGGGATGATAGCTCATGCAATAGAGATTTCAAAGGTCTTTTATTTTGAAACTGTACATGAGAATGTCCTGATTCTCCCTGAGTGACTAGGTGGGGTGTCCTGCTATCACCCTTGAGTGAGATGAGTCTTTGATATTGGACAGTATTTGTTTTATTCTCATCTAAAAACAGGGATGATAGCTCATGCAATAGAGAATTCAGAGGTCTTTTATTTTGAAATTCTACATCAGAATGTCCTGATTCTCCCTGAGTGACTAGGTGGGGTTTCCTGCTATCACCCTGGAGTGAGATGAGTCTTTGATACTGGAGAGTTTTTTTTTTATTCTCATCTAAACAGAGAGGGATGATAGCTCATATATGATATTTCAAAGGTCTTTTATTTTGAAACTCTACATCAGAATGTCCTGATTTTTTCTGAGTGAATAGATGGGGTGTCCTGCTATCACCATGGAGTTAGATGAGTATTTGATACTGGAGAGTGTTTGTTTTATACCCATCTAAAAACAGGGATGATAGATCATATATGAGACTTCAAAGGTATTTTATTTTGAAACTGTACATCAGAATGTCCTGATTCTCCCTGAGTGACTAGGTGGGGTGTCATGCTATCACCCTGGAGTGAGATGAGTCTTTGATACTGGACAGTTATTGTTTTATTCTCATCTAAAAACAGGGATGATAGCTCATGCAATAGAGATTTCAAAGGTCTTTTATTTTGAAATTCTACATCAGAATGTCCTGATTCTCCCTGAGTGACTAGGTGGGGTGTCCTGCTATCACCCTGGAGTGAGATGAGTCTTTGATACTGGAGAGTTTTTGTTTTATTCTCATCTAAAAACAGGGATGATAGCTCATATATGAAACTTCAAAGGTATTTTATTTTGAAACTCTACATCAGAATGTCCTGATTTTTTCTGAGTGACTAGATGGGGTGTCCTGCTATCACCATGGAGTTAGATGAGTCTTTGATACTGGACATTTTTTATTTTTTTATTCTCATCTAAAAACAGGGATGATAGCTCATGCAATAGAGATTTCAAAGGTATTTTATTTTGAAATTCTACATCAGAATGTCCTGATCTTTTCTGAGTGACTAGAAGGGGTGTCCTGCTATCACCCTGGAGTGAGATGAGTCTTTGATACTGGATAGTTTTTGTTTTATTGTCATCTAAAAACCGGGATGATAGCTCATACAATAGAGATGTCAAAGGTCTTTTATTTTGAAACTGTACATCAGAATGTCCTGATTCTCCCTGAGTGACTAGGTGGGGTGTCATGCTATCACCCTGGAGTGAGATTAGTCTTTGATACTGGACAGTTTTTGTTTTATTCTTATCTAAACAGAGAGGGATGATAGCTCATATATGAGACTTCAAAGGTCTTTTATTTTGAAACTCTACATCAGAATGTCCTGATTCTCCCTGAGTGACTAGGTGGGGTGTCCTGCTATCACCCTGGATTGAGATGAGTCTTTGATATTGGACAGTATTTGTTTTATTCTCATCTAAAAACAGGGACGATAGCTCATATATGAGACTTCAAAGGTCTTTTATTTTGAAACTCTATATCAGAATGTCCTGATTTTTTCGGAGTGACTAGAAGGGGTGTCCTGCTATCACCCTGGAGTGAGATGAGTATTTGATACTCGACAGTTTTTGTTTTATTGTCATCTAAACAGAGAGGGATGATAGCTCATATATGAGATTTCAAAGGTCTTTTATTTTGAAACTGTACATCAGAATGTCCTGATTCTCCCTGAGTGACTAGGTGGGGTGTCCTGCTATCAGCCTGGAGTGAGATGAGTCTTTGATATTGGACAGTATTTGTTTTATTCTCATCTAAAAATAGGGATGATAGCTCATATATAAAACTTCAAAGGTCTTTTATTTTGAAACTGTACATCAGAATGTCCTGATTCTCCCTGAGTGACTAGATGGGGTGTCCTGCTATCACCCTGGAGTAAGATGAGTCTTTGATACTGGACAGTTTTTGTTTTATTCTCATCTAAAAACAGGGATGATAGCTCATGCAATAGAGATTTCAAAGGTCTTTTATTTTGAAACTGTACATGAGAATGTCCTGATTCTCCCTGAGTGACTAGGTGGGGTGTCCTGCTATCACCCTTGAGTGAGATGAGTCTTTGATATTGGACAGTTATTGTTTTATTCTCATCTAAAAACAGGGATGATAGCTCATATATGAGACTTCAAAGGTATTTTATTTTGAAACTCTACATCAGAATGTCCTGATTTTTTCTGAGTGACTAGATGGGGTGTACTGCTATCACCATGGAGTTAGATGAGTCTTTGATACTGGACATTTTTTATTTTTTTATTCTCATCTAAAAACAGGGATGATAGCTCATGCAATAGAGATTTCAAAGGTCTTTTATTTTGAAATTCTATATCAGAATGTCCTGATCTTTTCGGAGTGACTAGAAGGGGTGACCTGCTATCACCCTGGAGTGATATGAGTCTTTGATACTGGATAGTTTTTGTTTTATTCTCATCTAAAAACCGGGATGATAGCTCATACAATAGAGATGTCAAAGGTCTTTTATTTTGAAACTGTACATCAGAATGTCCTGATTCTCCCTGAGTGACTAGGTGGGGTGTCATGCTATCACCCTGGAGTGAGATGAGTCTTTGATACTGGACAGTTATTGTTTTATTCTCATCTAAAAACAGGGATGATAGCTCATATATGAGACTTCAAAGGTATTTTATTTTGAAACTCTACATCAGAATGTCCTGATTTTTTCTGAGTGACTAGATGGGGTGTCCTGCTATCACCCTGGAGTGAGATGAGTCTTTGATACTGGACAGTTTTTGTTTTATTCTCATCTAAACAGAGAGGGATGATAGCTCATATATGAGATTTCAAAGGTCTTTTATTTTGAAACTCTAATTCAAAATGACCTGATTTTTTCTGAGTGACTAGATGGGGTGTCCTGCTTTCACCATGGAGTTAGATGAGTCTTTGATATTGGACTCTATTTGTTTTATTCTCATCTAAAAACAGGATTGATAGCTCATATATGAGACTTCAAATGTATTTTATTTTGAAACTCTACATCAGAATGTCCTGATCTTTTCTGAGTGACTAGGTGGGGTGTCCTGCAATCACCCTGGAGTGAGATGAGTCTTTGATACTGTACAGTTTTTGTTTTATTCTCATCTAAACAGAGAGGGATGATAGCTCATATATGAGATTTCAAAGGTCTTTTATTTTGAAACTCTACATCAGAATTTCCTGATTTTTTCTGAGTGAATAGATGGGGTGTCCTGATATCACCCTGGAGTGAGATGAGTCTTTGATACTGGACAGTTTTTGTTTTATTCTCATCTAAATAGAGAGGGATGATAGCTCATATATGAGATTTCAAAGGTCTTTTATTTTGAAACTCTACATCAGAATGTCCTGATTTTTTCTGAGTGACTAGATGGGGTGTCCTGCTTTCACCATGGAGTTAGATGAGTCTTTGATATTGGACTCTATTTGTTTTATTCTCATCTAAAAACAGGATTGATAGCTCATATATGAGACTTCAAAGGTATTTTATTTTGAAACTCTACATCAGAATGTCCTGATCTTTTCTGAGTGACTAGGTGGGGTGTCCTGCTATCAGCCTGGAGTGAGATGAGTCTTTGATATTGGACAGTATTTGTTTTATTCTCATCTAAAAATAGGGATGATAGCTCATATATAAAACTTCAAAGGTCTTTTATTTTGAAACTGTACATCAGAATGTCCTGATTCTCCCTGAGTGACTAGATGGGGTGTCCTGCTATCACCCTGGAGTAAGATGAGTCTTTGATACTGGACAGTTTTTGTTTTATTCTCATCTAAAAACAGGGATGATAGCTCATGCAATAGAGATTTCAAAGGTCTTTTATTTTGAAACTGTACATGAGAATGTCCTGATTCTCCCTGAGTGACTAGGTGGGGTGTCCTGCTATCACCCTTGAGTGAGATGAGTCTTTGATATTGGACAGTATTTGTTTTATTCTCATCTAAAAACAGGGATGATAGCTCATGCAATAGAGAATTCAGAGGTCTTTTATTTTGAAATTCTACATCAGAATGTCCTGATTCTCCCTGAGTGACTAGGTGGGGTTTCCTGCTATCACCCTGGAGTGAGATGAGTCTTTGATACTGGAGAGTTTTTTTTTTATTCTCATCTAAACAGAGAGGGATGATAGCTCATATATGATATTTCAAAGGTCTTTTATTTTGAAACTCTACATCAGAATGTCCTGATTTTTTCTGAGTGAATAGATGGGGTGTCCTGCTATCACCATGGAGTTAGATGAGTATTTGATACTGGAGAGTGTTTGTTTTATACCCATCTAAAAACAGGGATGATAGATCATATATGAGACTTCAAAGGTATTTTATTTTGAAACTGTACATCAGAATGTCCTGATTCTCCCTGAGTGACTAGGTGGGGTGTCATGCTATCACCCTGGAGTGAGATGAGTCTTTGATACTGGACAGTTATTGTTTTATTCTCATCTAAAAACAGGGATGATAGCTCATGCAATAGAGATTTCAAAGGTCTTTTATTTTGAAATTCTACATCAGAATGTCCTGATTCTCCCTGAGTGACTAGGTGGGGTGTCCTGCTATCACCCTGGAGTGAGATGAGTCTTTGATACTGGAGAGTTTTTGTTTTATTCTCATCTAAAAACAGGGATGATAGCTCATATATGAAACTTCAAAGGTATTTTATTTTGAAACTCTACATCAGAATGTCCTGATTTTTTCTGAGTGACTAGATGGGGTGTCCTGCTATCACCATGGAGTTAGATGAGTCTTTGATACTGGACATTTTTTATTTTTTTATTCTCATCTAAAAACAGGGATGATAGCTCATGCAATAGAGATTTCAAAGGTATTTTATTTTGAAATTCTACATCAGAATGTCCTGATCTTTTCTGAGTGACTAGAAGGGGTGTCCTGCTATCACCCTGGAGTGAGATGAGTCTTTGATACTGGATAGTTTTTGTTTTATTGTCATCTAAAAACCGGGATGATAGCTCATACAATAGAGATGTCAAAGGTCTTTTATTTTGAAACTGTACATCAGAATGTCCTGATTCTCCCTGAGTGACTAGGTGGGGTGTCATGCTATCACCCTGGAGTGAGATTAGTCTTTGATACTGGACAGTTTTTGTTTTATTCTTATCTAAACAGAGAGGGATGATAGCTCATATATGAGACTTCAAAGGTCTTTTATTTTGAAACTCTACATCAGAATGTCCTGATTCTCCCTGAGTGACTAGGTGGGGTGTCCTGCTATCACCCTGGATTGAGATGAGTCTTTGATATTTGACAGTATTTGTTTTATTCTCATCTAAAAACAGGGACGATAGCTCATATATGAGACTTCAAAGGTCTTTTATTTTGAAACTCTATATCAGAATGTCCTGATTTTTTCGGAGTGACTAGAAGGGGTGTCCTGCTATCACCCTGGAGTGAGATGAGTATTTGATACTCGACAGTTTTTGTTTTATTGTCATCTAAACAGAGAGGGATGATAGCTCATATATGAGATTTCAAAGGTCTTTTATTTTGAAACTGTACATCAGAATGTCCTGATTCTCCCTGAGTGACTAGGTGGGGTGTCCTGCTATCAGCCTGGAGTGAGATGAGTCTTTGATATTGGACAGTATTTGTTTTATTCTCATCTAAAAATAGGGATGATAGCTCATATATAAAACTTCAAAGGTCTTTTATTTTGAAACTGTACATCAGAATGTCCTGATTCTCCCTGAGTGACTAGATGGGGTGTCCTGCTATCACCCTGGAGTAAGATGAGTCTTTGATACTGGACAGTTTTTGTTTTATTCTCATCTAAAAACAGGGATGATAGCTCATGCAATAGAGATTTCAAAGGTCTTTTATTTTGAAACTGTACATGAGAATGTCCTGATTCTCCCTGAGTGACTAGGTGGGGTGTCCTGCTATCACCCTTGAGTGAGATGAGTCTTTGATATTGGACAGTATTTGTTTTGTTCTCATCTAAAAACAGGGATGATAGCTCATGCAATAGAGAATTCAGAGGTCT
Organism: Notothenia rossii; assembly: GCF_949606895.1. NCBI lineage: Eukaryota > Metazoa > Chordata > Actinopteri > Perciformes > Nototheniidae > Notothenia > Notothenia rossii. The sequence continues at coordinate 45,243,236 of NC_136902.1, forward strand.
TTTATTTTGAAATTCTACATCAGAATGTCCTGATTCTCCCTGAGTGACTAGGTGGGGTTTCCTGCTATCACCCTGGAGTGAGATGAGTCTTTGATACTGGAGAGTTTTTTTTTTATTCTCATCTAAACAGAGAGGGATGATAGCTCATATATGATATTTAAAAGGTCTTTTATTTTGAAACTCTACATCAGAATGTCCTGATTTTTTCTGAGTGAATAGATGGGGTGTCCTGCTATCACCATGGAGTTAGATGAGTATTTGATACTGGAGAGTGTTTGTTTTATACCCATCTAAAAACAGGGATGATAGATCATATATGAGACTTCAAAGGTATTTTATTTTGAAACTGTACATCAGAATGTCCTGATTCTCCCTGAGTGACTAGGTGGGGTGTCATGCTATCACCCTGGAGTGAGATGAGTCTTTGATACTGGACAGTTATTGTTTTATTCTCATCTAAATACAGGGATGATAGCTCATGCAATAGAGATTTCAAAGGTCTTTTATTTTGAAATTCTACATCAGAATGTCCTGATTCTCCCTGAGTGACTAGGTGGGGTGTCCTGCTATCACCCTGGAGTGAGATGAGTCTTTGATACTGGAGAGTTTTTGTTTTATTCTCATCTAAAAACAGGGATGATAGCTCATATATGAGACTTCAAAGGTATTTTATTTTGAAACTCTACATCAGAATGTCCTGATTTTTTCTGAGTGACTAGATGGGGTGTCCTGCTATCACCATGGAGTTAGATGAGTCTTTGATACTGGACATTTTTTATTTTTTTATTCTCATCTAAAAACAGGGATGATAGCTCATGCAATAGAGATTTCAAAGGTATTTTATTTTGAAATTCTACATCAGAATGTCCTGATCTTTTCGGAGTGACTAGAAGGGGTGTCCTGCTATCACCCTGGAGTGAGATGAGTCTTTGATACTGGATAGTTTTTGTTTTATTGTCATCTAAAAACCGGGATGATAGCTCATACAATAGAGATGTCAAAGGTCTTTTATTTTGAAACTGTACATCAGAATGTCCTGATTCTCCCTGAGTGACTAGGTGGGGTGTCATGCTATCACCCTGGAGTGAGATGAGTCTTTGATACTGGACATTTTTTATTTTTTTATTCTCATCTAAAAACAGGGATGATAGCTCATATATGAGAATTCAGAGGTCTTTTATTTTGAAATTCTACATCAGAATGTCCTGATTCTCCCTGAGTGACTAGGTGGGGTTTCCTGCTATCACCCTGGAGTGAGATGAGTCTTTGATACTGGAGAGTTTTTTTTTTATTCTCATCTAAACAGAGAGGGATGATAGCTCATATATGAGATTTCAAAGGTCTTGTATTTTGAAACTCTACATCAGAATGTCCTGATGTTTTCGGAGTGACTAGAAGGGGTGTCCTGCTATCACCCTGGAGTGAGATGAGTCTTTGATACTGGACAGTTTTTGTTTTATTCTCATCTAAAAACAGGGATGATAGCTCATACAATAGAGATGTCAAAGGTCTTTTATTTTGAAACTCTACATCAGAATGTCCTGATTCTCCCTGAGTGACTAGGTGGGGTGTCATGCTATCACCCTGGAGTGAGATGAGTCTTTGATACTGGACAGTTATTGTTTTATTCTCATCTAAAAACAGGGATGATAGCTCATATATGAGACTTCAAAGGTATTTTATTTTGAAACTCTACATCAGAATGTCCTGATTTTTTCTGAGTGACTAGATGGGGTGTCCTGCTATCACCATGGAGTTAGATGAGTCTTTGATACTGGACATTTTTTATTTTTTTATTCTCATCTAAAAACAGGGATGATAGCTCATGCAATAGAGATTTCAAAGGTCTTTTATTTTGAAATTCTACATCAGAATGTCCTGATCTTTTCGTAGTGACTAGAAGGGATGTCCTGCTATCACCCTGGAGTGATATGAGTCTTTGATACTGGATAGTTTTTGTTTTATTCTCATCTAAAAACCGGGATGATAGCTCATACAATAGAGATGTCAAAGGTCTTTTATTTTGAAACTGTACATCAGAATGTCCTGATTCTCCCTGAGTGACTAGGTGGGGTGTCATGCTATCACCCTGGAGTGAGATGAGTCTTTGATACTGGACATTTTTTATTTTTTTATTCTCATCTAAAAACAGGGATGATAGCTCATATATGAGACTTCAAAGGTATTTTATTTTGAAACTCTACATCAGAATGTCCTGATTTTTTCTGAGTGACTAGATGGGGTGTCCTGCTATCACCCTGGAGTGAGATGAGTCTTTGATACTGGACAGTTTTTGTTTTATTCTCATCTAAACAGAGAGGGATGATAGCTCATATATGAGATTTCAAAGGTCTTTTATTTTGAAACTCTACATCAGAATGTCCTGATTTTTTCTGAGTGACTAGATGGGGTGTCCTGCTTTCACCATGGAGTTAGATGAGTCTTTGATATTGGACTCTATTTGTTTTATTCTCATATTAAAAACAGGATTGATAGCTCATATATGAGATTTCAAATGTATTTTATTTTGAAACTCTACATCAGAATGTCCTGATCTTTTCTGAGTGACTAGGTGGGGTGTCCTGCTATCACCCTGGAGTGAGATGAGTCTTTGATACTGTACAGTTTTTGTTTTATTCTCATCTAAACAGAGAGGGATGATAGCTCATATATGAGATTTCAAAGGTCTTTTATTTTGAAACTCTACATCAGAATTTCCTGATTTTTTCTGAGTGAATAGATGGGGTGTCCTGCTATCACCCTGGAGTGAGATGAGTCTTTGATACTGGACAGTTTTTGTTTTATTCTCATCTAAACAGATAGGGATGATAGCTCATATATGAGATTTCAAAGGTCTTTTATTTTGAAACTCTACCTCAGAATGTCCTGATTTTTTCTGAGTGACTAGATGGGGTGTCCTGCTATCACCATGGAGTTAGATGAGTCTTTGATACTGGACATCTTTTTTTTTTAATTCTCATCTAAAAACAGGGATGATAGCTCATGCAATAGAGATTTCAAAGGTCTTTTATTTTGAAACTGTACATCAGAATGTCCTGATTCTCCCTGAGTGACTAGGTGGGGTGTCCTGCTATCACCCTGGAGTTAGATGAGTCTTTGATATTGGACTTTATTTGTTTTATTCTCATCTAAAAACAGGGATGATAGCTCATATATGAGACTTCAAAGGTCTTTTATTTTGAAACTCTACATCAGAATGTCCTGATTCTCCCTGAGTGACTAGGTGGGGTGTCCTGCTATCACCCTGGATTGAGATGAGTCTTTGATATTGGACAGTATTTGTTTTATTCTCATCTAAAAACAGGGATGATAGCTCATATATGAGACTTCAAAGGTCTTTTATTTTGAAACTTTACATCAGAATGTCCTGATTTTTTCGGAGTGACTAGAAGGGGTGTCCTGCTATCACCCTGGAGTCAGATGAGTATTTGATACTGGACAGTTTTTGTTTTATTCTCATCTAAACAGAGAGGGATGATAGCTCATATATGAGATTTCAAAGGTCTTTTATTTTGAAACTGTACATCAGAATGTCCTGATTCTCCCTGAGTGACTAGGTGGGGTGTCCTACTATCAGCCTTGAGTGAGATGAGTCTTTGATATTGGACAGTATTTGTTTTGTTCTCATCTAAAAACAGGGATGATAGCTCATGCAATAGAGAATTCAGAGGTCTTTTATTTTGAAATTCTACATCAGAATGTCCTGATTCTCCCTGAGTGACTAGGTGGGGTGTCCTGCTATCACCCTGGAGTGAGATGAGTCTTTGATACTGGAGAGTTTTTGTTTTATTCTCATCTAAACAGAGAGGGATGATAGCTCATATATGAGATTTCAAAGGTCTTTTATTTTGAAACTCTACATCAGAATGTCCTGATGTTTTCGGAGTGACTAGAAGGGGTGTCCTGCTATCACCCTGGAGTGAGATGAGTCTTTGATACTGGACAGTTATTGTTTTATTCTCATCTAAAAACAGGGATGATAGCTCATATATGAGACTTCAAAGGTATTTTATTTTGAAACTCTACATCAGAATGTCCTGATTTTTTCTGAGTGACTAGATGGGGTGTACTGCTATCACCATGGAGTTAGATGAGTCTTTGATACTGGACATTTTTTATTTTTTTATTCTCATCTAAAAACAGGGATGATAGCTCATGCAATAGAGATTTCAAAGGTCTTTTATTTTGAAATTCTATATCAGAATGTCCTGATCTTTTCGGAGTGACTAGAAGGGGTGACCTGCTATCACCCTGGAGTGATATGAGTCTTTGATACTGGATAGTTTTTGTTTTATTCTCATCTAAAAACCGGGATGATAGCTCATACAATAGAGATGTCAAAGGTCTTTTATTTTGAAACTGTACATCAGAATGTCCTGATTCTCCCTGAGTGACTAGGTGGGGTGTCATGCTATCACCCTGGAGTGAGATGAGTCTTTGATACTGGACAGTTATTGTTTTATTCTCATCTAAAAACAGGGATGATAGCTCATATATGAGACTTCAAAGGTATTTTATTTTGAAACTCTACATCAGAATGTCCTGATTTTTTCTGAGTGACTAGATGGGGTGTCCTGCTATCACCCTGGAGTGAGATGAGTCTTTGATACTGGACAGTTTTTGTTTTATTCTCATCTAAACAGAGAGGGATGATAGCTCATATATGAGATTTCAAAGGTCTTTTATTTTGAAACTCTAATTCAAAATGACCTGATTTTTTCTGAGTGACTAGATGGGGTGTCCTGCTTTCACCATGGAGTTAGATGAGTCTTTGATATTGGACTCTATTTGTTTTATTCTCATCTAAAAACAGGATTGATAGCTCATATATGAGACTTCAAATGTATTTTATTTTGAAACTCTACATCAGAATGTCCTGATCTTTTCTGAGTGACTAGGTGGGGTGTCCTGCAATCACCCTGGAGTGAGATGAGTCTTTGATACTGTACAGTTTTTGTTTTATTCTCATCTAAACAGAGAGGGATGATAGCTCATATATGAGATTTCAAAGGTCTTTTATTTTGAAACTCTACATCAGAATTTCCTGATTTTTTCTGAGTGAATAGATGGGGTGTCCTGCTATCACCCTGGAGTGAGATGAGTCTTTGATACTGGACAGTTTTTGTTTTATTCTCATCTAAATAGAGAGGGATGATAGCTCATATATGAGATTTCAAAGGTCTATTATTTTGAAACTCTACATCAGAATGTCCTGATTTTTTCTGAGTGACTAGATGGGGTGTCCTGCTTTCACCATGGAGTTAGATGAGTCTTTGATATTGGACTCTATTTGTTTTATTCTCATCTAAAAACAGGATTGATAGCTCATATATGAGACTTCAAAGGTATTTTATTTTGAAACTCTACATCAGAATGTCCTGATCTTTTCTGAGTGACTAGGTGGGGTGTCCTGCTATCACCCTGGAGTGAGATGAGTCTTTGATACTGGACAGTTTTTGTTTTATTCTCATCTAAACAGAGAGGGATGATAGCTCATATATGAGATTTCAAAGGTATTTTATTTTGAAACTCTACATCAGAATGTCCTGATTTTTTCTGAGTGACTAGATGGGGTGTCCTGCTATCACCCTGGAGTGAGATGAGTCTTTGATATTGGACAGTATTTGTTTTATTCTCATCTAAAAACAGGGATGATAGCTAATATATGAGACTTCAAAGGTCTTTTATTTTGAAACTGTACATCAGAATGTCCTGATTCTCCCTGAGTGACTAGGTGGGGTGTCAGGCTATCACCCTGGAGTGAGATGAGTCTTTGATACTGGACAGTTATTGTTTTATTCTCATCTAAAAACAGGGATGATAGCTCATATATGAGACTTCAAAGGTATTTTATTTTGAAACTCTACATCAGAATGTCCTGATTTTTTCTGAGTGACTAGATGGGGTGTCCTGCTATCACCCTGGAGTGAGATGAGTCTTTGATACTGGACAGTTTTTGTTTTATTCTCATCTAAACAGAGAGGGATGATAGCTCATATATGAGATTTCAAAGGTCTTTTATTTTGAAACTCTAATTCAGAATGACCTGATTTTTTCTGAGTGACTAGATGGGGTGTCCTGCTTTCACCATGGAGTTAGATGAGTCTTTGATATTGGACTCTATTTGTTTTATTCTCATCTAAAAACAGGATTGATAGCTCATATATGAGACTTCAAATGTATTTTATTTTGAAACTCTACATCAGAATGTCCTGATCTTTTCTGAGTGACTAGGTGGGGTGTCCTGCAATCACCCTGGAGTGAGATGAGTCTTTGATACTGTACAGTTTTTGTTTTATTCTCATCTAAACAGAGAGGGATGATAGCTCATATATGAGATTTCAAAGGTCTTTTATTTTGAAACTCTACATCAGAATTTCCTGATTTTTTCTGAGTGAATAGATGGGGTGTCCTGCTATCACCCTGGAGTGAGATGAGTCTTTGATACTGGACAGTTTTTGTTTTATTCTCATCTAAACAGAGAGGGATGATAGCTCATATATGAGATTTCAAAGGTCTTTTATTTTGAAACTCTACATCAGAATGTCCTGATTTTTTCTGAGTGACTAGATGGGGTGTCCTGCTTTCACCATGGAGTTAGATGAGTCTTTGATATTGGACTCTATTTGTTTTATTCTCATCTAAAAACAGGATTGATAGCTCATATATGAGACTTCAAAGGTATTTTATTTTGAAACTCTACATCAGAATGTCCTGATCTTTTCTGAGTGACTAGGTGGGGTGTCCTGCTATCACCCTGGAGTGAGATGAGTCTTTGATACTGGACAGTTTTTGTTTTATTCTCATCTAAACAGAGAGGGATGATAGCTCATATATGAGATTTCAAAGGTCTTTTATTTTGAAACTCTACATCAGAATGTCCTGATTTTTTCTGAGTGACTAGATGGGGTGTCCTGCTATCACCCTGGAGTGAGATGAGTCTTTGATACTGGAGAGTTTTTGTTTTATTCTCATCTAAACAGAGAGGGATGATAGCTCATATATGAGATTTCAAAGGTCTTTTATTTTGAAACTGTACATCAGAATGTCCTGATTCTCCCTGAGTGACTAGGTGGGGTGTCCTACTATCAGCCTTGAGTGAGATGAGTCTTTGATATTGGACAGTATTTGTTTTGTTCTCATCTAAAAACAGGGATGATAGCTCATGCAATAGAGAATTCAGAGGTCTTTTATTTTGAAATTCTACATCAGAATGTCCTGATTCTCCCTGAGTGACTAGGTGGGGTGTCCTGCTATCACCCTGGAGTGAGATGAGTCTTTGATACTGGAGAGTTTTTGTTTTATTCTCATCTAAACAGAGAGGGATGATAGCTCATATATGAGATTTCAAAGGTCTTTTATTTTGAAACTCTACATCAGAATGTCCTGATGTTTTCGGAGTGACTAGAAGGGGTGTCCTGCTATCACCCTGGAGTGAGATGAGTCTTTGATACTGGACAGTTATTGTTTTATTCTCATCTAAAAACAGGGATGATAGCTCATATATGAGACTTCAAAGGTATTTTATTTTGAAACTCTACATCAGAATGTCCTGATTTTTTCTGAGTGACTAGATGGGGTGTACTGCTATCACCATGGAGTTAGATGAGTCTTTGATACTGGACATTTTTTATTTTTTTATTCTCATCTAAAAACAGGGATGATAGCTCATGCAATAGAGATTTCAAAGGTCTTTTATTTTGAAATTCTATATCAGAATGTCCTGATCTTTTCGGAGTGACTAGAAGGGGTGACCTGCTATCACCCTGGAGTGATATGAGTCTTTGATACTGGATAGTTTTTGTTTTATTCTCATCTAAAAACCGGGATGATAGCTCATACAATAGAGATGTCAAAGGTCTTTTATTTTGAAACTGTACATCAGAATGTCCTGATTCTCCCTGAGTGACTAGGTGGGGTGTCATGCTATCACCCTGGAGTGAGATGAGTCTTTGATACTGGACAGTTATTGTTTTATTCTCATCTAAAAACAGGGATGATAGCTCATATATGAGACTTCAAAGGTATTTTATTTTGAAACTCTACATCAGAATGTCCTGATTTTTTCTGAGTGACTAGATGGGGTGTCCTGCTATCACCCTGGAGTGAGATGAGTCTTTGATACTGGACAGTTTTTGTTTTATTCTCATCTAAACAGAGAGGGATGATAGCTCATATATGAGATTTCAAAGGTCTTTTATTTTGAAACTCTAATTCAAAATGACCTGATTTTTTCTGAGTGACTAGATGGGGTGTCCTGCTTTCACCATGGAGTTAGATGAGTCTTTGATATTGGACTCTATTTGTTTTATTCTCATCTAAAAACAGGATTGATAGCTCATATATGAGACTTCAAATGTATTTTATTTTGAAACTCTACATCAGAATGTCCTGATCTTTTCTGAGTGACTAGGTGGGGTGTCCTGCAATCACCCTGGAGTGAGATGAGTCTTTGATACTGTACAGTTTTTGTTTTATTCTCATCTAAACAGAGAGGGATGATAGCTCATATATGAGATTTCAAAGGTCTTTTATTTTGAAACTCTACATCAGAATTTCCTGATTTTTTCTGAGTGAATAGATGGGGTGTCCTGCTATCACCCTGGAGTGAGATGAGTCTTTGATACTGGACAGTTTTTGTTTTATTCTCATCTAAATAGAGAGGGATGATAGCTCATATATGAGATTTCAAAGGTCTATTATTTTGAAACTCTACATCAGAATGTCCTGATTTTTTCTGAGTGACTAGATGGGGTGTCCTGCTTTCACCATGGAGTTAGATGAGTCTTTGATATTGGACTCTATTTGTTTAATTCTCATCTAAAAACAGGATTGATAGCTCATATATGAGACTTCAAAGGTATTTTATTTTGAAACTCTACATCAGAATGTCCTGATCTTTTCTGAGTGACTAGGTGGGGTGTCCTGCTATCACCCTGGAGTGAGATGAGTCTTTGATACTGGACAGTTTTTGTTTTATTCTCATCTAAACAGAGAGGGATGATAGCTCATATATGAGATTTCAAAGGTATTTTATTTTGAAACTCTACATCAGAATGTCCTGATTTTTTCTGAGTGACTAGATGGGGTGTCCTGCTATCACCCTGGAGTGAGATGAGTCTTTGATATTGGACAGTATTTGTTTTATTCTCATCTAAAAACAGGGATGATAGCTAATATATGAGACTTCAAAGGTCTTTTATTTTGAAACTGTACATCAGAATGTCCTGATTCTCCCTGAGTGACTAGGTGGGGTGTCAGGCTATCACCCTGGAGTGAGATGAGTCTTTGATACTGGACAGTTATTGTTTTATTCTCATCTAAAAACAGGGATGATAGCTCATATATGAGACTTCAAAGGTATTTTATTTTGAAACTCTACATCAGAATGTCCTGATTTTTTCTGAGTGACTAGATGGGGTGTCCTGCTATCACCCTGGAGTGAGATGAGTCTTTGATACTGGACAGTTTTTGTTTTATTCTCATCTAAACAGAGAGGGATGATAGCTCATATATGAGATTTCAAAGGTCTTTTATTTTGAAACTCTACATCAGAATGTCCTGATTTTTTCTGAGTGACTAGATGGGGTGTCCTGCTTTCACCATGGAGTTAGATGAGTCTTTGATATTGGACTCTATTTGTTTTATTCTCATCTAAAAACAGGATTGATAGCTCATATATGAGACTTCAAAGGTATTTTATTTTGAAACTCTACATCAGAATGTCCTGATCTTTTCTGAGTGACTAGGTGGGGTGTCCTGCTATCACCCTGGAGTGAGATGAGTCTTTGATACTGGACAGTTTTTGTTTTATTCTCATCTAAACAGAGAGGGATGATAGCTCATATATGAGATTTCAAAGGTCTTTTATTTTGAAACTCTACATCAGAATGTCCTGATTTTTTCTGAGTGACTAGATGGGGTGTCCTGCTATCACCCTGGAGTGAGATGAGTCTTTGATACTGGAGAGTTTTTGTTTTATTCTCATCTAAACAGAGAGGGATGATAGCTCATATATGAGATTTCAAAGGTCTTTTATTTTGAAACTGTACATCAGAATGTCCTGATTCTCCCTGAGTGACTAGGTGGGGTGTCCTACTATCAGCCTTGAGTGAGATGAGTCTTTGATATTGGACAGTATTTGTTTTGTTCTCATCTAAAAACAGGGATGATAGCTCATGCAATAGAGAATTCAGAGGTCTTTTATTTTGAAATTCTACATCAGAATGTCCTGATTCTCCCTGAGTGACTAGGTGGGGTGTCCTGCTATCACCCTGGAGTGAGATGAGTCTTTGATACTGGAGAGTTTTTGTTTTATTCTCATCTAAACAGAGAGGGATGATAGCTCATATATGAGATTTCAAAGGTCTTTTATTTTGAAACTCTACATCAGAATGTCCTGATGTTTTCGGAGTGACTAGAAGGGGTGTCCTGCTATCACCCTGGAGTGAGATGAGTCTTTGATACTGGACAGTTATTGTTTTATTCTCATCTAAAAACAGGGATGATAGCTCATATATGAGACTTCAAAGGTATTTTATTTTGAAACTCTACATCAGAATGTCCTGATTTTTTCTGAGTGACTAGATGGGGTGTACTGCTATCACCATGGAGTTAGATGAGTCTTTGATACTGGACATTTTTTATTTTTTTATTCTCATCTAAAAACAGGGATGATAGCTCATGCAATAGAGATTTCAAAGGTCTTTTATTTTGAAATTCTATATCAGAATGTCCTGATCTTTTCGGAGTGACTAGAAGGGGTGACCTGCTATCACCCTGGAGTGATATGAGTCTTTGATACTGGATAGTTTTTGTTTTATTCTCATCTAAAAACCGGGATGATAGCTCATACAATAGAGATGTCAAAGGTCTTTTATTTTGAAACTGTACATCAGAATGTCCTGATTCTCCCTGAGTGACTAGGTGGGGTGTCATGCTATCACCCTGGAGTGAGATGAGTCTTTGATACTGGACAGTTATTGTTTTATTCTCATCTAAAAACAGGGATGATAGCTCATATATGAGACTTCAAAGGTATTTTATTTTGAAACTCTACATCAGAATGTCCTGATTTTTTCTGAGTGACTAGATGGGGTGTCCTGCTATCACCCTGGAGTGAGATGAGTCTTTGATACTGGACAGTTTTTGTTTTATTCTCATCTAAACAGAGAGGGATGATAGCTCATATATGAGATTTCAAAGGTCTTTTATTTTGAAACTCTAATTCAAAATGACCTGATTTTTTCTGAGTGACTAGATGGGGTGTCCTGCTTTCACCATGGAGTTAGATGAGTCTTTGATATTGGACTCTATTTGTTTTATTCTCATCTAAAAACAGGATTGATAGCTCATATATGAGACTTCAAATGTATTTTATTTTGAAACTCTACATCAGAATGTCCTGATCTTTTCTGAGTGACTAGGTGGGGTGTCCTGCAATCACCCTGGAGTGAGATGAGTCTTTGATACTGTACAGTTTTTGTTTTATTCTCATCTAAACAGAGAGGGATGATAGCTCATATATGAGATTTCAAAGGTCTTTTATTTTGAAACTCTACATCAGAATTTCCTGATTTTTTCTGAGTGAATAGATGGGGTGTCCTGCTATCACCCTGGAGTGAGATGAGTCTTTGATACTGGACAGTTTTTGTTTTATTCTCATCTAAATAGAGAGGGATGATAGCTCATATATGAGATTTCAAAGGTCTATTATTTTGAAACTCTACATCAGAATGTCCTGATTTTTTCTGAGTGACTAGATGGGGTGTCCTGCTTTCACCATGGAGTTAGATGAGTCTTTGATATTGGACTCTATTTGTTTAATTCTCATCTAAAAACAGGATTGATAGCTCATATATGAGACTTCAAAGGTATTTTATTTTGAAACTCTACATCAGAATGTCCTGATCTTTTCTGAGTGACTAGGTGGGGTGTCCTGCTATCACCCTGGAGTGAGATGAGTCTTTGATACTGGACAGTTTTTGTTTTATTCTCATCTAAACAGAGAGGGATGATAGCTCATATATGAGATTTCAAAGGTATTTTATTTTGAAACTCTACATCAGAATGTCCTGATTTTTTCTGAGTGACTAGATGGGGTGTCCTGCTATCACCCTGGAGTGAGATGAGTCTTTGATATTGGACAGTATTTGTTTTATTCTCATCTAAAAACAGGGATGATAGCTAATATATGAGACTTCAAAGGTCTTTTATTTTGAAACTGTACATCAGAATGTCCTGATTCTCCCTGAGTGACTAGGTGGGGTGTCAGGCTATCACCCTGGAGTGAGATGAGTCTTTGATACTGGACAGTTATTGTTTTATTCTCATCTAAAAACAGGGATGATAGCTCATATATGAGACTTCAAAGGTATTTTATTTTGAAACTCTACATCAGAATGTCCTGATTTTTTCTGAGTGACTAGATGGGGTGTCCTGCTATCACCCTGGAGTGAGATGAGTCTTTGATACTGGACAGTTTTTGTTTTATTCTCATCTAAACAGAGAGGGATGATAGCTCATATATGAGATTTCAAAGGTCTTTTATTTTGAAACTCTAATTCAGAATGACCTGATTTTTTCTGAGTGACTAGATGGGGTGTCCTGCTTTCACCATGGAGTTAGATGAGTCTTTGATATTGGACTCTATTTGTTTTATTCTCATCTAAAAACAGGATTGATAGCTCATATATGAGACTTCAAATGTATTTTATTTTGAAACTCTACATCAGAATGTCCTGATCTTTTCTGAGTGACTAGGTGGGGTGTCCTGCAATCACCCTGGAGTGAGATGAGTCTTTGATACTGTACAGTTTTTGTTTTATTCTCATCTAAACAGAGAGGGATGATAGCTCATATATGAGATTTCAAAGGTCTTTTATTTTGAAACTCTACATCAGAATTTCCTGATTTTTTCTGAGTGAATAGATGGGGTGTCCTGCTATCACCCTGGAGTGAGATGAGTCTTTGATACTGGACAGTTTTTGTTTTATTCTCATCTAAACAGAGAGGGATGATAGCTCATATATGAGATTTCAAAGGTCTTTTATTTTGAAACTCTACATCAGAATGTCCTGATTTTTTCTGAGTGACTAGATGGGGTGTCCTGCTTTCACCATGGAGTTAGATGAGTCTTTGATATTGGACTCTATTTGTTTTATTCTCATCTAAAAACAGGATTGATAGCTCATATATGAGACTTCAAAGGTATTTTATTTTGAAACTCTACATCAGAATGTCCTGATCTTTTCTGAGTGACTAGGTGGGGTGTCCTGCTATCACCCTGGAGTGAGATGAGTCTTTGATACTGGACAGTTTTTGTTTTATTCTCATCTAAACAGAGAGGGATGATAGCTCATATATGAGATTTCAAAGGTATTTTATTTTGAAACTCTACATCAGAATGTCCTGATTTTTTCTGAGTGACTAGATGGGGTGTCCTGCTATCACCCTGGAGTGAGATGAGTCTTTGATATTGGACAGTATTTGTTTTATTCTCATCTAAAAACAGGGATGATAGCTAATATATGAGACTTCAAAGGTCTTTTATTTTGAAACTGTACATCAGAATGTCCTGATTCTCCCTGAGTGACTAGGTGGGGTGTCAGGCTATCACCCTGGAGTGAGATGAGTCTTTGATACTGGACAGTTATTGTTTTATTCTCATCTAAAAACAGGGATGATAGCTCATGCAATAGAGATTTCAAAGGTATTTTATTTTGAAATTATACATCAGAATGTCCTGATTCTCCCTGAGTGACTAGGTGGGGTGTCCTGCTATCACCCTGGAGTGAGATGAGTCTTTGATACTGGAGAGTTTTTGTTTTATTCTCATCTAAAAACAGGGATGATAGCTCATATATGAGACTTCAAAGGTATTTTATTTTGAAACTCTACATCAGAATGTCCTGATTTTTTCTGAGTGACTAGATGGGGTGTCCTGCTATCACCATGGAGTTAGATGAGTCTTTGATACTGGACATTTTTTATTTTTTTATTCTCATCTAAAAACAGGGATGATAGCTCATGCAATAGAGATTTCAAAGGTCTTTTATTTTGAAATTCTACATCAGAATGTCCTGATCTTTTCGGAGTGACTAGAAGCGGTGTCCTGCTATCACCCTGGAGTGAGATGAGTCTTTGATACTGGATAGTTTTTGTTTTATTCTCATCTAAACAGAGAGGGATGATAGCTCATATATGAGATTTCAAAGGTCTTTTATTTTGAAACTCTACATCAGAATGTCCTGATTTTTTCTGAGTGACTAGATGGGGTGTCCTGCTTTCACCATGGAGTTGGATGAGTCTTTGATATTGGACTCTATTTGTTTTATTCTCATCTAAAAACAGGATTGATAGCTCATATATGAGACTTCAAAGGTATTTTATTTTGAAACTCTTCATCAGAATGTCCTGATCTTTTCTGAGTGACTAGGTGGGGTGTCCTGCTATCACCCTGGAGTGAGATGAGTCTTTGATACTGGACAGTTTTTGTTTTATTCTCATCTAAACAGAGAGGGATGATAGCTCATATATGAGATTTCAAAGGTCTTTTATTTTGAAACTCTACATCAGAATGTCCTGATTTTTTCTGAGTGACTAGATGGGGTGTCCTGCTTTCACCATGGAGTTAGATGAGTCTTTGATACTGGACTCTATTTGTTTTATTCTCATCTAAAAACAGGATTGATAGCTCATATATGAGACTTCAAAGGTCTTTTATTTTTAAATTCTACATCAGAATGTCCTGATTTTTTCGGAGTGACTAGAAGGGGTGTCCTGCTATCAACCTGGAGTGAGATGAGTCTTTGATACTGGATAGTTTTTGTTTTATTCTCATCTAAAAACAGGGATGATAGCTCATACAATAGAGATATCAAAGGTATTTTATTTTGAAACTGTACATCAGAATGTCCTGATTCTCCCTGAGTGACTAGGTGGGGTGTCATGCTATCACCCTGTATTGAGATGTGTCTTTGATACTGGACAGTTTTTGTTTTATTCTCATCTAAAAACAGGGATGATAGATCATATATGAGACTTCAATGGTCTTTTATTTTGAAACTGTACATCATAATGTCCTGATTCTCCCTGAGTGACTAGGTGGGGAGTCCTGCTATCACTCTGGAGTGAGATGAGTCTTTGATATTGGACAGTATTTGTTTCATTCTCATCTAAAAACAGGGATGATAGCTCATGCAATGGAGATGTCAAAGGTCTTTTATTTTGAAACTGTGAATCAGAATGTCCTGATTCTCCCTGAGTGACTAGATGGGGTGTCATGCTATCACCCTGGAGTGAGATGAGTCTTTGATACTGGACAGTTATTGTTTTATTCTCATCTAAAAACAGGGATGATAGCTCATATATGAGACTTCAAAGGTCTTTTATTTTGAAACTCTACATCAGAATGTCCTGATTCTCCCTGAGTGACTAGGTGGGGTGTCCTGCTATCACCCTGGAGTGAGATGAGTATTTGATACTGGACAGTTTTTGTTTTATTCTCATCTAAAACAGGGATGATAGCTCATACAATAGAGATTTCAAAGTTATTTTATTTTGAAACACTACATCAGAATGTCCTGATGTTTTCTGAGTTCTCTAGGTGGGGTGTCCTGCTATCACCCTGGAGTGAGATGCGTCTTTGATATTGGACAGTATTTGTTTTATTCTCATCTAAAAACAGGGATGATAGCTCATGCAATAGAGATTTCAAATGTCTTTTATTTTGAAATTCTACATCAGAATGTCCTGATCTTTTCGGAGTGACTAGAAGGGGTGTCCTGCTATCACCATGGAGTTAGATGAGTCTTTGATACTGGACATTTTTTATTTTTTTATTCTCATCTAAAAACAGGGATGATAGCTCATGCAATAGAGATTTCAAAGGTATTTTATTTTGAAATTCTACATCAGAATGTCCTGATCTTTTCGGAGTGACTAGAAGGGGTGTCCTGCTATCACCCTGGAGTGAGATGAGTCTTTGATACTGGATAGTTTTTGTTTTATTGTCATCTAAAAACCGGGATGATAGCTCATACAATAGAGATGTCAAAGGTATTTTATTTTGAAACTGTACATCAGAATGTCCTGATTCTCCCTGAGTGACTAGGTGGGGTGTCATGCCATGCCACCCTGGAGTGAGATGAGTCTTTGATACTGGACCGTTTTTGTTTTATTCTCATCTAAACAGAGAGGGATGATAGCTCATATATGAGATTTCAAAGGTCTTTTATTTTGAAACTCTACATCAGAATGTCCTGATTTTTTCTGAGTGACTAGATGGGGTGTCCTGCTTTCACCATGGAGTTAGATGAGTCTTTGATATTGGACTCTATTTGTTTTATTCTCATCTAAAAACAGGATTGATAGCTCATATATGAGACTTCAAAGGTATTTTATTTTGAAACTCTACATCAGAATGTCCTGATCTTTTCTGAGTGACTAGGTGGGGTGTCCTGCTATCACCCTGGAGTGAGATTAGTCTTTGATACTGGACAGTTTTTGTTTTATTCTCATCTAAACAGAGAGGGATGATAGCTCATATATGAGACTTCAAAGGTCTTTTATTTTGAAACTCTACATCAGAATGTCCTGATTCTCCCTGAGTGACTAGGTGGGGTGTCCTGCTATCACCCTGGATTGAGATGAGTCTTTGATATTGGACAGTATTTGTTTTATTCTCATCTAAAAACAGGGACGATAGCTCATATATGAGACTTCAAAGGTCTTTTATTTTGAAACTCTATATCAGAATGTCCTGATTTTTTCGGAGTGACTAGAAGGGGTGTCCTGCTATCACCCTGGAGTGAGATGAGTATTTGATACTCGACAGTTTTTGTTTTATTGTCATCTAAACAGAGAGGGATGATAGCTCATATATGAGATTTCAAAGGTCTTTTATTTTGAAACTGTACATCAGAATGTCCTGATTCTCCCTGAGTGACTAGGTGGGGTGTCCTGCTATCAGCCTGGAGTGAGATGAGTCTTTGATATTGGACAGTATTTGTTTTATTCTCATCTAAAAATAGGGATGATAGCTCATATATAAAACTTCAAAGGTCTTTTATTTTGAAACTGTACATCAGAATGTCCTGATTCTCCCTGAGTGACTAGATGGGGTGTCCTGCTATCACCCTGGAGTGAGATGAGTCTTTGATACTGGACAGTTTTTGTTTTATTCTCATCTAAAAACAGGGATGATAGCTCATGCAATAGAGATTTCAAAGGTCTTTTATTTTGAAACTGTACATGAGAATGTCCTGATTCTCCCTGAGTGACTAGGTGGGGTTTCCTGCTATCACCCTTGAGTGAGATGAGTCTTTGATATTGGACAGTATTTGTTTTGTTCTCATCTAAAAACAGGGATGATAGCTCATGCAATAGAGAATTCAGAGGTCTTTTATTTTGAAATTCTACATCAGAATGTCCTGATTCTCCCTGAGTGACTAGGTGGGGTTTCCTGCTATCACCCTGGAGTGAGATGAGTCTTTGATACTGGAGAGTTTTTTTTTTATTCTCATCTAAACAGAGAGGGATGATAGCTCATATATGATATTTCAAAGGTCTTTTATTTTGAAACTCTACATCAGAATGTCCTGATTTTTTCTGAGTGAATAGATGGGGTGTCCTGCTATCACCATGGAGTTAGATGAGTATTTGATACTGGAGAGTGTTTGTTTTATACCCATCTAAAAACAGGGATGATAGATCATATATGAGACTTCAAAGGTATTTTATTTTGAAACTGTACATCAGAATGTCCTGATTCTCCCTGAGTGACTAGGTGGGGTGTCATGCTATCACCCTGGAGTGAGATGAGTCTTTGATACTGGACAGTTATTGTTTTATTCTCATCTAAAAACAGGGATGATAGCTCATGCAATAGAGATTTCAAAGGTCTTTTATTTTGAAATTCTACATCAGAATGTCCTGATTCTCCCTGAGTGACTAGGTGGGGTGTCCTGCTATCACCCTGGAGTGAGATGAGTCTTTGATACTGGAGAGTTTTTGTTTTATTCTCATCTAAAAACAGGGATGATAGCTCATATATGAGACTTCAAAGGTATTTTATTTTGAAACTCTACATCAGAATGTCCTGATTTTTTCTGAGTGACTAGATGGGGTGTCCTGCTATCACCATGGAGTTAGATGAGTCTTTGATACTGGACATTTTTTATTTTTTTATTCTCATCTAAAAACAGGGATGATAGCTCATGCAATAGAGATTTCAAAGGTATTTTATTTTGAAATTCTACATCAGAATGTCCTGATCTTTTCGGAGTGACTAGAAGGGGTGTCCTGCTATCACCCTGGAGTGAGATGAGTCTTTGATACTGGATAGTTTTTGTTTTATTGTCATCTAAAAACCGGGATGATAGCTCATACAATAGAGATGTCAAAGGTCTTTTATTTTGAAACTGTACATCAGAATGTCCTGATTCTCCCTGAGTGACTAGGTGGGGTGTCATGCCATGCCACCCTGGAGTGAGATGAGTCTTTGATACTGGACCGTTTTTGTTTTATTCTCATCTAAACAGAGAGGGATGATAGCTCATATATGAGATTTCAAAGGTCTTTTATTTTGAAACTCTACATCAGAATGTCCTGATTTTTTCTGAGTGACTAGATGGGGTGTCCTGCTTTCAACATGGAGTTAGATGAGTCTTTGATATTGGACTCTATTTGTTTTATTCTCATATTAAAAACAGGATTGATAGCTCATATATGAGATTTCAAATGTATTTTATTTTGAAACTCTACATCAGAATGTCCTGATCTTTTCTGAGTGACTAGGTGGGGTGTCCTGCTATCACCCTGGAGTGAGATGAGTCTTTGATACTGTACAGTTTTTGTTTTATTCTCATCTAAACAGAGAGGGATGATAGCTCATATATGAGATTTCAAAGGTCTTTTATTTTGAAACTCTACATCAGAATTTCATGATTTTTTCTGAGTGAATAGATGGGGTGTCCTGCTATCACCCTGGAGTGAGATGAGTCTTTGATACTGGACAGTTTTTGTTTTATTCTCATCTAAACAGATAGGGATGATAGCTCATATATGAGATTTCAAAGGTCTTTTATTTTGAAACTCTACCTCAGAATGTCCTGATTTTTTCTGAGTGACTAGATGGGGTGTCCTGCTATCACCCTGGAGTGAGATGAGTCTTTGATACTGGACAGTTTTTGTTTTATTCTCATCTAAACAGAGAGGGATGATAGCTCATATATGAGATTTCAAAGGTCTTTTATTTTGAAACTCTACATCAGAATGTCCTGATTTTTTCTGAGTGACTAGATGGGGTGTCCTGCTTTCACCATGGAGTTGGATGAGTCTTTGATATTGGACTCTATTTGTTTTATTCTCATCTAAAAACAGGATTGATAGCTCATATATGAGACTTCAAAGGTATTTTATTTTGAAACTCTTCATCAGAATGTACTGATCTTTTCTGAGTGACTAGGTGGGGTGTCCTGCTATCACCCTGGAGTGAGATGAGTCTTTGATACTGGACAGTTTTTGTTTTATTCTCATCTAAACAGAGAGGGATGATAGCTCATATATGAGATTTCAAAGGTCTTTTATTTTGAAACTCTACATCAGAATGTCCTGATTTTTTCTGAGTGACTAGATGGGGTGTCCTGCTTTCACCATGGAGTTAGATGAGTCTTTGATACTGGACTCTATTTGTTTTATTCTCATCTAAAAACAGGATTGATAGCTCATATATGAGACTTCAAAGGTCTTTTATTTTTAAATTCTACATCAGAATGTCCTGATTTTTTCTGAGTGACTAGATGGGGTGTCCTGCTATCAACCTGGAGTGAGATGAGTCTTTGATACTGGATAGTTTTTGTTTTATTCTCATCTAAAAACAGGGATGATAGCTCATACAATAGAGATATCAAAGGTATTTTATTTTGAAATTGTACATCAGAATGTCCTGATTCTCCCTGAGTGACTAGGTGGGGTGTCATGCTATCACCCTGGATTGAGATGTGTCTTTGATACTGGACAGTTTTTGTTTTATTCTCATCTAAACAGAGAGGGATGATAGCTCATATATGAGACTTCAAAGGTCTTTTATTTTGAAACTCTACATCAGAATGTCCTGATTCTCCCTGAGTGACTAGGTGGGGTGTCCTGCTATCACCCTGGATTGAGATGAGTCTTTGATATTGGACAGTATTTGTTTTATTCTCATCTAAAAACAGGGACGATAGCTCATATATGAGACTTCAAAGGTCTTTTATTTTGAAACTCTATATCAGAATGTCCTGATTTTTTCGGAGTGACTAGAAGGGGTGTCCTGCTATCACCCTGGAGTGAGATGAGTCTTTGATATTGGACAGTATTTGTTTTATTCTCATCTAAAAATAGGGATGATAGCTCATATATAAAACTTCAAAGGTCTTTTATTTTGAAACTGTACATCAGAATGTCCTGATTCTCCCTGAGTGACTAGATGGGGTGTCCTGCTATCACCCTGGAGTGAGATGAGTCTTTGATACTGGACAGTTTTTGTTTTATTCTCATCTAAAAACAGGGATGATAGCTCATGCAATAGAGATTTCAAAGGTATTTTATTTTGAAACTGTACATGAGAATGTCCTGATTCTCCCTGAGTGACTAGGTGGGGTGTCCTGCTATCACCCTTGAGTGAGATGAGTCTTTGATATTGGACAGTATTTGTTTTGTTCTCATCTAAAAACAGGGATGATAGCTCATGCAATAGAGAATTCAGAGGTCTTTTATTTTGAAATTCTACATCAGAATGTCCTGATTCTCCCTGAGTGACTAGGTGGGGTTTCCTGCTATCACCCTGGAGTGAGATGAGTCTTTGATACTGGAGAGTTTTTTTTTTATTCTCATCTAAACAGAGAGGGATGATAGCTCATATATGAGATTTCAAAGGTCTTGTATTTTGAAACTCTACATCAGAATGTCCTGATGTTTTCGGAGTGACTAGATGGGGTGTCCTGCTATCACCATGGAGTTAGATGAGTCTTTGATACTGGACATCTTTTTTTTTTAATTCTCATCTAAAAACAGGGATGATAGCTCATGCAATAGAGATTTCAAAGGTCTTTTATTTTGAAACTGTACATCAGAATGTCCTGATTCTCCCTGAGTGACTAGGTGGGGTGTCCTGCTATCAGCCTGGAGTGAGATGAGTCTTTGATATTGGACAGTATTTGTTTTATTCTCATCTAAAAACAGGGATGATAGCTCATATATGAGACTTCAAAGGTCTTTTATTTTGAAACTTTACATCAGAATGTCCTGATTTTTTCGGAGTGACTAGAAGGGGTGTCCTGCTATCACCCTGGAGTCAGATGAGTATTTGATACTGGACAGTTTTTGTTTTATTCTCATCTAAACAGAGAGGGATGATAGCTCATATATGAGATTTCAAAGGTCTTTTATTTTGAAACTGTACATCAGAATGTCCTGATTCTCCCTGAGCGACTAGGTGGGGTGTCCTACTATCAGCCTTGAGTGAGATGAGTCTTTGATATTGGACAGTATTTGTTTTGTTCTCATCTAAAAACAGGGATGATAGCTCATGCAATAGAGAATTCAGAGGTCTTTTATTTTGAAATTCTACATCAGAATGTCCTGATTCTCCCTGAGTGACTAGGTGGGGTGTCCTGATATCACCCTGGAGTGAGATGAGTCTTTGATACTGGAGAGTTTTTGTTTTATTCTCATCTAAACAGAGAGGGATGATAGCTCATATATGAGATTTCAAAGGTCTTTTATTTTGAAACTCTACATCAGAATGTCCTGATGTTTTCGGAGTGACTAGAAGGGGTGTCCTGCTATCACCCTGGAGTGAGATGAGTCTTTGATACTGGACAGTTATTGTTTTATTCTCATCTAAAAACAGGGATGATAGCTCATATATGAGACTTCAAAGGTATTTTATTTTGAAACTTTACATCAGAATGTCCTGATTTTTTCTGAGTGACTAGATGGGGTGTACTGCTATCACCCTGGAGTGATATGAGTCTTTGATACTGGATAGTTTTTGTTTTATTCTCATCTAAAAACAGGGATGATAGCTAATATATGAGACTTCAAAGGTCTTTTATTTTGAAACTGTACATCAGAATGTCCTGATTCTCCCTGAGTGACTAGGTGGGGTGTCAGGCTATCACCCTGGAGTGAGATGAGTCTTTGATACTGGACAGTTATTGTTTTATTCTCATCTAAAAACAGGATTGATAGCTCATATATGAGACTTCAAATGTATTTTATTTTGAAACTCTACATCAGAATGTCCTGATCTTTTCTGAGTGACTAGGTGGGGTGTCCTGCAATCACCCTGGAGTGAGATGAGTCTTTGATACTGTACAGTTTTTGTTTTATTCTCATCTAAACAGAGAGGGATGATAGCTCATATATGAGATTTCAAAGGTTTTTTTATTTTGAAACTCTACATCAGAATGTCCTGATTTTTTCTGAGTGACTAGATGGGGTGTCCTGCTTTCACCATGGAGTTAGATGAGTCTTTGATATTGGACTCTATTTGTTTTATTCTCATCTAAAAACAGGATTGATAGCTCATATATGAGACTTCAAAGGTATTTTATTTTGAAACTCTACATCAGAATGTCCTGATCTTTTCTGAGTGACTAGGTGGGGTGTCCTGCTATCACCCTGGAGTGAGATGAGTCTTTGATACTGGACAGTTTTTGTTTTATTCTCATCTAAACAGAGAGGGATGATAGCTCATATATGAGATTTCAAAGGTATTTTATTTTGAAACTCTACATCAGAATGTCCTGATTTTTTCTGAGTGACTAGATGGGGTGTCCTGCTATCACCCTGGAGTGAGATGAGTCTTTGATATTGGACAGTATTTGTTTTATTCTCATCTAAAAACAGGGATGATAGCTAATATATGAGACTTCAAAGGTCTTTTATTTTGAAACTGTACATCAGAATGTCCTGATTCTCCCTGAGTGACTAGGTGGGGTGTCAGGCTATCACCCTGGAGTGAGATGAGTCTTTGATACTGGACAGTTATTGTTTTATTCTCATCTAAAAACAGGGATGATAGCTCATATATGAGACTTCAAAGGTATTTTATTTTGAAACTCTACATCAGAATGTCCTGAATTTTTCTGAGTGACTAGATGGGGTGTCCTGCTATCACCCTGGAGTGAGATGAGTCTTTGATACTGGACAGTTTTTGTTTTATTCTCATCTAAACAGAGAGGGATGATAGCTCATATATGAGATTTCAAAGGTCTTTTATTTTGAAACTCTAATTCAGAATGACCTGATTTTTTCTGAGTGACTAGATGGGGTGTCCTGCTTTCACCATGGAGTTAGATGAGTCTTTGATATTGGACTCTATTTGTTTTATTCTCATCTAAAAACAGGATTGATAGCTCATATATGAGACTTCAAATGTATTTTATTTTGAAACTCTACATCAGAATGTCCTGATCTTTTCTGAGTGACTAGGTGGGGTGTCCTGCAATCACCCTGGAGTGAGATGAGTCTTTGATACTGTACAGTTTTTGTTTTATTCTCATCTAAACAGAGAGGGATGATAGCTCATATATGAGATTTCAAAGGTCTTTTATTTTGAAACTCTACATCAGAATTTCCTGATTTTTTCTGAGTGAATAGATGGGGTGTCCTGCTATCACCCTGGAGTGAGATGAGTCTTTGATACTGGACAGTTTTTGTTTTATTCTCATCTAAACAGAGAGGGATGATAGCTCATATATGAGATTTCAAAGGTCTTTTATTTTGAAACTCTACATCAGAATGTCCTGATTTTTTCTGAGTGACTAGATGGGGTGTCCTGCTTTCACCATGGAGTTAGATGAGTCTTTGATATTGGACTCTATTTGTTTTATTCTCATCTAAAAACAGGATTGATAGCTCATATATGAGACTTCAAAGGTATTTTATTTTGAAACTCTACATCAGAATGTCCTGATCTTTTCTGAGTGACTAGGTGGGGTGTCCTGCTATCACCCTGGAGTGAGATGAGTCTTTGATACTGGACAGTTTTTGTTTTATTCTCATCTAAACAGAGAGGGATGATAGCTCATATATGAGATTTCAAAGGTATTTTATTTTGAAACTCTACATCAGAATGTCCTGATTTTTTCTGAGTGACTAGATGGGGTGTCCTGCTATCACCCTGGAGTGAGATGAGTCTTTGATATTGGACAGTATTTGTTTTATTCTCATCTAAAAACAGGGATGATAGCTAATATATGAGACTTCAAAGGTCTTTTATTTTGAAACTGTACATCAGAATGTCCTGATTCTCCCTGAGTGACTAGGTGGGGTGTCAGGCTATCACCCTGGAGTGAGATGAGTCTTTGATACTGGACAGTTATTGTTTTATTCTCATCTAAAAACAGGGATGATAGCTCATGCAATAGAGATTTCAAAGGTCTATTATTTTGAAATTCTACATCAGAATGTCCTGATTCTCCCTGAGTGACTAGGTGGGGTGTCCTGCTATCACCCTGGAGTGAGATGAGTCTTTGATACTGGAGAGTTTTTGTTTTATTCTCATCTAAAAACAGGGATGATAGCTCATATATGAGACTTCAAAGGTATTTTATTTTGAAACTCTACATCAGAATGTCCTGATTTTTTCTGAGTGACTAGATGGGGTGTCCTGCTATCACCATGGAGTTAGATGAGTCTTTGATACTGGACATTTTTTATTTTTTTATTCTCATCTAAAAACAGGGATGATAGCTCATGCAATAGAGATTTCAAAGGTCTTTTATTTTGAAATTCTACATCAGAATGTCCTGATCTTTTCGGAGTGACTAGAAGCGGTGTCCTGCTATCACCCTGGAGTGAGATGAGTCTTTGATACTGGATAGTTTTTGTTTTATTCTCATCTAAAAACCGGGATGATAGCTCATACAATAGAGATGTCAAAGGTCTTTTATTTTGAAACTGTAGATCAGAATGTCCTGATTCTCCCTGAGTGACTAGGTGGGGTGTCATGCTATCACCCTGGAGTGAGATGAGTCTTTGATACTGGACAGTTATTGTTTTATTCTCATCTAAAAACAGGGATGATAGCTCATATATGAGACTTCAAAGGTATTTTATTTTGAAACTCTACATCAGAATGTCCTGATTTTTTCTGAGTGACTAGATGGGGTGTCCTGCTATCACCCTGGAGTGAGATGAGTCTTTGATACTGGACAGTTTTTGTTTTATTCTCATCTAAACAGAGAGGGATGATAGCTCATATATGAGATTTCAAAGGTCTTTTATTTTGAAACTCTACATCAGAATGTCCTGATTTTTTCTGAGTGACTAGATGGGGTGTCCTGCTTTCACCATGGAGTTGGATGAGTCTTTGATATTGGACTCTATTTGTTTTATTCTCATCTAAAAACAGGATTGATAGCTCATATATGAGACTTCAAAGGTATTTTATTTTGAAACTCTTCATCAGAATGTCCTGATCTTTTCTGAGTGACTAGGTGGGGTGTCCTGCTATCACCCTGGAGTGAGATGAGTCTTTGATACTGGACAGTTTTTGTTTTATTCTCATCTAAACAGAGAGGGATGATAGCTCATATATGAGATTTCAAAGGTCTTTTATTTTGAAACTCTACATCAGAATGTCCTGATTTTTTCTGAGTGACTAGATGGGGTGTCCTGCTTTCACCATGGAGTTAGATGAGTCTTTGATACTGGACTCTATTTGTTTTATTCTCATCTAAAAACAGGATTGATAGCTCATATATGAGACTTCAAAGGTCTTTTATTTTTAAATTCTACATCAGAATGTCCTGATTTTTTCGGAGTGACTAGAAGGGGTGTCCTGCTATCAACCTGGAGTGAGATGAGTCTTTGATACTGGATAGTTTTTGTTTTATTCTCATCTAAAAACAGGGATGATAGCTCATACAATAGAGATATCAAAGGTATTTTATTTTGAAACTGTACATCAGAATGTCCTGATTCTCCCTGAGTGACTAGGTGGGGTGTCATGCTATCACCCTGGATTGAGATGTGTCTTTGATACTGGACAGTTTTTGTTTTATTCTCATCTAAAAACAGGGATGATAGATCATATAAAGAGACTTCAATGGTCTTTTATTTTGAAACTGTACATCATAATGTCCTGATTCTCCCTGAGTGACTAGGTGGGGAGTCCTGCTTTCACTCTGGAGTGAGATGAGTCTTTGATATTGGACAGTATTTGTTTCATTCTCATCTAAAAACAGGGATGATAGCTCATGCAATGGAGATGTCAAAGGTCTTTTATTTTGAAACTGTGCATCAGAATGTCCTGATTCTCCCTGAGTGACTAGATGGGGTGTCATGCTATCACCCTGGAGTGAGATGAGTCTTTGATACTGGACAGTTATTGTTTTATTCTCATCTAAAAACAGAGATGATAGCTCATATATGAGACTTCAAAGGTCTTTTATTTTGAAACTCTACATCAGAATGTCCTGATTCTCCCTGAGTGACTAGGTGGGGTGTCGTGCTATCACCCTGGAGTGAGATGAGTCTGTGATATTGGACAGTATTTGTTTTATTCTCATCTAAAAACAGGGATGATAGCTAATATATGAGACT
This sequence comes from Notothenia rossii, assembly GCF_949606895.1. Lineage (NCBI taxonomy): Eukaryota > Metazoa > Chordata > Actinopteri > Perciformes > Nototheniidae > Notothenia > Notothenia rossii. Next base: position 45,269,855 of record NC_136902.1, read on the forward strand.
TCAAAGGTCTTTTATTTTGAAACTCTACATCAGAATGTCCTGATGTTTTCTGAGTTCTCTAGGTGGGGTGTCCTGCTATCACCCTGGAGTGAGATGCGTCTTTGATATTGGACAGTATTTGTTTTATTCTCATCTAAAAACAGGGATGATAGCTCATGCAATAGAGATTTCAAATGTCTTTTATTTTGAAATTCTACATCAGAATGTCCTGATCTTTTCGGAGTGACTAGAAGGGGTGTCCTGCTATCACCCTGGAGTGAGATGAGTCTTTGATACTGGATAGTTTTTGTTTTATTCTCATCTAAAAACAGGGATGATAGCTCATACAATAGAGATGTCAAAGGTCTTTTATTTTGAAACTGTACATCAGAATGTCCTGATTCTCCCTGAGTGACTAGGTGGGGTGTCATGCTATCACCCTGGAGTGAGATGAGTCTTTGATACTGGACAGTTATTGTTTTATACTCATCTAAAAACAGGCATGATAGCTCATATATGAGACTTCGAAGGTATTTTATTTTGAAACTCTACATCAGAATGTCCTGATTTTTTCTGAGTGACTAGATAGGGTGTCCTGCTTTCACCATGGAGTTAGATGAGTCTTTGATATTGGACTCTATTTGTTTTATTCTCATCTAAAAACAGGATTGATAGCTCATATATGAGACTTCAAAGGTATTTTATTTTGAAACTCTACATCAGAATGTCCTGATCTTTTCTGAGTGACTAGGTGGGGTGTCCTGCAATCACCCTGGAGTGAGATGAGTCTTTGATACTGGACAGTTTTTGTTTTATTCTCATCTAAACAGAGAGGGATGATAGCTCATATATGATATTTCAAAGGTCTTTTATTTTGAAACTCTACATCAGAATGTCCTGATTTTTTCTGAGTGAATAGATGGGGTGTCCTGCTATCAGCCTGGAGTGAGATGAGTCTTTGATATTGGACAGTATTTGTTTTATTCTCATCTAAAAACAGGGATGATAGCTCATGCAATAGAGATTTCAAAGGTCTTTTATTTTGAAACTGTACATGAGAATGTACTGATTCTCACTGAGTGACTAGGTGGGGTGTCCTGCTATCACCCTTGAGTGAGATGAGTCTTTGATATTGGACAGTATTTGTTTTGTTCTCATCTAAAAACAGGGATGATAGCTCATGCAATAGAGAATTCAGAGGTCTTTTATTTTTGAAATTCTACATCAGAATGTCCTGATTCTCCCTGAGTGACTAGGTGGGGTTTCCTGCTATCACCCTGGAGTGAGATGAGTCTTTGATACTGGAGAGTTTTTTTTGTATTCTCATCTAAACAGAGAGGGATGATAGCTCATATATGATATTTCAAAGGTCTTTTATTTTGAAACTCTACATCAGAATGTCCTGATTTTTTCTGAGTGAATAGATGGGGTGTCCTGCTATCACCATGGAGTTAGATGAGTATTTGATACTGGAGAGTGTTTGTTTTATACCCATCTAAAAACAGGGATGATAGATCATATATGAGACTTCAAAGGTATTTTATTTTGAAACTGTACATCAGAATGTCCTGATTCTCCCTGAGTGACTAGGTGGGGTGTCATGCTATCACCCTGGAGTGAGATGAGTCTTTGATACTGGACAGTTATTGTTTTATTCTCATCTAAAAACAGGGATGATAGCTCATGCAATAGAGATTTCAAAGGTCTTTTATTTTGAAATTCTACATCAGAATGTCCTGATTCTCCCTGAGTGACTAGGTGGGGTGTCCTGCTATCACCCTGGAGTTAGATGAGTCTTTGATACTGGAGAGTTTTTGTTTTATTCTCATCTAAAAACAGGGATGATAGCTCATATATGAGACTTCAAAGGTATTTTATTTTGAAACTCTACATCAGAATGTCCTGATTTTTTCTGAGTGACTAGATGGGGTGTCCTGCTATCACCATGGAGTTAGACGAGTCTTTGATACTGGACATTTTTTATTTTTTTATTCTCATCTAAAAACAGGGATGATAGCTCATGCAATAGAGATTTCAAAGGTATTTTATTTTGAAATTCTACATCAGAATGTCCTGATCTTTTCGGAGTGACTAGAAGGGGTGTCCTGCTATCACCCTGGAGTGAGATGAGTCTTTGATACTGGATAGTTTTTGTTTTATTGTCATCTAAAAACCGGGATGATAGCTCATACAATAGAGATGTCAAAGGTCTTTTATTTTGAAACTGTACATCAGAATGTCCTGATTCTCCCTGAGTGACTAGGTGGGGTGTCATGCCATGCCACCCTGGAGTGAGATGAGTCTTTGATACTGGACCGTTTTTGTTTTATTCTCATCTAAACAGAGAGGGATGATAGCTCATATATGAGATTTCAAAGGTCTTTTATTTTGAAACTCTACATCAGAATGTCCTGATTTTTTCTGAGTGACTAGATGGGGTGTCCTGCTTTCACCATGGAGTTAGATGAGTCTTTGATATTGGACTCTATTTGTTTTATTCTCATATTAAAAACAGGATTGATAGCTCATATATGAGATTTCAAATGTATTTTATTTTGAAACTCTACATCAGAATGTCCTGATCTTTTCTGAGTGACTAGGTGGGGTGTCCTGCTATCACCCTGGAGTGAGATGAGTCTTTTATACTGTACAGTTTTTGTTTTATTCTCATCTAAACAGAGAGGGATGATAGCTCATATATGAGATTTCAAAGGTCTTTTATTTTGAAACTCTACATCAGAATTTCCTGATTTTTTCTGAGTGAATAGATGGGGTGTCCTGCTATCACCCTGGAGTGAGATGAGTCTTTGATACTGGACAGTTTTTGTTTTATTCTCATCTAAACAGATAGGGATGATAGCTCATATATGAGATTTCAAAGGTCTTTTATTTTGAAACTCTACCTCAGAATGTCCTGATTTTTTCTGAGTGACTAGATGGGGTGTCCTGCTTTCACCATGGAGTTAGATGAGTCTTTGATATTGGACTCTATTTGTTTTATTCTCATATTAAAAACAGGATTGATAGCTCATATATGAGATTTCAAATGTATTTTATTTTGAAACTCTACATCAGAATGTCCTGATCTTTTCTGAGTGACTAGGTGGGGTGTCCTGCTATCACCCTGGAGTGAGATGAGTCTTTGATAATGTACAGTTTTTGTTTTATTCTCATCTAAACAGAGAGGGATGATAGCTCATATATGAGATTTCAAAGGTCTTTTATTTTGAAACTCTACATCAGAATTTCCTGATTTTTTCTGAGTGAATAGATGGGGTGTCCTGCTATCACCCTGGAGTGAGATGAGTCTTTGATACTGGACAGTTTTTGTTTTATTCTCATCTAAACAGATAGGGATGATAGCTCATATATGAGATTTCAAAGGTCTTTTATTTTGAAACTCTACCTCAGAATGTCCTGATTTTTTCTGAGTGACTAGATGGGGTGTCCTGCTATCACCCTGGAGTGAGATGAGTCTTTGATACTGGACAGTTTTTGTTTTATTCTCATCTAAACAGAGAGGGATGATAGCTCATATATGAGATTTCAAAGGTCTTTTATTTTGAAACTCTACATCAGAATGTCCTGATTTTTTCTGAGTGACTAGATGGGGTGTCCTGCTTTCACCATGGAGTTGGATGAGTCTTTGATATTGGACTCTATTTGTTTTATTCTCATCTAAAAACAGGATTGATAGCTCATATATGAGACTTCAAAGGTATTTTATTTTGAAACTCTTCATCAGAATGTCCTGATCTTTTCTGAGTGACTAGGTGGGGTGTCCTGCTATCACCCTGGAGTGAGATGAGTCTTTGATACTGGACAGTTTTTGTTTTATTCTCATCTAAACAGAGAGGGATGATAGCTCATATATGAGATTTCAAAGGTCTTTTATTTTGAAACTCTACATCAGAATGTCCTGATTTTTTCTGAGTGACTAGATGGGGTGTCCTGCTTTCACCATGGAGTTAGATGAGTCTTTGATACTGGACTCTATTTGTTTTATTCTCATCTAAAAACAGGATTGATAGCTCATATATGAGACTTCAAAGGTATTTTATTTTTAAATTCTACATCAGAATGTCCTGATTTTTTCGGAGTGACTAGAAGGGGTGTCCTGCTATCAACCTGGAGTGAGATGAGTCTTTGATACTGGATAGTTTTTGTTTTATTCTCATCTAAAAACAGGGATGATAGCTCATACAATAGAGATATCAAAGGTATTTTATTTTGAAACTGTACATCAGAATGTCCTGATTCTCCCTGAGTGACTAGGTGGGGTGTCATGCTATCACCCTGGATTGAGATGTGTCTTTGATACTGGACAGTTTTTGTTTTATTCTCATCTAAAAACAGGGATGATAGCTCATATATGAGACTTCAAAGGTATTTTATTTTGAAACTCTACATCAGAATGTCCTGATTTTTTCTGAGTGACTAGGTGGGGTGTCCTGCTATCACCCTGGATTGAGATGTGTCTTTGATACTGGACAGTTTTTGTTTTATTCTCATCTAAAAACAGGGATGATAGATCATATATGAGACTTCAAAGGTCTTTTATTTTGAAACACTACATCAGAATGTCCTGATGTTTTCTGAGTTCTCTAGGTTGGGTGTCCTGCTATCACCCTGGAGTGAGATGCGTCTTTGATACTGGACAGTTTTTGTTTTATTCTCATCTAAAAACAGGAATGATAGCTCATGCAATAGAGATTTCAAAGGTCTTTTATTTTGAAACTGTACATCAGAATGTCCTGATTCTCCCTGAGTGACTAGATGGGGTGTCATGCTATCACCCTGGAGTGAGATGAGTCTTTGATACTGGACAGTTATTGTTTTATTCTCATCTAAAAACAGGGATGATAGCTCATATATGAGACTTCAAAGGTCTTTTATTTTGAAACTCTACATCAGAATGTCCTGATTCTCCCTGAGTGACTAGGTGGGGTGTCCTGCTATCACCCTGGATTGAGATGAGTCTTTGATATTGGACAGTATTTGTTTTATTCTCATCTAAAAACAGGGACGATAGCTCATATATGAGACTTCAAAGGTCTTTTATTTTGAAACTCTATATCAGAATGTCCTGATTTTTTCGGAATGACTAGAAGGGGTGTCCTGCTATCACCCTGGAGTGAGATGAGTATTTGATACTCGACAGTTTTTGTTTTATTGTCATCTAAACAGAGAGGGATGATAGCTCATATATGAGATTTCAAAGGTCTTTTATTTTGAAACTGTACATCAGAATGTCCTGATTCTCCCTGAGTGACTAGGTGGGGTGTCCTGCTATCAGCCTGGAGTGAGATGAGTCTTTGATATTGGACAGTATTTGTTTTATTCTCATCTAAAAATAGGGATGATAGCTCATATATAAAACTTCAAAGGTCCTTTATTTTGAAACTGTACATCAGAATGTCCTGATTCTCCCTGAGTGACTAGATGGGGTGTCCTGCTATCACCCTGGAGTGAGATGAGTCTTTGATACTGGACAGTTTTTGTTTTATTCTCATCTAAAAACAGGGATGATAGCTCATGCAATAGAGATTTCAAAGGTCTTTTATTTTGAAACTGTACATGAGAATGTCCTGATTCTCCCTGAGTGACTAGGTGGGGTGTCCTGCTATCACCCTTGAGTGAGATGAGTCTTTGATATTGGACAGTATTTGTTTTGTTCTCATCTAAAAACAGGGATGATAGCTCATGCAATAGAGAATTCAGAGGTCTTTTATTTTGAAATTCTACATCAGAATGTCCTGATTCTCCCTGAGTGACTAGGTGGGGTTTCCTGCTATCACCCTGGAGTGAGATGAGTCTTTGATACTGGAGAGTTTTTTTTTTATTCTCATCTAAACAGAGAGGGATGATAGCTCATATATGATATTTCAAAGGTCTTTTATTTTGAAACTCTACATCAGAATGTCCTGATTTTTTCTGAGTGAATAGATGGGGTGTCCTGCTATCACCATGGAGTTAGATGAGTATTTGATACTGGAGAGTGTTTGTTTTATACCCATCTAAAAACAGGGATGATAGATCATATATGAGACTTCAAAGGTATTTTATTTTGAAACTGTACATCAGAATGTCCTGATTCTCCCTGAGTGACTAGGTGGGGTGTCCTGCTATCACCCTGGAGTGAGATGAGTCTTTGATACTGGAGAGTTTTTGTTTTATTCTCATCTAAAAACAGGGATGATAGCTCATATATGAGACTTCAAAGGTATTTTATTTTGAAACTCTACATCAGAATGTCCTGATTTTTTCTGAGTGACTAGATGGGGTGTCCTGCTATCACCATGGAGTTAGATGAGTCTTTGATACTGGACATTTTTTATTTTTTTATTCTCATCTAAAAACAGGGATGATAGCTCATGCAATAGAGATTTCAAAGGTATTTTATTTTGAAATTCTACATCAGAATGTCCTGATCTTTTCGGAGTGACTAGAAGGGGTGTCCTGCTATCACCCTGGAGTGAGATGAGTCTTTGATACTGGATAGTTTTTGTTTTATTGTCATCTAAAAACCGGGATGATAGCTCATACAATAGAGATGTCAAAGGTCTTTTATTTTGAAACTGTACATCAGAATGTCCTGATTCTCCCTGAGTGACTAGGTGGGGTGTCATGCCATGCCACCCTGGAGTGAGATGAGTCTTTGATACTGGACCGTTTTTGTTTTATTCTCATCTAAACAGAGAGGGATGATAGCTCATATATGAGATTTCAAAGGTCTTTTATTTTGAAACTCTACATCAGAATGTCCTGATTTTTTCTGAGTGACTAGATGGGGTGTCCTGCTTTCACCATGGAGTTAGATGAGTCTTTGATATTGGACTCTATTTGTTTTATTCTCATCTAAAAACAGGATTGATAGCTCATATATGAGACTTCAAAGGTATTTTATTTTGAAACTCTACATCAGAATGTCCTGATCTTTTCTGAGTGACTAGGTGGGGTGTCCTGCTATCACCCTGGAGTGAGATTAGTCTTTGATACTGGACAGTTTGTGTTTTATTCTCATCTAAACAGAGAGGGATGATAGCTCATATATGAGACTTCAAAGGTCTTTTATTTTGAAACTCTACATCAGAATGTCCTGATTCTCCCTGAGTGACTAGGTGGGGTGTCCTGCTATCACCCTGGATTGAGATGAGTCTTTGATATTGGACAGTATTTGTTTTATTCTCATCTAAAAACAGGGACGATAGCTCATATATGAGACTTCAAAGGTCTTTTATTTTGAAACTCTATATCAGAATGTCCTGATTTTTTCGGAGTGACTAGAAGGGGTGTCCTGCTATCACCCTGGAGTGAGATGAGTCTTTGATACTGGACAGTTTTTGTTTTATTCTCATCTAAAAACAGGGATGATAGCTCATGCAATAGAGATTTCAAAGGTCTTTTATTTTGAAACTGTACATGAGAATGTCCTGATTCTCCCTGAGTGACTAGGTGGGGTGTCCTGCTATCACCCTTGAGTGAGATGAGTCTTTGATATTGGACAGTATTTGTTTTGTTCTCATCTAAAAACAGGGATGATAGCTCATGCAATAGAGAATTCAGAGGTCTTTTATTTTGAAATTCTACATCAGAATGTCCTGATTCTCCCTGAGTGACTAGGTGGGGTTTCCTGCTATCACCCTGGAGTGAGATGAGTCTTTGATACTGGAGAGTTTTTTTTTTATTCTCATCTAAACAGAGAGGGATGATAGCTCATATATGAGATTTCAAAGGTCTTTTATTTTGAAACTCTACATCAGAATGTCCTGATTCTCCCTGAGTGACTAGGTGGGGTGTCATGCTATCACCCTGGAGTGAGATGAGTCTTTGATACTGGACAGTTATTGTTTTATTCTCATCTAAAAACAGGGATGATAGCTCATATATGAGACTTCAAAGGTATTTTATTTTGAAACTCTACATCAGAATGTCCTGATTTTTTCTGAGTGACTAGATGGGGTGTCCTGCTATCACCCTGGAGTGAGATGAGTCTTTGATACTGGACAGTTTTTGTTTTATTCTCATCTAAACAGAGAGGGATGATAGCTCATATATGAGATTTCAAAGGTCTTTTATTTTGAAACTCTACATCAGAATGTCCTGATTTTTTCTGAGTGACTAGATGGGGTGTCCTGCTTTCACCATGGAGTTAGATGAGTCTTTGATATTGGACTCTATTTGTTTTATTCTCATATTAAAAACAGGATTGATAGCTCATATATGAGATTTCAAATGTATTTTATTTTGAAACTCTACATCAGAATGTCCTGATCTTTTCTGAGTGACTAGGTGGGGTGTCCTGCTATCACCCTGGAGTGAGATGAGTCTTTGATAATGTACAGTTTTTGTTTTATTCTCATCTAAACAGAGAGGGATGATAGCTCATATATGAGATTTCAAAGGTCTTTTATTTTGAAACTCTACATCAGAATTTCCTGATTTTTTCTGAGTGAATAGATGGGGTGTCCTGCTATCACCCTGGAGTGAGATGAGTCTTTGATACTGGACAGTTTTTGTTTTATTCTCATCTAAACAGAGAGGGATGATAGCTCATATATGAGATTTCAAAGGTCTTTTATTTTGAAACTCTACATCAGAATGTCCTGATTTTTTCTGAGTGACTAGATGGGGTGTCCTGCTTTCACCATGGAGTTGGATGAGTCTTTGATATTGGACTCTATTTGTTTTATTCTCATCTAAAAACAGGATTGATAGCTCATATATGAGACTTCAAAGGTATTTTATTTTGAAACTCTTCATCAGAATGTCCTGATCTTTTCTGAGTGACTAGGTGGGGTGTCCTGCTATCACCCTGGAGTGAGATGAGTCTTTGATACTGGACAGTTTTTGTTTTATTCTCATCTAAACAGAGAGGGATGATAGCTCATATATGAGATTTCAAAGGTCTTTTATTTTGAAACTCTACATCAGAATGTCCTGATTTTTTCTGAGTGACTAGAAGGGGTGTCCTGCTATCAACCTGGAGTGAGATGAGTCTTTGATACTGGATAGTTTTTGTTTTATTCTCATCTAAAAACAGGGATGATAGCTCATACAATAGAGATATCAAAGGTATTTTATTTTGAAACTGTACATCAGAATGTCCTGATTCTCCCTGAGTGACTAGGTGGGGTGTCATGCTATCACCATGGATTGAGATGTGTCTTTGATACTGGACAGTTTTTGTTTTATTCTCATCTAAAAACAGGGATGATAGCTCATATATGAGACTTCAAAGGTATTTTATTTTGAAACTCTACATCAGAATGTCCTGATTTTTTCTGAGTGACTAGGTGGGGTGTCCTGCTATCACCCTGGATTGAGATGTGTCTTTGATACTGGACAGTTTTTGTTTTATTCTCATCTAAAAACAGGGATGATAGATCATATATGAGACTTCAAAGGTCTTTTATTTTGAAACACTACATCAGAATGTCCTGATGTTTTCTGAGTTCTCTAGGTTGGGTGTCCTGCTATCACCCTGGAGTGAGATGCGTCTTTGATACTGGACAGTTTTTGTTTTATTCTCATCTAAAAACAGGAATGATAGCTCATGCAATAGAGATTTCAAAGGTCTTTTATTTTGAAACTGTACATCAGAATGTCCTGATTCTCCCTGAGTGACTAGGTGGGGAGTCCTGCTATCACTCTGGAGTGAGATGAGTCTTTGATATTGGACAGTATTTGTTTTATTCTCATCTAAAAACAGGGATGATAGCTCATGCAATAGAGATGTCAAAGGTCTTTTATTTTGAAACTGTACATTAGAATGTCCTGATTCTCCCTGAGTGACTAGATGGGGTGTCATGCTATCACCCTGGAGTGAGATGAGTCTTTGATACTGGACAGTTATTGTTTTATTCTCATCTAAAAACAGGGATGATAGCTCATATATGAGACTTCAAAGGTATTTTATTTTGAAACTCTACATCAGAATGTCCTGATTTTTTCTGAGTGACTAGATGGGGTGTCCTGCTATCACCCTGGAGTGAGATGAGTCTTTGATACTGGACAATTTTTGTTTTATTCTCATCTAAACAGAGAGGGATGATAGCTCATATATGAGATTTCAAAGGTCTTTTATTTTGAAACTCTAAATCAGAATGTCCTTTTTTTTCTGAGTGACTAGATGGGGTGTCCTGCTTTCACCATGGAGTTAGATGAGTCTTTGATATTGGACTCTATTTGTTTTATTCTCATCTAAAAACAGGATTGATAGCTCATATATGAGACTTCAAAGGTATTTTATTTTGAAACTCTACATCAGAATGTCCTGATCTTTTCTGAGTGACTAGGTGGGGTGTCCTGCTATCACCCTGGAGTGAGATGAGTCTTTGATACTGGACAGTTTTTGTTTTATTCTCATCTAAACAGAGAGGGATGATAGCTCATATATGAGATTTCAAAGGTCTTTTATTTTGAAACTCTACATCAGAATGTCTTGATTTTTTCTGAGTGAATAGATGGGTTGTCCTGCTATCACCATGGAGTTAGATGATTCTTTGATACTGGACAGTGTTTGTTTTATTCCCATCTAAAAACAGGGATGATAGCTCATATATGAGACTTCAAAGGTATTTTATTTTTAAACTCTAAATCAGAATGTCCTGATTTTTTCTGAGTGACTAGGTGGGATGTCCTGCTATCACCCTGGAGTGAGATGAGTCTTTGATACTGGACATTTTTAGTTTTATTCTCATCTAAAACAGGGATGATAGCTCATACAATAGAGATTTCAAAGGTCTTTTATTTTGAAATTCTACATCAGAATGTCCTGATTTGTTCGGAGTGACTAGAAGGGGTGTCCTGCTATCACCCTGGAGTGAGATGAGTCTTTGATACTGGACAGTTATTGTTTTATTCTCATCTAAAAACAGGGATGATAGCTCATATATGAGACTTCACAGGTATTTTATTTTGAAACTCTACATCAGAATGTCCTGATTTTTTCGGAGTGACTAGAAGGGGTGTCCTGCAATCACCCTGGAGTGAGATGAGTATTTGATACTCGACAGTTTTTGTTTTATTCTCATCTAAAGAGAGGGATGATAGCTCATATATGAGATTTCAAAGGTATTTTATTTTGAAACTCTACATCAGAATGTCCTGATTTTCTCTGAGTGAATATATGGGGTGTCCTGCTATCACCATGGAGTTAGATGAGTCTTTGATACAGGACAGTGTTTGTTTTATTCCCATCTAAAAACAGGGATGATAGCTCATACAATAGAGATATCAAAGGTCTTTTATTTTGAAACTGTACATCAGAATGTCCTGATTCTCCCTGAGTGACTAGGTGGGGAGTCCTGCTATCACTCTGGAGTGAGATGAGTCTTTGATATTGGACAGTATTTGTTTTATTCTCATCTAAAAACAGGGATGATATCTCATGCAATAGAGATGTCAAAGGTCTTTTATTTTGAAACTGTACATCAGAATGTATTGATTCTCCCTGAGTGACTAGATGGGGTGTCCTGCTATCACCCTGGAGTGAGATGAGTCTTTGATACTGGACAGTTTTGTTTTATTCTCATCTAAACAGAGAGGGATGATAGCTCATATATGAGATTTCAAAGGTCTTTTATTTTGAAACTCTACATCAGAATGTCCTGATTTTTTCTGAGTGAATAGATGGGGTGTCCTACTATCACCATGGAGTTAGATGAGTCTTTGATACTGGACAGTGTTTGTTTTATTCCCATCTAAAAACAGGGATGATAGCTCATATATGAGACTTCAAAGGTATTTTATTTTGAAACTCTAAATCAGAATGTCCTGATTTTTTCTGAGTGACTAGGTGGGGTGTCCTGCTATCACCCTGGAGTGAGATGAGTCTTTGATACTGGACATTTTTTGTTTTATTCTCATCTAAAACAGGGATGATAGCTCATACAATAGAGATTTCAAAGGTCTTTTATTTTGAAATTCTACATCAAAATGTCCTGATTTGTTCGGAGTGACTAGAAGGGGTGTCCTGCTATCACCCTGGATTGAGATGAGTCTTTGATACTGGATAGTTTTTGTTTTATTCTCATCTAAAAACAGGGATGGTAGCTCATATATGAGACTTCAAAGGTATTTTATTTTGAAACTCTACATCAGAATGTCCTGATTTTCTCTGAGTGAATAGATGGGGTGTCCTGCTATCACCATGGAGTTAGATGAGTCTTTGATACAGGACAGTGTTTGTTTTATTCCCATCTAAAAACAGGGATGATAGCTCATATATGAGACTTCAAAGGTATTTTATTTTGAAAATCTAAATCAGAATGTCCTGATTTTTTCAGAGTGACTAGGTGGGGTGTCCTTCTATCACCCTGAAGTGAGATGAGTCTTTGATACTGGACAGTTTTTGTTTTATTCTCATCTAAAACAGGGATGATAGCTCATACAATAGAGATTTCAAAGGTCTTTTATTTTGAAACACTAAATCAGAATGTCCTGATGTTTTCTGAGTTCTCTAGGTGGGGTGTCCTGCTATCACCCTGGAGTGAGATGCGTCTTTGATACTGGACAGTTTTTGTTTTATTCTCATCTAAAAACAGGAATGATAGCTCATGCAATAGAGATTTCAAAGGTCTTTTATTTTGAAACTGTACATCAGAATGTCCTGATTCTCCCTGAGTGACTAGGTGGGGAGTCCTGCTATCACTCTGGAGTGAGATGAGTCTTTGATATTGGACAGTATTTGTTTTATTCTCATCTAAAAACAGGGATGATAGCTCATGCAATAGAGATTTCAAAGGTCTTTTATTTTGAAACTGTACATCAGAATGTCCTGATTCTCCCTGAGTGACTAGGTGGGGTGTCATGCTATCACCCTGGAGTGAGATGAGTCTTTGATACTGGACAGTTATTGTTTTATACTCATCTAAAAACAGGGATGATAGCTCATATATGAGACTTCGAAGGTATTTTATTTTGAAACTCTACATCAGAATGTCCTGATTTTTTCTGAGTGACTAGATGGGGTGTCCTGCTTTCACCATGGAGTTAGATGAGTCTTTGATATTGGACTCTATTTGTTTTATTCTCATCTAAAAACAGGATTGATAGCTCATATATGAGACTTCAAAGGTATTTTATTTTGAAATTCTACATCAGAATGTCCTGATCTTTTCTGAGTGACTAGGTGGGGTGTCCTGCTATCACCCTGGAGTGAGATGAGTCTTTGATACTGGACAGTTTTTGTTTTATTCTCATCTAAACAGAGAGGGATGAGAGCTCATATATGAGATTTCAAAGGTCTTTTATTTTGAAACTGTACTTCAGAATGTCCTGATTCTCCCTGAGTGACTAGGTGGGGTGTCATGCTATCACCCTGGAGTGAGATGAGTCTTTGATACTGGACAGTTATTGTTTTATTCTCATCTAAAAACAGGGATGATAGCTCATGCAATAGAGATTGCAAAGGTCTTTTATTTTGAAACTGTACATGAGAATGTCCTGATTCTCCCTGAGTGACTAGGTGGGGTGTCCTGCTATCACCCTGGAGTGAGATTAGTCTTTGATATTGGACAGTATTTGTTTTGTTCTCATCTAAAAACAGGGATGATAGCTCATGCAATAGAGATTTCAGAGGTCTTTTATTTTGAAATTCTAAATCAGAATGTCCTGATTCTCCCTGAGTGACTAGGTGGGGTGTCCTGCTATCGCCCTGGAGTGAGATGAGTCTTTGATACTGGAGAGTTTTTGTTGTATTCTCATCTAAAAACAGGGATGATAGCTCATATATGAGATTTCAAAGGTATTTTATTTTGAAACTCTACATCAGAATGTCCTGATTTTTTCTGAGTGACTAGATGGGGTGTCCTGCTATCACCATGGAGTCAGATGAGTCTTTGATACTGGATAGTTTTTGTTTTATTCTCATCTAAAAACCGGGATGATAGCTCATACAATAGAGATGTCAAAGGTCTTTTATTTTGAAACTGTACATCAGAATGTCCTGATTCTCCCTGAGTGACTAGGTGGGGTGTCATGCTATCACCCTGGAGTGAGATGAGTCTTTGATACTGGACAGTTATTGTTTTATTCTCATCTAAAAACAGGGATGATAGCTCATATATGAGACTTCAAAGGTATTTTATTTTGAAACTCTACATCAGAATGTCCTGATTTTTTCTGAGTGACTAGATGGGGTGTCCTGCTATCACCCTGGAGTGAGATGAGTCTTTGATACTGGACAGTTTTTGTTTTATTCTCATCTAAACAGAGAGGGATTATAGCTCATATATGAGATTTCAAAGGTCTTTTATTTTGCAACTCTACATCAGAATGTTCTGATTTTTTCTGAGTGACTAGATGGGGTGTCCTGCTTTCACCATGGAGTTGGATGAGTCTTTGATATTGGACTCTATTTGTTTTATTCTCATCTAAAAACAGGATTGATAGCTCATATATGAGACTTCAAAGGTATTTTATTTTGAAACACTTCATCAGAATGTCCTGATCTTTTCTGAGTGACTAGGTGGGGTGTCCTGCTATCACCCTGGAGTGAGATTAGTCTTTGATATTGGACAGTATTTGTTTTGTTCTCATCTAAAAACAGGGATGATAGCTCATGCAATAGAGATTTCAGAGGTCTTTTATTTTGAAATTCTAAATCAGAATGTCCTGATTCTCCCTGAGTGACTAGGTGGGGTGTCCTGCTATCGCCCTGGAGTGAGATGAGTCTTTGATACTGGAGAGTTTTTGTTGTATTCTCATCTAAAAACAGGGATGATAGCTCATATATGAGATTTCAAAGGTATTTTATTTTGAAACTCTACATCAGAATGTCCTGATTTTTTCTGAGTGACTAGATGGGGTGTCCTGCTATCACCATGGAGTCAGATGAGTCTTTGATACTGGATAGTTTTTGTTTTATTCTCATCTAAAAACCGGGATGATAGCTCATACAATAGAGATGTCAAAGGTCTTTTATTTTGAAACTGTACATCAGAATGTCCTGATTCTCCCTGAGTGACTAGGTGGGGTGTCATGCTATCACCCTGGAGTGAGATGAGTCTTTGATACTGGACAGTTATTGTTTTATTCTCATCTAAAAACAGGGATGATAGCTCATATATGAGACTTCAAAGGTATTTTATTTTGAAACTCTACATCAGAATGTCCTGATTTTTTCTGAGTGACTAGATGGGGTGTCCTGCTATCACCCTGGAGTGAGATGAGTCTTTGATACTGGACAGTTTTTGTTTTATTCTCATCTAAACAGAGAGGGATTATAGCTCATATATGAGATTTCAAAGGTCTTTTATTTTGCAACTCTACATCAGAATGTTCTGATTTTTTCTGAGTGACTAGATGGGGTGTCCTGCTTTCACCATGGAGTTGGATGAGTCTTTGATATTGGACTCTATTTGTTTTATTCTCATCTAAAAACAGGATTGATAGCTCATATATGAGACTTCAAAGGTATTTTATTTTGAAACACTTCATCAGAATGTCCTGATCTTTTCTGAGTGACTAGGTGGGGTGTCCTGCTATCACCCTGGAGTGAGATGAGTCTTTGATACTGGACAGTTTTTGTTTTATTCTCATCTAAACAGAGAGGGATGATAGCTCATATATGAGATTTCAAAGGTCTTTTATTTTGAAACTCTACATCAGAATGTCCTGATTTTTTCGGAGTGACTAGAAGGGGTGTCCTGCTATCAACCTGGAGTGAGATGAGTCTTTGATACTGGATAGTTTTTGTTTTATTCTCATCTAAAAACAGGGATGATAGCTCATACAATAGAGATATCAAAGGTATTTTATTTTGAAACTGTACATCAGAATGTCCTGATTCTCCCTGAGTGACTAGGTGGGGTGTCATGCTATCACCCTGGATTGAGATGTGTCTTTGATACTGGACAGTTTTTGTTTTATTCTCATCTAAAAACAGGGATGATAGCTCATATATGAGACTTCAAAGGCATTTTATTTTGAAACTCTACATCAGAATGTCCTGATTTTTTCTGAGTGACTAGGTGGGGTGTCCTGCTATCACCCTGGATTGAGATGTGTCTTTGATACTGGACAGTTTTTGTTTTATTCTCATCTAAAAACAGGGATGATAGATCATATATGAGACTTCAAAGGTCTTTTATTTTGAAACACTACATCAGAATGTCCTGATGTTTTCTGAGTTCTCTAGGTTGGGTGTCCTGCTATCACCCTGGAGTGAGATGCGTCTTTGATACTGGACAGTTTTTGTTTTATTCTCATCTAAAAACAGGAATGATAGCTCATGCAATAGAGATTTCAAAGGTCTTTTATTTTGAAACTGTACATCAGAATGTCCTGATTCTCCCTGAGTGACTAGGTGGGGAGTCCTGCTATCACTCTGGAGTGAGATGAGTCTTTGATATTGGACAGTATTTGTTTTATTCTCATCTAAAAACAGGGATGATAGCTCATGCAATAGAGATGTCAAAGGTCTTTTATTTTGAAACTGTACATCAGAATGTCCTGATTCTCCCTGAGTGACTAGATGGGGTGTCATGCTATCACCCTGGAGTGAGATGAGTCTTTGATACTGGACAGTTATTGTTTTATTCTCATCTAAAAACAGGGATGATAGCTCATATATGAGACTTCAAAGGTATTTTATTTTGAAACTCTACATCAGAATGTCCTGATTTTTTCTGAGTGACTAGATGGGGTGTCCTGCTATCACCCTGGAGTGAGATGAGTCTTTGATACTGGACAATTTTTGTTTTATTCTCATCTAAACAGAGAGGGATGATAACTCATATATGAGATTTCAAAGGTCTTTTATTTTGAAACTCTAAATCAGAATGTCCTTTTTTTTCTGAGTGACTAGATGGGGTGTCCTGCTTTCACCATGGAGTTAGATGAGTCTTTGATATTGGACTCTATTTGTTTTATTCTCATCTAAAAACAGGATTGATAGCTCATATATGAGACTTCAAAGGTATTTTATTTTGAAACTCTACATCAGAATGTCCTGATCTTTTCTGAGTGACTAGGTGGGGTGTCCTGCTATCACCCTGGAGTGAGATGAGTCTTTGATACTGGACAGTTTTTGTTTTATTCTCATCTAAACAGAGAGGGATGATAGCTCATATATGAGATTTCAAAGGTCTTTTATTTTGAAACTCTACATCAGAATGTCTTGATTTTTTCTGAGTGAATAGATGGGTTGTCCTGCTATCACCATGGAGTTAGATGAGTCTTTGATACTGGACAGTGTTTGTTTTATTCCCATCTAAAAACAGGGATGATAGCTCATATATGAGACTTCAAAGGTATTTTATTTTGAAACTCTAAATCAGAATGTCCTGATTTTTTCTGAGTGACTAGGTGGGATGTCCTGCTATCACCCTGGAGTGAGATGAGTCTTTGATACTGGACATTTTTTGTTTTATTCTCATCTAAAACAGGGATGATAGCTCATACAATAGAGATTTCAAAGGTCTTTTATTTTGAAATTCTACATCAGAATGTCCTGATTTGTTCGGAGTGACTAGAAGGGGTGTCCTGCTATCACCCTGGAGTGAGATGAGTCTTTGATACTGGACAGTTATTGTTTTATTCTCATCTAAAAACAGGGATGATAGCTCATATATGAGACTTCACAGGTATTTTATTTTGAAACTCTACATCAGAATGTCCTGATTTTTTCGGAGTGACTAGAAGGGGTGTCCTGCTATCACCCTGGAGTGAGATGAGTATTTGATACTCGACAGTTTTTGTTTTATTCTCATCTAAAGAGAGGGATGATAGCTCATATATGAGATTTCAAAGGTATTTTATTTTGAAACTCTACATCAGAATGTCCTGATTTTCTCTGAGTGAATATATGGGGTGTCCTGCTATCACCATGGAGTTAGATGAGTCTTTGATACAGGACAGTGTTTGTTTTATTCCCATCTAAAAACAGGGATGATAGCTCATATATGAGACTTCAAAGGTATTTTATTTTGAAACTCTAAATCAGAATGTCCTGATTTTTTCAGAGTGACTAGGTGGGGTGTCCTTCTATCACCCTGAAGTGAGATGAGTCTTTGATACTGGACAGTTTTTGTTTTATTCTCATCTAAAACAGGGATGATAGCTCATACAATAGAGATTTCAAAGGTCTTTTATTTTGAAACACTAAATCAGAATGTCCTGATGTTTTCTGAGTTCTCTAGGTGGGGTGTCCTGCTATCACCCTGGAGTGAGATGCGTCTTTGATACTGGACAGTTTTTGTTTTATTCTCATCTAAAAACAGGAATGATAGCTCATGCAATAGAGATTTCAAAGGTCTTTTATTTTGAAACTGTAAATCAGAATGTCCTGATTCTCCCTGAGTGACTAGGTGGGGAGTCCTGCTATCACTCTGGAGTGAGATGAGTCTTTGATATTGGACAGTATTTGTTTTATTCTCATCTAAAAACAGGGATGATAGCTCATGCAATAGAGATTTCAAAGGTCTTTTATTTTGAAATTCTACATCAGAATGTCCTGATCTTTTCGGAGTGACTAGAAGGGGTGTCCTGCTATCACCCTGGATTGAGATGAGTCTTTGATACTGGATAGTTTTTATTTTATTCTCATCTAAAAACAGGGATGATAGCTCATACAATAGAGATGTCAAAGGTCTTTTATTTTGAAACTGTACATCAGAATGTCCTGATTCTCCCTGAGTGACTAGGTGGGGTGTCATGCTATCACCCTGGAGTGAGATGAGTCTTTGATACTGGACAGTTATTGTTTTATACTCATCTAAAAACAGGGATGATAGCTCATATATGAGATTTCGAAGGTATTTTATTTTGAAACTCTAGATCAGAATGTCCTGATTTTTTCTGAGTGACTAGATGGGGTGTCCTGCTTTCACCATGGAGTTAGATGAGTCTTTCATATTGGACTCTATTTGTTTTATTCTCATCTAAAAACAGGATTGATAGCTCATATATGAGACTTCAAAGGTATTTTATTTTGAAATTCTACATCAGAATGTCCTGATCTTTTCTGAGTGACTAGGTGGGGTGTCCTGCTATCACCCTGGAGTGAGATGAGTCTTTGATACTGGACAGTTTTTGTTTTATTCTCATCTAAACAGAGAGGGATGATAGCTCATATATGAGATTTCAAAGGTCTTTTATTTTGAAACTGTACATCAGAATGTCCTGATTCTCCCTGAGTGACTAGGTGGGGTGTCATGCTATCACCCTGGAGTGAGATGAGTCTTTGATACTGGACAGTTATTGTTTTATTCTCATCTAAAAACAGGGATGATAGCTCATGCAATAGAGATTTCAAAGGTCTTTTATTTTGAAACTGCAAATGAGAATGTCCTGATTCTCCCTGAGTGACTAGGTGGGGTGTCCTGCTATCACCCTGGAGTGAGATGAGTCTTTGATAGTGGACAGTATTTGTTTTGTTCTCATCTAAAACAGGGATGATAGCTCATGCAATAGAGATTTCAGAGGTCTTTTATTTTGAAATTCTACATCAGAATGTCCTGATTCTCCCTGAGTGACTAGGTGGGGTGTCATGCTATCACCCTGGAGTGAGATGAGTCTTTGATACTGGACAGTTATTGTTTTATACTCATCTAAAAACAGGGATGATAGCTCATATATGAGATTTCGAAGGTATTTTATTTTGAAACTCTAGATCAGAATGTCCTGATTTTTTCTGAGTGACTAGATGGGGTGTCCTGCTTTCACCATGGAGTTAGATGAGTCTTTCATATTGGACTCTATTTGTTTTATTCTCATCTAAAAACAGGATTGATAGCTCATATATGAGACTTCAAAGGTATTTTATTTTGAAATTCTACATCAGAATGTCCTGATCTTTTCTGAGTGACTAGGTGGGGTGTCCTGCTATCACCCTGGAGTGAGATGAGTCTTTGATACTGGACAGTTTTTGTTTTATTCTCATCTAAACAGAGAGGGATGATAGCTCATATATGAGATTTCAAAGGTCTTTTATTTTGAAACTGTACATCAGAATGTCCTGATTCTCCCTGAGTGACTAGGTGGGGTGTCATGCTATCACCCTGGAGTGAGATGAGTCTTTGATACTGGACAGTTATTGTTTTATTCTCATCTAAAAACAGGGATGATAGCTCATGCAATAGAGATTTCAAAGGTCTTTTATTTTGAAACTGCAAATGATAATGTCCTGATTCTCCCTGAGTGACTAGGTGGGGTGTCCTGCTATCACCCTGGATTGAGATGAGTCTTTGATAGTGGACAGTATTTGTTTTGTTCTCATCTAAAACAGGGATGATAGCTCATGCAATAGAGATTTCAGAGGTCTTTTATTTTGAAATTCTACATCAGAATGTCCTGATTCTCCATGAGTGACTAGATGGGGTGTCCTGCTATCACCCTGGAGTGAGATGAGTCTTTGATACTGGAGAGTTTTTGTTTTATTCTCATCTAAACAGAGAGGGATGATAGCTCATATATGAGATTTCAAAGGTCTTTTATTTTGAAACTCTACATCAGAATGTCCTTTTTCTTTCTGAGTGACTAGATGGGGTGTCCTGCTTTCACCATGGAGTTAGATGAGTCTTTGATATTGGACTCTATTTGTTTTATTCTCATCTAAAAACAGGATTGATAGCTCATATATGAGACTTCAAAGGTATTTTATTTTGAAACTCTACATCAGAATGTCATGATCTTTTCTGAGTGACTAGGTGGGGTGTCCTGCTATCACCCTGGAGTGAGATGAGTCTTTGATACTGGACAGTTTTTGTTTTATTCTCATCTAAACAGAGAGGGATGATAGCTCATATATCAGATTTCAAAGGTCTTTTATTTTGAAACTCTACATCAGAATGTCCTGATTTTTTCTGAGTGAATAGATGGGGTGTCCTGCTATCACCATGGAGTTAGATGAGTCTTTGATACTGGACAGTGTTTGTTTTATTCCCATCTAAAAACAGGGATGACAGCTCATATATGAGACTTCAAAGGTATTTTATTTTGAAACTCTAAATCAGAATGTCCTGATTTTTTCTGAGTGACTAGGTGGGGTGTCCTGCAATCACCCTGGAGTGAGATGAGTCTTTGATACTGGATAGTTTTTGTTTTATTATCATCTACAAACAGGGATGATAGCTCATACAATAGAGATATCAAAGGTCTTTTATTTTGAAACTGTACATCAGAATGTCCTGATTCTCCCTGAGTGACTAGGTGGGGAGTCCTGCTATCACTCTGGAGTGAGATGAGTCTTTGATATTGGACAGTATTTGTTTTATTCTCATCTAAAAACAGGGATGATAGCTCATGCAATAGAGATTTCAAAGGTCTTTTATTTTGAAACTGTACATCAGAATGTCCTGATTCTCCCTGAGTGACTAGGTGGGGTGTCATCCTATCACCCTGGAGTGAGATGAGTCTTTGATACTGGACAGTTATTGTTTTATACTCATCTAAAAACAGGGATGATAGCTCATATATGAGACTTCGAAGGTATTTTATTTTGAAACTCTACATCAGAATGTCCTGATTTTTTCTGAGTGACTAGATGGGGTGTCCTGCTTTCACCATGGAGTTAGATGAGTCTTTGATATTGGACTCTATTTGTTTTATTCTCATCTAAAAACAGGATTGATAGCTCATATATGAGACTTCAAAGGTATTTTATTTTGAAATTCTACATCAGAATGTCCTGATCTTTTCTGAGTGACTAGGTGGGGTGTCCTGCTATCACCCTGGAGTGAGATGAGTCTTTGATACTGGACAGTTTTTGTTTTATTCTCATCTAAACAGAGAGGGATGAGAGCTCATATATGAGATTTCAAAGGTCTTTTATTTTGAAACTGTACTTCAGAATGTCCTGATTCTCCCTGAGTGACTAGGTGGGGTGTCATGCTATCACCCTGGAGTGAGATGAGTCTTTGATACTGGACAGTTATTGTTTTATTCTCATCTAAAAACAGGGATGATAGCTCATGCAATAGAGATTGCAAAGGTCTTTTATTTTGAAACTGTACATGAGAATGTCCTGATTCTCCCTGAGTGACTAGGTGGGGTGTCCTGCTATCACCCTGGAGTGAGATGAGTCTTTGATATTGGACAGTATTTGTTTTGTTCTCATCTAAAAACAGGGATGATAGCTCATGCAATAGAGATTTCAGAGGTCTTTTATTTTGAAATTCTAAATCAGAATGTCCTGATTCTCCCTGAGTGACTAGGTGGGGTGTCCTGCTATCGCCCTGGAGTGAGATGAGTCTTTGATACTGGAGAGTTTTTGTTGTATTCTCATCTAAAAACAGGGATGATAGCTCATATATGAGATTTCAAAGGTATTTTATTTTGAAACTCTACATCAGAATGTCCTGATTTTTTCTGAGTGACTAGATGGGGTGTCCTGCTATCACCATGGAGTCAGATGAGTCTTTGATACTGGATAGTTTTTGTTTTATTCTCATCTAAAAACCGGGATGATAGCTCATACAATAGAGATGTCAAAGGTCTTTTATTTTGAAACTGTACATCAGAATGTCCTGATTCTCCCTGAGTGACTAGGTGGGGTGTCATGCTATCACCCTGGAGTGAGATTAGTCTTTGATACTGGACAGTTATTGTTTTATTCTCATCTAAAAACAGGGATGATAGCTCATATATGAGACTTCAAAGGTATTTTATTTTGAAACTCTACATCAGAATGTCCTGATTTTTTCTGAGTGACTAGATGGGGTGTCCTGCTATCACCCTGGAGTGAGATGAGTCTTTGATATTGGACAGTTTTTGTTTTATTCTCATCTAAACAGAGAGGGATTATAGCTCATATATGAGATTTCAAAGGTCTTTTATTTTGCAACTCTACATCAGAATGTCCTGATTTTTTCTGAGTGACTAGATGGGGTGTCCTGCTTTCACCATGGAGTTAGATGAGTCTTTGATATTGGACTCTATTTGTTTTATTCTCATCTAAAAACAGGATTGATAGCTCATATATGAGACTTCAAAGGTATTTTATTTTGAAACTCTACATCAGAATGTCCTGATCTTTTCTGAGTGACTAGGTGGGGTGTCCTGCTATCACCCTGGAGTGAGATGAGTCTTTGATACTGGACAGTTTTTGTTTTATTCTCATCTAAACAGAGAGGGATGATAGCTCATATGTGAGATTTCAAAGGTCTTTTATTTTGAAACTCTACATCAGAATGTCCTGATTTTTTCTGAGTGACTAGATGGTGTGTCCTGCTTTCACCATGGAGTTAGATGAGTCTTTGATATTGGACTCTATTTGTTTTATTCTCATCTAAAAACAGGATTGATAGCTCATATATGAGACTTCAAAGGTCTTTTATTTTGAAATTCTACATCAGAATGTCCTGATTTTTTCGGAGTGACTAGAAGGGGTGTCCTGCTATCAACCTGGAGTGAGATGAGTCTTTGATACTGGATAGTTTTTGTTTTATTCTCATCTAAAAACAATGATGATAGCTCATACAATAGAGATATCAAAGGTCTTTTATTTTGAAACTGTACATCAGAATGTCCTGATTCTCCCTGAGTGACTAGGTGGGGTGTCATGCTATCACCCTGAAGTGAGATGATTCTTTGATACTGGACAGTTTTTGTTTTATTCTCATCTAAAACAGGGATGATAGCTCATACAATAGAGATTTCAAAGGTATTTTATTTTGAAACTCTACATCAGAATGTCCTGATTTTTTCTGAGTGACTAGATGGGGTGTCCTGCTATCACCCTGGAGTGAGATGAGTCTTTGATACTGGACAGTTTTTGTTTTATTCTCATCTAAACAGAGAGGGATGATAGCTCATATATGAGATTTCAAAGGTCTTTTATTTTGAAACTCTACATCAGAATGTCCTGATTTTTTCTGAGTGACTAGATTGGGTGTCCTGCTTTCACCATGGAGTTAGATGAGTCTTTGATATTGGACTCTATTTGTTTTATTCTCATCTAAAAACAGGATTGATAGCTCATATATGAGACTTCAAAGGTCTTTTATTTTGAAATTCTACATCAGAATGTCCTGATTTTTTCGGAGTGACTAGAAGGGGTGTCCTGCTATCAACCTGGAGTGAGATGAGTCTTTGATACTGGATAGTTTTTGTTTTATTCTCATCTAAAAACAGGGATGATAGCTCATACAATAGAGATATCAAAGGTCTTTTATTTTGAAACTGTACATCAGAATGTCCTGATTCTCCCTGTGTGACTAGGTGGGGTGTCATGCTATCACCCTGGAGTGAGATGAGTCTTTGATACTGGACAGTTATTGTTTTATTCTCATCTAAAAACAGGGATGATAGCTCATATATGAGACTTCAAAAGTATTTTATTTTGAAACTCTACATCAGAATGTCCTGATTTTTTCTGAGTGACTAGGTGGGGTGTCCTGCTATCACCCTGGATTGAGATGTGTCTTTGATACTGGACAGTTTTTGTTTTATTCTCATCTAAAAACAGGGATGATAGATCATATATGAGACTTCAAAGGTCTTTTATTTTGAAACACTACATCAGAATGTCCTGATGTTTTCTGAGTTCTTTAGGTTGGGTGTCCTGCTATCACCCTGGAGTGAGATGCGTCTTTGATACTGGACAGTTTTTGTTTTATTCTCATCTAAAAACAGGAATGATAGCTCATGCAATAGAGATTTCAAAGGTCTTTTATTTTGAAACTGTACATCAGAATGTCCTGATTCTCCCTGAGTGACTAGGTGGGGAGTCCTGCTATCACTCTGGAGTGAGATGAGTCTTTGATATTGGACAGTATTTGTTTTATTCTCATCTAAAAACAGGGATGATAGCTCATGCAATAGAGATGTCAAAGGTCTTTTATTTTGAAACTGTACATCAGAATGTCCTGATTCTCCCTGAGTGACTAGATGGGGTGTCCTGCTATCACCCTGGAGTGAGATGAGTCTTTGATACTGGAAAGTTTTGTTTTATTCTCATCTAAACAGAGAGGGATGATAGCTCATATATGAGATTTCAAAGGTCTTTTATTTTGAAACTCTACATCAGAATGTCCTGATTTTTTCTGAGTGACTAGGTGGGGTGTCCTGCTATCACCCTGGAGTGAGATGAGTCTTTGATACTGGACTTTTTTTGTTTTATTCTCATCTAAAACAGGGATGATAGCTCATACAATAGAGATTTCAAAGGTCTTTTATTTTGAAATTCTACATCAGAATGTCCTGATTTGTTCGGAGTGACTAGAAGGGGTGTCCTGCTATCACCCTGGATTGAGATGAGTCTTTGATACTGGATAGTTTTTGTTTTATTCTCATCTAAAAACAGGGATGGTAGCTCATGCAATAGAGATATCAAAGGTCTTTTATTTTGAAACTGTACATCAGAATGTCCTGATTCTCCCTGAGTGACTAGGTGGGGTGTCATGCAATCACCCTGGAGCGAGATGAGTCTTTGATACTGGACAGTTATTGTTTTATTCTCATCTAAAAACAGGGATGATAGCTCATATATGAGACTTCACAGGTATTTTATTTTGAAACTCTACATCAGAATGTCCTGATTTTTTCGGAGTGACTAGAAGGGGTGTCCTGCTATCACCCTGGAGTGAGATGAGTATTTTATACTCGACAGTTTTTGTTTTATTCTCATCTAAAGAGAGGGATGATAGCTCATATATGAGATTTCAAAGGTATTTTATTTTGAAACTCTACATCAGAATGTCCTGATTTTCTCTGAGTGAATAGATGGGGTGTCCTGCTATCACCATGGAGTTAGATGAGTCTTTGATACAGGACAGTGTTTGTTTTATTCCCATCTAAAAACAGGGATGATAGCTCATATATGAGACTTCAAAGGTATTTTATTTTGAAACTCTAAATCAGAATGTCCTGATTTTTTCAGAGTGACTAGGTGGGGTGTCCTTCTATCACCCTGAAGTGAGATGAGTCTTTGATACTGGACAGTTTTTGTTTTATTCTCATCTAAAACAGGGATGATAGCTCATACAATAGAGATTTCAAAGGTCTTTTATTTTGAAACACTAAATCAGAATGTCCTGATGTTTTCTGAGTTCTCTAGGTGGGGTGTCCTGCTATCACCCTGGAGTGAGATGCGTCTTTGATACTGGACAGTTTTTGTTTTATTCTCATCTAAAAACAGGAATGATAGCTCATGCAATAGAGATTTCAAAGGTCTTTTATTTTGAAACTGTACATCAGAATGTCCTGATTCTCCCTGAGTGACTAGGTGGGGAGTCCTGCTATCACTCTGGAGTGAGATGAGTCTTTGATATTGGACAGTATTTGTTTTATTCTCATCTAAAAACAGGGATGATAGCTCATGCAATAGAGATTTCAAAGGTCTTTTATTTTGAAATTTTACATCAGAATGTCCTGATTCTTCCTGAGTGACTAGGTGGGGTGTCATGCTATCACCCTGGAGTGAGATGAGTCTTTGATACTGGACAGTTATTGTTTTATTCTCATCTAAAAACAGGGATGAAAGCTCATATATGAGACTTCAAAGGTATTTTATTTTGAAACTCTACATCAGAATGTCCTGATTTTTCCTGAGTAACTAGATGGGGTGTCCTGCTATCACCCTGGAGTGAGATGAGTCTTTGATACTGGACAGTTTTTGTTTTATTCTCATCTAAACAGAGAGGGATTATAGCTCATATATGAGATTTCAAAGGTCTTTTATTTTGCAACTCTACATCAGAATGTCCTGATTTTTTCTGAGTGACTAGATGGGGTGTCCTGCTTTCACCATGGAGTTAGATGAGTCTTTGATATTGGACTCTATTTGTTTTATTCTCATCTAAAAACAGGATTGATAGCTCATATATGAGACTTCAAAGGTATTTTATTTTGAAACTCTACATCAGAATGTCCTGATCTTTTCTGCGTGACTAGGTGGGGTGTCCTGCTATCACCCTGGAGTGAGATGAGTCTTTGATACTGGACAGTTTTTGTTTTATTCTCATCTAAACAGAGAGGGATGATAGCTCATATATGAGATTTCAAAGGTCTTTTATTTTGAAACTCTACATCAGAATGTCCTGATTGTTTCTGAGTGACTAGATGGGGTGTCCTGCTTTCACCATGGAGTTAGATGAGTCTTTGATATTGGACTCTATTTGTTTTATTCTCATCTAAAAACAGGGATGATAGCTCATGCAATAGAGATTTCAAAGGTCTTTTATGTTGAAATTTTACATCAGAATGTCCTGATCTATTCGGAGTGACTAGAAGGGGTGTCCTGCTATCACCCTGGATTGAGATGAGTCTTTGATACTGGATAGTTTTTATTTTATTCTCATCTAAAAACAGGGATGATAGCTCATACAATAGAGATGTCAAAGGTCTTTTATTTTGAAACTGTACATCAGAATGTCCTGATTCTCCCTGAGTGACTAGGTGGGGTGTCATGCTATCACCCTGGAGTGAGATGAGTCTTTGATACTGGACAGTTATTGTTTTATACTCATCTAAAAACAGGGATGATAGCTCATATATGAGACTTCGAAGGTATTTTATTTTGAAACTCTACATCAGAATGTCCTGATTTTTTCTGAGTGACTAGATGGGGTGTCCTGCTTTCACCATGGAGTTAGATGAGTCTTTGATATTGGACTCTATTTGTTTTATTCTCATCTAAAAACAGGATTGATAGCTCATATATGAGACTTCAAAGGTATTTTATTTTGAAATTCTACATCAGAATGTCCTGATCTTTTCTGAGTGACTAGGTGGGGTGTCCTGCTATCACCCTGGAGTGAGATGAGTCTTTGATACTGGACAGTTTTTGTTTTATTCTCATCTAAACAGAGAGGGATGAGAGCTCATATATGAGATTTCAAAGGTCTTTTATTTTGAAACTGTACATCAGAATGTCCTGATTCTCCCTGAGTGACTAGGTGGGGTGTCTTGCTATCACCCTGGAGTGAGATGAGTCTTTGATACTGGACAGTTATTGTGTTATTCTCATCTAAAAACAGGGATGATAGCTCATGCAATAGAGATTTCAAAGGTCTTTTATTTTGAAACTGTACATGAGAATGTCCTGATTCTCCCTGAGTGACTAGGTGGGGTGTCCTGCTATCACCCTGGAGTGAGATGAGTCTTTGATATTGGACAGTATTTGTTTTGTTCTCATCTAAAAACAGGGATGATAGCTCATGCAATAGAGATTTCAGAGGTCTTTTATTTTGAAATTCTAAATCAGAATGTCCTGATTCTCCCTGAGTGACTAGGTGGGGTGTCCTGCTATCACCCTGGAGTGAGATGAGTCTTTGATACTGGAGAGTTTTTGTTTTATTCTCATCTAAAAACAGGGATGATAGCTCATATATGAGATTTCAAAGGTATTTTATTTTGAAACTCTACATCAGAATGTCCTGATTTTTTCTGAGTGACTAGATGGGGTGTCCTGCTATCACCATGGAGTCAGATGAGTCTTTGATACTGGATAGTTTTTGTTTTATTCTCATCTAAAAACCGGGATGATAGCTCATACAATAGAGATGTCAAAGGTCTTTTATTTTGAAACTGTACATCAGAATGTCCTGATTCTTCCTGAGTGACTAGGTGGGGTGTCATGCTATCACCCTGGAGTGAGATGAGTCTTTGATACTGGACAGTTATTGTTTTATTCTCATCTAAACAGAGAGGGATTATAGCTCATATATGAGATTTCAAAGGTCTTTTATTTTGCAACTCTACATCAGAATGTCCTGATTTTTTCTGAGTGACTAGATGGGGTGTCCTGCTTTCACCATGGAGTTAGATGAGTCTTTGATATTGGACTCTATTTGTTTTATTCTCATCTAAAAACAGGATTGATAGCTCATATATGAGACTTCAAAGGTATTTTATTTTGAAACTCTACATCAGAATGTCCTGATCTTTTCTGCGTGACTAGGTGGGGTGTCCTGCTATCACCCTGGAGTGAGATGAGTCTTTGATACTGGACAGTTTTTGTTTTATTCTCATCTAAACAGAGAGGGATGATAGCTCATATATGAGATTTCAAAGGTCTTTTATTTTGAAACTCTACATCAGAATGTCCTGATTGTTTCTGAGTGACTAGATGGGGTGTCCTGCTTTCACCATGGAGTTAGATGAGTCTTTGATATTGGACTCTATTTGTTTTATTCTCATCTAAAAACAGGATTGATAGCTCATATATGAGACTTCAAAGGTCTTTTATTTTGAAATTCTACATCAGAATGTCCTGATTTTTTCGGAGTGACTAGAAGGGGTGTCCTGCTATCAACCTGGAGTGAGATGAGTCTTTGATACTGGATAGTTTTTGTTTTATTCTCATCTAAAAACAAGGATGATAGCTCATACAATAGAGATATCAAAGGTCTTTTATTTTGAAACTGTACATCAGAATGTCCTGATTCTCCCTGAGTGACTAGGTGGGGTGTCATGCTATCACCCTGAAGTGAGATGAGTCTTTGATACTGGACAGTTTTTGTTTTATTCTCATCTAAAACAGGGATGATAGCTCATACAATAGAGATTTCAAAGGTATTTTATTTTGAAACTCTACATCAGAATGTCCTGATTTTTTCTGAGTGACTAGATGGGGTGTCCTGCTATCACCCTGGAGTGAGATGAGTCTTTGATACTGGACAGTTTTTGTTTTATTCTCATCTAAACAGAGAGGGATGATAGCTCATATATGAGATTTCAAAGGTATTTTATTTTGAAACTCTACATCAGAATGTCCTGATTTTTTCTGAGTGACTAGATTGGGTGTCCTGCTTTCACCATGGAGTTAGATGAGTCTTTGATATTGGACTCTATTTGTTTTATTCTCATCTAAAAACAGGATTGATAGCTCATATATGAGACTTCAAAGGTCTTTTATTTTGAAATTCTACATCAGAATGTCCTGATTTTTTCGGAGTGACTAGAAGGGGTGTCCTGCTATCAACCTGGAGTGAGATGAGTCTTTGATACTGGATAGTTTTTGTTTTATTCTCATCTAAAAACAGGGATGATAGCTCATACAATAGAGATATCAAAGGTCTTTTATTTTGAAATTGTACATCAGAATGTCCTGATTCTCCCTGTGTGACTAGGTGGGGTGTCATGCTATCACCCTGGAGTGAGATGAGTCTTTGATACTGGACATTTATTGTTTTATTCTCATCTAAAAACAGGGATGATAGCTCATATATGAGACTTCAAAGGTATTTTATTTTGAAACTCTAAATCAGAATGTCCTGATTTTTTCTGAGTGACTAGGTGGGGTGTCCTGCTATCACCCTGGAGTGAGATGAGTCTTTGATACTGGACATTTTTTGTTTTATTCTCATCTAAAACAGGGATGATAGCTCATACAATAGAGATTTCAAAGGTCTTTTATTTTGAAATTCTACATCAGAATGTCCTGATTTGTTCGAAGTGACTAGAAGGGGTGTCCTGCTATCACCCTGGATTGAGATGAGTCTTTGATACTGGATAGTTTTTGTTTTATTCTCATCTAAAAACAGGGATGGTAGCTCATGCAATAGAGATTTCAGAGGTCTTTTATTTTGAAATTCTAAATCAGAATGTCCTGATTCTCCCTGAGTGACTAGGTGGGGTGTCCTGCTATCACCCTGGAGTGAGATGAGTCTTTGATACTGGAGAGTTTTTGTTTTATTCTCATCTAAAAACAGGGATGATAGCTCATATATGAGATTTCAAAGGTATTTTATTTTGAAACTCTACATCAGAATGTCCTGATTTTTTCTGAGTGACTAGATGGGGTGTCCTGCTATCACCATGGAGTCAGATGAGTCTTTGATACTGGATAGTTTTTGTTTTATTCTCATCTAAAAACCGGGATGATAGCTCATACAATAGAGATGTCAAAGGTCTTTTATTTTGAAACTGTACATCAGAATGTCCTGATTCTTCCTGAGTGACTAGGTGGGGTGTCATGCTATCACCCTGGAGTGAGATGAGTCTTTGATACTGGACAGTTATTGTTTTATTCTCATCTAAACAGAGAGGGATTATAGCTCATATATGAGATTTCAAAGGTCTTTTATTTTGCAACTCTACATCAGAATGTCCTGATTTTTTCTGAGTGACTAGATGGGGTGTCCTGCTTTCACCATGGAGTTAGATGAGTCTTTGATATTGGACTCTATTTGTTTTATTCTCATCTAAAAACAGGATTGATAGCTCATATATGAGACTTCAAAGGTATTTTATTTTGAAACTCTACATCAGAATGTCCTGATCTTTTCTGCGTGACTAGGTGGGGTGTCCTGCTATCACCCTGGAGTGAGATGAGTCTTTGATACTGGACAGTTTTTGTTTTATTCTCATCTAAACAGAGAGGGATGATAGCTCATATATGAGATTTCAAAGGTCTTTTATTTTGAAACTCTACATCAGAATGTCCTGATTGTTTCTGAGTGACTAGATGGGGTGTCCTGCTTTCACCATGGAGTTAGATGAGTCTTTGATATTGGACTCTATTTGTTTTATTCTCATCTAAAAACAGGATTGATAGCTCATATATGAGACTTCAAAGGTCTTTTATTTTGAAATTCTACATCAGAATGTCCTGATTTTTTCGGAGTGACTAGAAGGGGTGTCCTGCTATCAACCTGGAGTGAGATGAGTCTTTGATACTGGATAGTTTTTGTTTTATTCTCATCTAAAAACAAGGATGATAGCTCATACAATAGATATATCAAAGGTCTTTTATTTTGAAACTGTACATCAGAATGTCCTGATTCTCCCTGAGTGACTAGGTGGGGTGTCATGCTATCACCCTGAAGTGAGATGAGTCTTTGATACTGGACAGTTTTTGTTTTATTCTCATCTAAAACAGGGATGATAGCTCATACAATAGAGATTTCAAAGGTATTTTATTTTGAAACTCTACATCAGAATGTCCTGATTTTTTCTGAGTGACTAGATGGGGTGTCCTGCTATCACCCTGGAGTGAGATGAGTCTTTGATACTGGACAGTTTTTGTTTTATTCTCATCTAAACAGAGAGGGATGATAGCTCATATATGAGATTTCAAAGGTCTTTTATTTTGAAACTCTACATCAGAATGTCCTGATTTTTTCTGAGTGACTAGATTGGGTGTCCTGCTTTCACCATGGAGTTAGATGAGTCTTTGATATTGGACTCTATTTGTTTTATTCTCATCTAAAAACAGGATTGATAGCTCATATATGAGACTTCAAAGGTCTTTTATTTTGAAATTCTACATCAGAATGTCCTGATTTTTTCGGAGTGACTAGAAGGGGTGTCCTGCTATCAACCTGGAGTGAGATGAGTCTTTGATACTGGATAGTTTTTGTTTTATTCTCATCTAAAAACAGGGATGATAGCTCATACAATAGAGATATCAAAGGTCTTTTATTTTGAAATTGTACATCAGAATGTCCTGATTCTCCCTGTGTGACTAGGTGGGGTGTCATGCTATCACCCTGGAGTGAGATGAGTCTTTGATACTGGACATTTATTGTTTTATTCTCATCTAAAAACAGGGATGATAGCTCATATATGAGACTTCAAAGGTATTTTATTTTGAAACTCTAAATCAGAATGTCCTGATTTTTTCTGAGTGACTAGGTGGGGTGTCCTGCTATCACCCTGGAGTGAGATGAGTCTTTGATACTGGACATTTTTTGTTTTATTCTCATCTAAAACAGGGATGATAGCTCATACAATAGAGATTTCAAAGGTCTTTTATTTTGAAATTCTACATCAGAATGTCCTGATTTGTTCGAAGTGACTAGAAGGGGTGTCCTGATATCACCCTGGATTGAGATGAGTCTTTGATACTGGATAGTTTTTGTTTTATTCTCATCTAAAAACAGGGATGGTAGCTCATGCAATAGAGATATCAAAGGTCTTTTATTTTGAAACTGTACATCAGAATGTCCTGATTCTCCCTGAGTGACTAGGTGGGGTGTCATGCTATCACCCTGGAGTGAGATGAGTCTTTGATACTGGACAGTTATTGTTTTATTCTCATCTAAAAACAGGGATGATAGCTCATATATGAGACTTCACAGGTATTTTATTTTGAAACTCTACATCAGAATGTCCTGATTTTTTCGGAGTGACTAGAAGGGGTGTCCTGCTATCACCCTGGAGTGAGATGAGTATTTGATACTCGACAGTTTTTGTTTTATTCTCATCTAAAGAGAGGGATGATAGCTCATATATGAGATTTCAAAGGTATTTTATTTTGAAACTCTACATCAGAATGTCCTGATTTTCTCTGAGTGAATAGATGGGGTGTCCTGCTATCACCATGGAGTTAGATGAGTCTTTGATACAGGACAGTGTTTGTTTTATTCCCATCTAAAAACAGGGATGATAGCTCATATATGAGACTTCAAAGGTATTTTATTTTGAAACTCTAAATCAGAATGTCCTGATTTTTTCAGAGTGACTAGTTGGGGTGTCCTTATATCACCCTGAAGTGAGATGAGTCTTTGATACTGGACAGTTTTTGTTTTATTCTCATCTAAAACAGGGATGATAGCTCATACAATAGAGATTTCAAAGGTCTTTTATTTTGAAACACTAAATCAGAATGTCCTGATGTTTTCTGAGTTCTCTAGGTGGGGTGTCCTGCTATCACCCTGGAGTGAGATGCGTCTTTGATACTGGACAGTTTTTGTTTTATTCTCATCTAAAAACAGGAATGATAGCTCATGCAATAGAGATTTCAAAGGTCTTTTATTTTGAAACTGTACATCAGAATGTCCTGATTCTCCCTGAGTGACTAGGTGGGGAGTCCTGCTATCACTCTGGAGTGAGATGAGTCTTTGATATTGGACAGTATTTGTTTTATTCTCATCTAAAAACAGGGATGATAGCTCATGCAATAGAGATTTCAAAGGTCTTTTATTTTGAAATTCTACATCAGAATGTCCTGATCTTTTCGGAGTGACTAGAAGGGGTGTCCTGCTATCACCCTGGATTGAGATGAGTCTTTGATACTGGATAGTTTTTATTTTATTCTCATCTAAAAACAGGGATGATAGCTCATACAATAGAGATGTCAAAGGTCTTTTATTTTGAAACTGTACATCAGAATGTCCTGATTCTCCCTGAGTGACTAGGTGGGGTGTCATGCTATCACCCTGGAGTGAGATGAGTCTTTGATACTGGACAGTTATTGTTTTATACTCATCTAAAAACAGGGATGATAGCTCATATATGAGACTTCGAAGGTATTTTATTTTGAAACTCTACATCAGAATGTCCTGATTTTTTCGGAGTGACTAGATGGGGTGGCCTGCTTTCACCATGGAGTTAGATGAGTCTTTGATATTGGACTCTATTTGTTTTATTCTCATCTAAAAACAGGATTGATAGCTCATATATGAGACTTCAAAGGTATTTTATTTTGAAATTCTACATCAGAATGTCCTGATCTTTTCTGAGTGACTAGGTGGGGTGTCCTGCTATCACCCTGGAGTGAGATGAGTCTTTGATACTGGACAGTTTTTGTTTTATTCTCATCTAAACAGAGAGGGATGAGAGCTCATATATGAGATTTCAAAGGTCTTTTATTTTGAAACTGTACATCAGAATGTCCTGATTCTCCCTGAGTGACTAGGTGGGGTGTCATGCTATCACCCTGGAGTGAGATGAGTCTTTGATACTGGACAGTTATTGTTTTATTCTCATCTAAAAACAGGGATGATAGCTCATGCAATAGAGATTTCAAAGGTCTTTTATTTTGAAACTGTACATGAGAATGTCCTGATTCTCCCTGAGTGACTAGGTGGGGTGTCCTGCTATCACCCTGGAGTGAGATGAGTCTTTGATATTGGACAGTATTTGTTTTGTTCTCATCTAAAAACAGGGATGATAGCTCATGCAATAGAGATTTCAGAGGTATTTTATTTTGAAACTCTACATCAGAATGTCCTGATTTTTTCTGAGTGACTAGATGGGGTGTCCTGATATCACCATGGAGTCAGATGAGTCTTTGATACTGGATAGTTTTTGTTTTATTCTCATCTAAAAACCGGGATGATAGCTCATACAATAGAGATGTCAAAGGTCTTTTATTTTGAAACTGTACATCAGAATGTCCTGATTCTCCCTGAGTGACTAGGTGGGGTGTCATGCTATCACCCTGGAGTGAGATGAGTCTTTGATACTGGACAGTTATTGTTTTATTCTCATCTAAAAACAGGGATGATAGCTCATATATGAGATTTAAAAGGTATTTTATTTTGAAACTCTACATCAGAATGTCCTGATTTTTTCTGAGTGACTAGATGGGGTGTCCTGCTATCACCATGGAGTCAGATGAGTCTTTGATACTGGATAGTTTTTGTTTTAATCTCATCTAAAAACCGGGATGATAGCTCATACAATAGAGATGTCAAAGGTCTTTTATTTTGAAACTGTACATCAGAATGTCCTGATTCTCCCTGAGTGACTAGGTGGGGTGTCATGCTATCACCCTGGAGTGAGATGAGTCTTTGATACTGGACAGTTATTGTTTTATTCTCATCTAAAAACAGGGATGATAGCTCATATATGAGACTTCAAAGGTATTTTATTTTGAAACTCTACATCAGAATGTCCTGATTTTTTCTGAGTGACTAGATGGGGTGTCCTGCTATCACCCTGGAGTGAGATGAGTCTTTGATACTGGACAGTTTTTGTTTTATTCTCATCTAAACAGAGAGGGATTATAGCTCATATATGAGATTTCAAAGGTCTTTTATTTTGCAACTCTACATCAGAATGTCCTGATTTTTTCTGAGTGACTAGATGGGGTGTCCTGCTTTCACCATGGAGTTAGATGAGTCTTTGATATTGGACTCTATTTGTTTTATTCTCATCTAAAAACAGGATTGATAGCTCATATATGAGACTTCAAAGGTATTTTATTTTGAAACTCTACATCAGAATGTCCTGATCTTTTCTGAGTGACTAGGTGGGGTGTCCTGCTATCACCCTGGAGTGAGATGAGTCTTTGATACTGGACAGTTTTTGTTTTATTCTCATCTAAACAGAGAGGGATGATAGCTCATATATGAGATTTCAAAGGTCTTTTATTTTGAAACTCTACATCAGAATGTCCTGATTTTTTCTGAGTGACTAGATGGGGTGTCCTGCTTTCACCATGGAGTTAGATGAGTCTTTGATATTGGACTCTATTTGTTTTATTCTCATCTAAAAACAGGATTGATAGCTCATATATGAGACTTCAAAGGTCTTTTATTTTGAAATTCTACATCAGAATGTCCTGATTTTTCCGGAGTGACTAGAAGGGGTGTCCTGCTATCAACCTGGAGTGAGATGAGTCTTTGATACTGGATAGTTTTTGTTTTATTCTCATCTAAAAACAAGGATGATAGCTCATACAATAGAGATATCAAAGGTCTTTTATTTTGAAACTGTACATCAGAATGTCCTGATTCTCCCTGAGTGACTAGGTGGGGTGTCATGCTATCACCCTGGAGTGAGATGAGTCTTTGATACTGGACAGTTTTTGTTTTATTCTCATCTAAAAACAGGGATGATAGCTCATATATGAGACTTCACAGGTATTTTATTTTGAAACTCTACATCAGAATGTCCTGATTTTTTCGGAGTGACTAGAAGGGGTGTCCTGCTATCACCCTGGAGTGAGATGAGTATTTGATACTCGACAGTTTTTGTTTTATTCTCATCTAAAGAGAGGGATGATAGCTCATATATGAGATTTCAAAGGTATTTTATTTTGAAACTCTACATCAGAATGTCCTGATTTTCTCTGAGTGAATATATGGGGTGTCCTGCTATCACTCTGGAGTGAGATGAGTCTTTGATATTGGACAGTATTTGTTTTATTCTCATCTAAAAACAGGGATGATAGCTCATGCAATAGAGATTTCAAAGGTCTTTTATTTTGAAATTCTACATCAGAATGTCCTGATCTTTTCGGAGTGACTAGAAGGGGTGTCCTGCTATCACCCTGGATTGAGATGAGTCTTTGATAATGGATAGTTTTTATTTTATTCTCATCTAAAAACAGGGATGATAGCTCATACAATAGAGATGTCAAAGGTCTTTTATTTTGAAACTGTACATCAGAATGTCCTGATTCTCCCTGAGTGACTAGGTGGGGTGTCATGCTATCACCCTGGAGTGAGATGAGTCTTTGCTACTGGACAGTTATTGTTTTATACTCATCTAAAAACAGGGATGATAGCTCATATATGAGACTTCGAAGGTATTTTATTTTGAAACTCTACATCAGAATGTCCTGATTTTTTCTGAGTGACTAGATGGGGTGTCCTGCTTTCACCATGGAGTTAGATGAGTCTTTGATATTGGACTCTATTTGTTTTATTCTCATCTAAAAACAGGATTGATAGCTCATATATGAGACTTCAAAGGTATTTTATTTTGAAATTCTACATCAGAATGTCCTGATCTTTTCTGAGTGACTAGGTGGGGTGTCCTGCTATCACCCTGGAGTGAGATGAGTCTTTGATACTGGACAGTTTTTGTTTTATTCTCATCTAAACAGAGAGGGATGAGAGCTCATATATGAGATTTCAAAGGTCTTTTATTTTGAAACTGTACATCAGAATGTCCTGATTCTCCCTGAGTGACTAGGTGGGGTGTCATGCTATCACCCTGGAGTGAGATGAGTCTTTGATACTGGACAGTTATTGTTTTATTCTCATCTAAAAACAGGGATGATAGCTCATGCAATAGAGATTTCAAAGGTCTTTTATTTTGAAACTGTACATCAGAATGTCCTGATTCTCCCTGAGTGACTAGGTGGGGTGTCATGCAATCACCCTGGAGTGAGATGAGTCTTTGATATTGGACTCTATTTGTTTTATTCTCATCTAAAAACAGGATTGATAGCTCATATATGAGACTTCAAAGGTATTTTATTTTGAAACTCTACATCAGAATGTCCTGATCTTTTCTGAGTGACTAGGTGGGGTGTCCTGCTATCACCCTGGAGTGAGATGAGTCTTTGATACTGGACAGTTTTTGTTTTATTCTCATCTAAACAGAGAGGGATGATAGCTCATATATGAGATTTCAAAGGTCTTTTATTTTGAAACTCTACATCAGAATGTCCTGATTTTTTCTGAGTGACTAGATGGGGTGTCCTGCTTTCACCATGGAGTTAGATGAGTCTTTGATATTGGACTCTATTTGTTTTATTCTCATCTAAAAACAGGATTGATAGCTCATATATGAGACTTCAAAGGTATTTTATTTTGAAATTCTACATCAGAATGTCCTGATTTTTTCGGAGTGACTAGAAGGGGTGTCCTGCTATCAACCTGGAGTGAGATGAGTCTTTGATAATGGATAGTTTTTGTTTTATTCTCATCTAAAAACAAGGATGATAGCTCATACAATAGAGATATCAAAGGTCTTTTATTTTGAAACTGTACATCAGAATGTCCTGATTCTCCCTGAGTGACTAGGTGGGGTGTCATGCTATCACCCTGGAGTGAGATGAGTCTTTGATACTGGACAGTTATTGTTTTATTCTCATCTAAAAACAGGGATGTTAGCTCATATATGAGACTTCAAAGGTATTTTATTTTGAAACTCTACATCAGAATGTCCTGATTTTTTCTGAGTGACTAGGTGGGGTGTCTTGCTATCACCCTGGATTGAGATGTGTCTTTGATACTGGACAGTTTTTGTTTTATTCTCATCTAAACAGAGAGGGATGAGAGCTCATATATGAGATTTCAAAGGTCTTTTATTTTGAAACTGTACATCAGAATGTCCTGATTCTCCCTGAGTGACTAGGTGGGGTGTCATGCTATCACCCTGGAGTGAGATGAGTCTTTGATACTGGACAGTTATTGTTTTATTCTCATCTAAAAACAGGGATGATAGCTCATGCAATAGAGATTTCAAAGGTCTTTTATTTTGAAACTGTACATCAGAATGTCCTGATTCTCCCTGAGTGACTAGGTGGGGTGTCATGCAATCACCCTGGAGTGAGATGAGTCTTTGATATTGGACTCTATTTGTTTTATTCTCATCTAAAAACAGGATTGATAGCTCATATATGAGACTTCAAAGGTATTTTATTTTGAAACTCTACATCAGAATGTCCTGATCTTTTCTGAGTGACTAGGTGGGGTGTCCTGCTATCACCCTGGAGTGAGATGAGTCTTTGATACTGGACAGTTTTTGTTTTATTCTCATCTAAACAGAGAGGGATGATAGCTCATATATGAGATTTCAAAGGTCTTTTATTTTGAAACTCTACATCAGAATGTCCTGATTTTTTCTGAGTGACCAGATGGGGTGTCCTGCTTTCACCATGGAGTTAGATGAGTCTTTGATATTGGACTCTATTTGTTTTATTCTCATCTAAAAACAGGATTGATAGCTCATATATGAGACTTCAAAGGTATTTTATTTTGAAATTCTACATCAGAATGTCCTGATTTTTTCGGAGTGACTAGAAGGGGTGTCCTGCTATCAACCTGGAGTGAGATGAGTCTTTGATACTGGATAGTTTTTGTTTTATTCTCATCTAAAAACAAGGATGATAGCTCATACAATAGAGATATCAAAGGTCTTTTATTTTGAAACTGTACATCAGAATGTCCTGATTCTCCCTGAGTGACTAGGTGGGGTGTCATGCTATCACCCTGGAGTGAGATGAGTCTTTGATACTGGACAGTTATTGTTTTATTCTCATCTAAAAACAGGGATGATAGCTCATATATGAGACTTCAAAGGTATTTTATTTTGAAACTCTACATCAGAATGTCCTGATTTTTTCTGAGTGACTAGGTGGGGTGTCTTGCTATCACCCTGGATTGAGATGTGTCTTTGATACTGGACAGTTTTTGTTTTATTCTCATCTAAAAACAGGGATGATAGATCATATATGAGACTTCAAAGGTCTTTTATTTTGAAACACTAAATCAGAATGTCCTGATGTTTTCTGAGTTCTCTAGGTTGGGTGTCCTGCTATCACCCTTGAGTGAGATGCGTCTTTGATACTGGACAGTTTTTGTTTTATTCTCATCTAAAAACAGGGATGATAGCTCATGCAATAGAGATGTCAAAGGTCTTTTATTTTGAAACTGTACATCAGAATGTCCTGATTCTCCCTGAGTGACTAGATGGGGTGTCATGCTATCACCCTGGAGTGAGATGAGTCTTTGATACTGGACAGTTATTGTTTTATTCTCATCTAAAAACAGGGATGATAGCTCATATATGAGACTTCAAAGGTATTTTATTTTGAAACTCTACATCAGAATGTCCTGATTTTTTCTGAGTGACTAGATGGGGTGTCCTGCTATCACCCTGGAGTGAGATGAGTCTTTGATACTGGACAATTTTTGTTTTATTCTCATCTAAACATAGAGGGATGATAGCTCATATATGAGATTTCAAAGGTCTTTTATTTTGAAACTCTACGTCAGAATGTCCTGTTTTTTTCTGAGTGACTAGATGGGGTGTCCTGCTTTCACCATGGAGTTAGATGAGTCTTTGATATTGGACTCTATTTGTTTTATTCTCATCTAAAAACAGGATTGATAGCTCATATATGAGACTTCAAAGGTATTTTATTTTGAAACTCTACATCAGAATGTCCTGATTTTTTCAGAGTGACTAGGTGGGGTGTCTTTCTATCACCCTGAAGTGAGATGAGTCTTTGATACTGGACAGTTTTTGTTTTATTCTCATCTAAAACAGGGATGATAGCTCATACAATAGAGATTTCAAAGGTCTTTTATTTTGAAACACTAAATCAGAATGTCCTGATGTTTTCTGAGTTCTCTAGGTGGGGTGTCCTGCTATCACCCTGGAGTGAGATGCGTCTTTGATACTGGACAGTTTTTGTTTTATTCTCATCTAAAAACAGGGATGATAGCTCATATATGAGACTTCACAGGTATTTTATTTTGAAACTCTACATCAGAATGTCCTGATTTTTTCGGAGTGACTAGAAGGGGTGTCCTGCTATCACCCTGGAGTGAGATGAGTATTTGATACTGGACAGTTTTTGTTTTATTCTCATCTAAAGAGAGGGATGATAGCTCATATATGAGACTTCAAAGGTATTTTATTTTGAAACTCTAAATCAGAATGTCCTGATTTTTTCAGAGTGACTAGGTGGGGTGTCTTTCTATCACCCTGAAGTGAGATGAGTCTTTGATACTGGACAGTTTTTGTTTTATTCTCATCTAAAACAGGGATGATAGCTCATACAATAGAGATTTCAAAGGTCTTTTATTTTGAAACACTAAATCAGAATGTCCTGATGTTTTCTGAGTTCTCTAGGTGGGGTGTCCTGCTATCACCCTGGAGTGAGATGCGTCTTTGATACTGGACAGTTTTTGTTTTATTCTCATCTAAAAACAGGAATGATAGCTCATTCAATAGAGATTTCAAAGGTCTTTTATTTTGAAACTGTAAATCAGAATGTCCTGATTCTCCCTGAGTGACTAGGTGGGGAGTCCTGCTATCACTATGGAGTGAGATGAGTCTTTGATATTGGACAGTATTTGTTTTATTCTCATCTAAAAACAGGGATGATAGCTCATGCAATAGAGATGTCAAAGGTCTTTTATTTTGAAACTGTACATCAGAATGTCCTGATTCTCCCTGAGTGACTAGATGGGGTGTCATGCTATCACCCTGGAGTGAGATGAGTCTTTGATACTGGACAGTTATTGTTTTATTCTCATCTAAAAACAGGGATGATAGCTCATATATGAGACTTCAAAGGTATTTTATTTTGAAATTCTACATCAGAATGTCCTGATTTTTTCTGAGTGACTAGATGGGGTGTCCTGCTATCACCCTGGAGTGAGATGAGTCTTTGATACTGGACAATTTTTGTTTTATTCTCATCTAAACAGAGAGGGATGATAGCTCATATATGAGATTTCAAAGGTCTTTTATTTTGAAACTCTACATCAGAATGTCCTGTTTTTTTCTGAGTGACTAGATGGGGTGTCCTGCTATCACCCTGGAGTGAGATGAGTCTTTGATACTGGATAGTTTTTGTTTTATTCTCATCTAAAAACAGGGATGGTAGCTCATGCAATAGAGATATCAAAGGTCTTTTATTTTGAAACTGTACATCAGAATGTCCTGATTCTCCCTGAGTGACTAGGTGGGGTGTCATGCTATCACCCTGGAGTGAGATGAGTCTTTGATACTGGACAGTTATTGTTTTATTCTCATCTAAAAACAGGGATGATAGCTCATATATGAGACTTCACAGGTATTTTATTTTGAAACTCTACATCAGAATGTCCTGATTTTTTCGGAGTGACTAGAAGGGGTGTCCTGCTATCACCCTGGAGTGAGATGAGTATTTGATACTGGACAGTTTTTGTTTTATTCTCATCTAAATAGAGGGATGATAGCTCATATATGAGACTTCAAAGGTATTTTATTTTGAAACTCTAAATCAGAATGTCCTGATTTTTTCAGAGTGACTAGGTGGGGTGTCTTTCTATCACCCTGAAGTGAGATGAGTCTTTGATACTGGACAGTTTTTGTTTTATTCTCATCTAAAAACCGGGATGATAGCTCATACAATAGAGATGTCAAAGGTCTTTTATTTTGAAACTGTACATCAGAATGTCCTGATTCTCCCTGAGTGACTAGGTGGGGTGTCCTGCTATCACCCTGGAGTGAGATGAGTCTTTGATACTGGACAGTTTTTGTTTTATTCTCATCTAAACAGAGAGGGATTATAGCTCATATATGAGATTTCAAAGGTCTTTTATTTTGCAACTCTACATCAGAATGTCCTGATTTGTTCTGAGTGACTAGATGGGGTGTCCTGCTTTCACCATGGAGTTAGATGAGTCTTTGATATTGGACTCTATTTGTTTTATTCTCATCTAAAAACAGGATTGATAGCTCATATATGAGACTTCAAAGGTATTTTATTTTGAAACTCTACATCAGAATGTCCTGATTCTCCCTGAGTGACTAGGTGGGGTGTCATGCTATCACCCTGGAGTGAGATGAGTCTTTGATACTGGACAGTTATTGTTTTATTCTCATCTAAAAACAGGGATGATAGCTCATATATGAGACTTCAAAGGTATTTTATTTTGAAACTCTACATCAGAATGTCCTGATTTTTTCTGAGTGACTAGGTGGGGTGTCTTGCTATCACCCTGGATTGAGATGTGTCTTTGATACTGGACAGTTTTTGTTTTATTCTCATCTAAAAACAGGGATGATAGATCATATATGAGACTTCAAAGGTCTTTTATTTTGAAACACTAAATCAGAATGTCCTGATGTTTTCTGAGTTCTCTAGGTTGGGTGTCCTGCTATCACCCTTGAGTGAGATGCGTCTTTGATACTGGACAGTTTTTGTTTTATTCTCATCTAAAAACAGGGATGATAGCTCATGCAATAGAGATGTCAAAGGTCTTTTATTTTGAAACTGTACATCAGAATGTCCTGATTCTCCCTGAGTGACTAGATGGGGTGTCATGCTATCACCCTGGAGTGAGATGAGTCTTTGATACTGGACAGTTATTGTTTTATTCTCATCTAAAAACAGGGATGATAGCTCATATATGAGACTTCAAAGGTATTTTATTTTGAAACTCTACATCAGAATGTCCTGATTTTTTCTGAGTGACTAGATGGGGTGTCCTGCTATCACCCTGGAGTGAGATGAGTCTTTGATACTGGACAATTTTTGTTTTATTCTCATCTAAACATAGAGGGATGATAGCTCATATATGAGATTTCAAAGGTCTTTTATTTTGAAACTCTACGTCAGAATGTCCTGTTTTTTTCTGAGTGACTAGATGGGGTGTCCTGCTTTCACCATGGAGTTAGATTAGTCTTTGATATTGGACTCTATTTGTTTTATTCTCATCTAAAAACAGGATTGATAGCTCATATATGAGACTTCAAAGGTATTTTATTTTGAAACTCTACATCAGAATGTCCTGATTTTTTCAGAGTGACTAGGTGGGGTGTCTTTCTATCACCCTGAAGTGAGATGAGTCTTTGATACTGGACAGTTTTTGTTTTATTCTCATCTAAAACAGGGATGATAGCTCATACAATAGAGATTTCAAAGGTCTTTTATTTTGAAACACTAAATCAGAATGTCCTGATGTTTTCTGAGTTCTCTAGGTGGGGTGTCCTGCTATCACCCTGGAGTGAGATGCGTCTTTGATACTGGACAGTTTTTGTTTTATTCTCATCTAAAAACAGGGATGATAGCTCATATATGAGACTTCACAGGTATTTTATTTTGAAACTCTACATCAGAATGTCCTGATTTTTTCGGAGTGACTAGAAGGGGTGTCCTGCTATCACCCTGGAGTGAGATGAGTATTTGATACTGGACAGTTTTTGTTTTATTCTCATCTAAAGAGAGGGATGATAGCTCATATATGAGACTTCAAAGGTATTTTATTTTGAAACTCTAAATCAGAATGTCCTGATTTTTTCAGAGTGACTAGGTGGGGTGTCTTTCTATCACCCTGAAGTGAGATGAGTCTTTGATACTGGACAGTTTTTGTTTTATTCTCATCTAAAACAGGGATGATAGCTCATACAATAGAGATTTCAAAGGTCTTTTATTTTGAAACACTAAATCAGAATGTCCTGATGTTTTCTGAGTTC
This sequence comes from Notothenia rossii, assembly GCF_949606895.1. Lineage (NCBI taxonomy): Eukaryota > Metazoa > Chordata > Actinopteri > Perciformes > Nototheniidae > Notothenia > Notothenia rossii. Next base: position 45,314,381 of record NC_136902.1, read on the forward strand.
TCTAGGTGGGGTGTCCTGCTATCACCCTGGAGTGAGATGCGTCTTTGATACTGGACAGTTTTTGTTTTATTCTCATCTAAAAACAGGAATGATAGCTCATTCAATAGAGATTTCAAAGGTCTTTTATTTTGAAACTGTAAATCAGAATGTCCTGATTCTCCCTGAGTGACTAGGTGGGGAGTCCTGCTATCACTATGGAGTGAGATGAGTCTTTGATATTGGACAGTATTTGTTTTATTCTCATCTAAAAACAGGGATGATAGCTCATGCAATAGAGATGTCAAAGGTCTTTTATTTTGAAACTGTACATCAGAATGTCCTGATTCTCCCTGAGTGACTAGATGGGGTGTCATGCTATCACCCTGGAGTGAGATGAGTCTTTGATACTGGACAGTTATTGTTTTATTCTCATCAAAAAACAGGGATGATAGCTCATATATGAGACTTCAAAGGTATTTTATTTTGAAACTCTACATCAGAATGTCCTGATTTTTTCTGAGTGACTAGATGGGGTGTCCTGCTATCACCCTGGAGTGAGATGAGTCTTTGATACTGGACAATTTTTGTTTTATTCTCATCTAAACAGAGAGGGATGATAGCTCATATATGAGATTTCAAAGGTCTTTTATTTTGAAACTCTACATCAGAATGTCCTGTTTTTTTCTGAGTGACTAGATGGGGTGTCCTGCTATCACCCTGGAGTGAGATGAGTCTTTGATACTGGATAGTTTTTGTTTTATTCTCATCTAAAAACAGGGATGGTAGCTCATGCAATAGAGATATCAAAGGTCTTTTATTTTGAAACTGTACATCAGAATGTCCTGATTCTCCCTGAGTGACTAGGTGGGGTGTCATGCTATCACCCTGGAGTGAGATGAGTCTTTGATACTGGACAGTTATTGTTTTATTCTCATCTAAAAACAGGGATGATAGCTCATATATGAGACTTCACAGGTATTTTATTTTGAAACTCTACATCAGAATGTCCTGATTTTTTCGGAGTGACTAGAAGGGGTGTCCTGCTATCACCCTGGAGTGAGATGAGTATTTGATACTGGACAGTTTTTGTTTTATTCTCATCTAAATAGAGGGATGATAGCTCATATATGAGACTTCAAAGGTATTTTATTTTGAAACTCTAAATCAGAATGTCCTGATTTTTTCAGAGTGACTAGGTGGGGTGTCTTTCTATCACCCTGAAGTGAGATGAGTCTTTGATACTGGACAGTTTTTGTTTTATTCTCATCTAAAAACCGGGATGATAGCTCATACAATAGAGATGTCAAAGGTCTTTTATTTTGAAACTGTACATCAGAATGTCCTGATTCTCCCTGAGTGACTAGGTGGGGTGTCATGCTATCACCCTGGAGTGAGATGAGTCTTTGATACTGGACAGTTATTGTTTTATTCTCATCTAAAAACAGGGATGATAGCTCATATATGAGACTTCAAAGGTATTTTATTTTGAAACTCTACATCAGAATGTCCTGATTCTCCCTGAGTGACTAGGTGGGGTGTCCTGCTATCACCCTGGAGTGAGATGAGTCTTTGATACTGGACAGTTTTTGTTTTATTCTCATCTAAACAGAGAGGGATTATAGCTCATATATGAGATTTCAAAGGTCTTTTATTTTGCAACTCTACATCAGAATGTCCTGATTTGTTCTGAGTGACTAGATGGGGTGTCCTGCTTTCACCATGGAGTTAGATGAGTCTTTGATATTGGACTCTATTTGTTTTATTCTCATCTAAAAACAGGATTGATAGCTCATATATGAGACTTCAAAGGTATTTTATTTTGAAACTCTACATCAGAATGTCCTGATTCTCCCTGAGTGACTAGGTGGGGTGTCATGCTATCACCCTGGAGTGAGATGAGTCTTTGATACTGGACAGTTATTGTTTTATTCTCATCTAAAAACAGGGATGATAGCTCATATATGAGACTTCAAAGGTATTTTATTTTGAAACTCTACATCAGAATGTCCTGATTTTTTCTGAGTGACTAGGTGGGGTGTCTTGCTATCACCCTGGATTGAGATGTGTCTTTGATACTGGACAGTTTTTGTTTTATTCTCATCTAAAAACAGGGATGATAGATCATATATGAGACTTCAAAGGTCTTTTATTTTGAAACACTAAATCAGAATGTCCTGATGTTTTCTGAGTTCTCTAGGTTGGGTGTCCTGCTATCACCCTTGAGTGAGATGCGTCTTTGATACTGGACAGTTTTTGTTTTATTCTCATCTAAAAACAGGGATGATAGCTCATGCAATAGAGATGTCAAAGGTCTTTTATTTTGAAACTGTACATCAGAATGTCCTGATTCTCCCTGAGTGACTAGATGGGGTGTCATGCTATCACCCTGGAGTGAGATGAGTCTTTGATACTGGACAGTTATTGTTTTATTCTCATCTAAAAACAGGGATGATAGCTCATATATGAGACTTCAAAGGTATTTTATTTTGAAACTCTACATCAGAATGTCCTGATTTTTTCTGAGTGACTAGATGGGGTGTCCTGCTATCACCCTGGAGTGAGATGAGTCTTTGATACTGGACAATTTTTGTTTTATTCTCATCTAAACATAGAGGGATGATAGCTCATATATGAGATTTCAAAGGTCTTTTATTTTGAAACTCTACGTCAGAATGTCCTGTTTTTTTCTGAGTGACTAGATGGGGTGTCCTGCTTTCACCATGGAGTTAGATGAGTCTTTGATATTGGACTCTATTTGTTTTATTCTCATCTAAAAACAGGATTGATAGCTCATATATGAGACTTCAAAGGTATTTTATTTTGAAACTCTACATCAGAATGTCCTGATTTTTTCAGAGTGACTAGGTGGGGTGTCTTTCTATCACCCTGAAGTGAGATGAGTCTTTGATACTGGACAGTTTTTGTTTTATTCTCATCTAAAACAGGGATGATAGCTCATACAATAGAGATTTCAAAGGTCTTTTATTTTGAAACACTAAATCAGAATGTCCTGATGTTTTCTGAGTTCTCTAGGTGGGGTGTCCTGCTATCACCCTGGAGTGAGATGCGTCTTTGATACTGGACAGTTTTTGTTTTATTCTCATCTAAAAACAGGGATGATAGCTCATATATGAGACTTCACAGGTATTTTATTTTGAAACTCTACATCAGAATGTCCTGATTTTTTCGGAGTGACTAGAAGGGGTGTCCTGCTATCACCCTGGAGTGAGATGAGTATTTGATACTGGACAGTTTTTGTTTTATTCTCATCTAAAGAGAGGGATGATAGCTCATATATGAGACTTCAAAGGTATTTTATTTTGAAACTCTAAATCAGAATGTCCTGATTTTTTCAGAGTGACTAGGTGGGGTGTCTTTCTATCACCCTGAAGTGAGATGAGTCTTTGATACTGGACAGTTTTTGTTTTATTCTCATCTAAAACAGGGATGATAGCTCATACAATAGAGATTTCAAAGGTCTTTTATTTTGAAACACTAAATCAGAATGTCCTGATGTTTTCTGAGTTCTCTAGGTGGGGTGTCCTGCTATCACCCTGGAGTGAGATGCGTCTTTGATACTGGACAGTTTTTGTTTTATTCTCATCTAAAAACAGGAATGATAGCTCATTCAATAGAGATTTCAAAGGTCTTTTATTTTGAAACTGTAAATCAGAATGTCCTGATTCTCCCTGAGTGACTAGGTGGGGAGTCCTGCTATCACTATGGAGTGAGATGAGTCTTTGATATTGGACAGTATTTGTTGTATTCTCATCTAAAAACAGGGATGATAGCTCATGCAATAGAGATGTCAAAGGTCTTTTATTTTGAAACTGTACATCAGAATGTCCTGATTCTCCCTGAGTGACTAGATGGGGTGTCATGCTATCACCCTGGAGTGAGATGAGTCTTTGATACTGGACAGTTATTGTTTTATTCTCATCTAAAAACAGGGATGATAGCTCATATATGAGACTTCAAAGGTATTTTATTTTGAAACTCTACATCAGAATGTCCTGATTTTTTCTGAGTGACTAGATGGGGTGTCCTGCTATCACCCTGGAGTGAGATGAGTCTTTGATACTGGACAATTTTTGTTTTATTCTCATCTAAACAGAGAGGGATGATAGCTCATATATGAGATTTCAAAGGTCTTTTATTTTGAAACTCTACATCAGAATGTCCTGTTTTTTTCTGAGTGACTAGATGGGGTGTCCTGCTATCACCCTGGAGTGAGATGAGTCTTTGATACTGGATAGTTTTTGTTTTATTCTCATCTAAAAACAGGGATGGTAGCTCATGCAATAGAGATATCAAAGGTCTTTTATTTTGAAACTGTACATCAGAATGTCCTGATTCTCCCTGAGTGACTAGGTGGGGTGTCATGCTATCACCCTGGAGTGAGATGAGTCTTTGATACTGGACAGTTATTGTTTTATTCTCATCTAAAAACAGGGATGATAGCTCATATATGAGACTTCACAGGTATTTTATTTTGAAACTCTACATCAGAATGTCCTGATTTTTTCGGAGTGACTAGAAGGGGTGTCCTGCTATCACCCTGGAGTGAGATGAGTATTTGATACTGGACAGTTTTTGTTTTATTCTCATCTAAATAGAGGGATGATAGCTCATATATGAGACTTCAAAGGTATTTTATTTTGAAACTCTAAATCAGAATGTCCTGATTTTTTCAGAGTGACTAGGTGGGGTGTCTTTCTATCACCCTGAAGTGAGATGAGTCTTTGATACTGGACAGTTTTTGTTTTATTCTCATCTAAAAACCGGGATGATAGCTCATACAATAGAGATGTCAAAGGTCTTTTATTTTGAAACTGTACATCAGAATGTCCTGATTCTCCCTGAGTGACTAGGTGGGGTGTCATGCTATCACCCTGGAGTGAGATGAGTCTTTGATACTGGACAGTTATTGTTTTATTCTCATCTAAAAACAGGGATGATAGCTCATATATGAGACTTCAAAGGTATTTTATTTTGAAACTCTACATCAGAATGTCCTGATTCTCCCTGAGTGACTAGGTGGGGTGTCCTGCTATCACCCTGGAGTGAGATGAGTCTTTGATACTGGACAGTTTTTGTTTTATTCTCATCTAAACAGAGAGGGATTATAGCTCATATATGAGATTTCAAAGGTCTTTTATTTTGCAACTCTACATCAGAATGTCCTGATTTGTTCTGAGTGACTAGATGGGGTGTCCTGCTTTCACCATGGAGTTAGATGAGTCTTTGATATTGGACTCTATTTGTTTTATTCTCATCTAAAAACAGGATTGATAGCTCATATATGAGACTTCAAAGGTATTTTATTTTGAAACTCTACATCAGAATGTCCTGATTCTCCCTGAGTGACTAGGTGGGGTGTCATGCTATCACCCTGGAGTGAGATGAGTCTTTGATACTGGACAGTTATTGTTTTATTCTCATCTAAAAACAGGGATGATAGCTCATATATGAGACTTCACAGGTATTTTATTTTGAAACTCTACATCAGAATGTCCTGATTTTTTCGGAGTGACTAGAAGGGGTGTCCTGCTATCACCCTGGAGTGAGATGAGTATTTGATACTGGACAGTTTTTGTTTTATTCTCATCTAAATAGAGGGATGATAGCTCATATATGAGACTTCAAAGGTATTTTATTTTGAAACTCTAAATCAGAATGTCCTGATTTTTTCAGAGTGACTAGGTGGGGTGTCTTTCTATCACCCTGAAGTGAGATGAGTCTTTGATACTGGACAGTTTTTGTTTTATTCTCATCTAAAAACCGGGATGATAGCTCATACAATAGAGATGTCAAAGGTCTTTTATTTTGAAACTGTACATCAGAATGTCCTGATTCTCCCTGAGTGACTAGGTGGGGTGTCATGCTATCACCCTGGAGTGAGATGAGTCTTTGATACTGGACAGTTATTGTTTTATTCTCATCTAAAAACAGGGATGATAGCTCATATATGAGACTTCAAAGGTATTTTATTTTGAAACTCTACATCAGAATGTCCTGATTCTCCCTGAGTGACTAGGTGGGGTGTCCTGCTATCACCCTGGAGTGAGATGAGTCTTTGATACTGGACAGTTTTTGTTTTATTCTCATCTAAACAGAGAGGGATTATAGCTCATATATGAGATTTCAAAGGTCTTTTATTTTGCAACTCTACATCAGAATGTCCTGATTTGTTCTGAGTGACTAGATGGGGTGTCCTGCTTTCACCATGGAGTTAGATGAGTCTTTGATATTGGACTCTATTTGTTTTATTCTCATCTAAAAACAGGATTGATAGCTCATATATGAGACTTCAAAGGTATTTTATTTTGAAACTCTACATCAGAATGTCCTGATCTTTTCTGAGTGACTAGGTGGGGTGTCCTGCTATCACCCTGGAGTGAGATGAGTCTTTGATACTGGACAGTTTTTGTTTTATTCTCATCTAAAAACAAGGATGATAGCTCATACAATAGAGATATCAAAGGTCTTTTATTTTGAAACTGTACATCAGAATGTCCTGATTCTCCCTGAGTGACTAGGTGGGGTGTCTTGCTATCACCCTGGATTGAGATGTGTCTTTGATACTGGACAGTTTTTGTTTTATTCTCATCTAAAAACAGGGATGATAGATCATATATGAGACTTCAAAGGTCTTTTATTTTGAAACACTAAATCAGAATGTCCTGATTTTTTCTGAGTGACTAGGTGGGGTGTCCTGCTATCACCCTTGAGTGAGATGCGTCTTTGATATTGGACAGTTTTTGTTTTATTCTCATCTAAAAACAAGAATGATAGCTCATGCAATAGAGATTTCAAAGGTATTTTATTTTGAAACTGTACATCAGAATGTCCTGATTCTCCCTGAGTGACTAGGTGGGGAGTCCTGCTATCACTCTGGAGTGAGATGAGTCTTTGATATTGGACAGTATTTGTTTTATTCTCATCTAAAAACAGGGATGATAGCTCATGCAATAGAGATGTCAAAGGTATTTTATTTTGAAACTCTACATCAGAATGTCCTGATCTTTTCTGAGTGACTAGGTGGGGTGTCCTGCTATCACCCTGGAGTGAGATGAGTCTTTGATATTGGACAGTTTTTGTTTTATTCTCATCTAAACAGAGAGGGATGATAGCTCATATATGAGATTTCAAAGGTCTTTTATTTTGAAAGTCTACGTCAGAATGTCCTGATCTTTTCTGAGTGACTAGGTGGGGTGTCCTGCTATCACCCTGGAGTGAGATGAGTCTTTGATATTGGACAGTATTTGTTTTATTCTCATCTAAAAACAGGGATGATAGCTCATATATGAGACTTCAAAGGTATTTTATTTTGAAACTCTACATCAGAATGTCCTGATCTTTTCTGAGTGACTAGGTGGGGTGTCCTGCTATCACCCTGGAGTGAGATGAGTCTTTGATATTGGACAGTATTTGTTTTATTCTCATCTAAAAACAGGGATGATAGCTCATATATGAGACTTCAAAGGTATTTTATTTTGAAACTCTACATCAGAATGTCCTGATCTTTTCTGAGTGACTAGGTGGGGTGTCCTGCTATCACCCTGGAGTGAGATGAGTCTTTGATATTGGACAGTTTTTGTTTTATTCTCATCTAAACAGAGAGGGATGATAGCTCATATATGAGATTTCAAAGGTCTTTTATTTTGAAAGTCTACGTCAGAATGTCCTGATTTTTTCTGAGTGAATAGATGGGGTGTCCTGCTATCACCCTGGAGTGAGATGAGTCTTTGATACTGGATAGTTTTTGTTTTATTCTCATCTAAAAACAGGGATGGTAGCTCATGCAATAGAGATATCAAAGGTCTTTTATTTTGAAACTGTACATCAGAATGTCCTGATTCTCCCTGAGTGACTAGGTGGGGTGTCATGCTATCACCCTGGAGTGAGATGAGTCTTTGATACTGGACAGTTATTGTTTTATTCTCATCTAAAAACAGGGATCATAGCTCATATATGAGACTTCACAGGTATTTTATTTTGAAACTCTACATCAGAATGTCCTGATTTTTTCGGAGTGACTAGAAGGGGTGTCCTGCTATCACCCTGGAGTGAGATGAGTATTTGATACTGGACAGTTTTTGTTTTATTCTCATCTAAAGAGAGGGATGATAGCTCATATATGAGACTTCAAAGGTATTTTATTTTGAAACTCTAAATCAGAATGTCCTGATTTTTTCAGAGTGACTAGGTGGGGTGTCTTTCTATCACCCTGAAGTGAGATGAGTCTTTGATACTGGACAGTTTTTGTTTTATTCTCATCTAAAACAGGGATGATAGCTCATACAATAGAGATTTCAAAGGTCTTTTATTTTGAAACACTAAATCAGAATGTCCTGATGTTTTCTGAGTTCTCTAGGTGGGGTGTCCTGCTATCACCCTGGAGTGAGATGCGTCTTTGATACTGGACAGTTTTTGTTTTATTCTCATCTAAAAACAGGAATGATAGCTCATGCAATAGAGATTTCAAAGGTCTTTTATTTTGAAACTGTAAATCAGAATGTCCTGATTCTCCCTGAGTGACTAGGTGGGGAGTCCTGCTATCACTCTGGAGTGAGATGAGTCTTTGATACTGGACAGTTATTGTTTTATTCTCATCTAAAAACAGGGATGATAGCTCATATATGAGACTTCACAGGTATTTTATTTTGAAACTCTACATCAGAATGTCCTGATTTCTTCGGAGTGACTAGAAGGGGTGTCCTGCTATCACCCTGGAGTGAGATGAGTATTTGATACTGGACAGTTTTTGTTTTATTCTCATCTAAATAGAGGGATGATAGCTCATATATGAGACTTCAAAGGTATTTTATTTTGAAACTCTAAATCAGAATGTCCTGATTTTTTCAGAGTGACTAGGTGGGGTGTCTTTCTATCACCCTGAAGTGAGATGAGTCTTTGATACTGGACAGTTTTTGTTTTATTCTCATCTAAAAACCGGGATGATAGCTCATACAATAGAGATGTCAAAGGTCTTTTATTTTGAAACTGTACATCAGAATGTCCTGATTCTCCCTGAGTGACTAGGTGGGGTGTCATGCTATCACCCTGGAGTGAGATGAGTCTTTGATACTGGACAGTTATTGTTTTATTCTCATCTAAAAACAGGGATGATAGCTCATATATGAGACTTCAAAGGTATTTTATTTTGAAACTCTACATCAGAATGTCCTGATTCTCCCTGAGTGACTAGGTGGGGTGTCCTGCTATCACCCTGGAGTGAGATGAGTCTTTGATACTGGACAGTTTTTGTTTTATTCTCATCTAAACAGAGAGGGATTATAGCTCATATATGAGATTTCAAAGGTCTTTTATTTTGCAACTCTACATCAGAATGTCCTGATTTGTTCTGAGTGACTAGATGGGGTGTCCTGCTTTCACCATGGAGTTAGATGAGTCTTTGATATTGGACTCTATTTGTTTTATTCTCATCTAAAAACAGGATTGATAGCTCATATATGAGACTTCAAAGGTATTTTATTTTGAAACTCTACATCAGAATGTCCTGATTCTCCCTGAGTGACTAGGTGGGGTGTCATGCTATCACCCTGGAGTGAGATGAGTCTTTGATACTGGACAGTTATTGTTTTATTCTCATCTAAAAACAGGGATGATAGCTCATATATGAGACTTCACAGGTATTTTATTTTGAAACTCTACATCAGAATGTCCTGATTTTTTCGGAGTGACTAGAAGGGGTGTCCTGCTATCACCCTGGAGTGAGATGAGTATTTGATACTGGACAGTTTTTGTTTTATTCTCATCTAAATAGAGGGATGATAGCTCATATATGAGACTTCAAAGGTATTTTATTTTGAAACTCTAAATCAGAATGTCCTGATTTTTTCAGAGTGACTAGGTGGGGTGTCTTTCTATCACCCTGAAGTGAGATGAGTCTTTGATACTGGACAGTTTTTGTTTTATTCTCATCTAAAAACCGGGATGATAGCTCATACAATAGAGATGTCAAAGGTCTTTTATTTTGAAACTGTACATCAGAATGTCCTGATTCTCCCTGAGTGACTAGGTGGGGTGTCATGCTATCACCCTGGAGTGAGATGAGTCTTTGATACTGGACAGTTATTGTTTTATTCTCATCTAAAAACAGGGATGATAGCTCATATATGAGACTTCAAAGGTATTTTATTTTGAAACTCTACATCAGAATGTCCTGATTCTCCCTGAGTGACTAGGTGGGGTGTCCTGCTATCACCCTGGAGTGAGATGAGTCTTTGATACTGGACAGTTTTTGTTTTATTCTCATCTAAACAGAGAGGGATTATAGCTCATATATGAGATTTCAAAGGTCTTTTATTTTGCAACTCTACATCAGAATGTCCTGATTTGTTCTGAGTGACTAGATGGGGTGTCCTGCTTTCACCATGGAGTTAGATGAGTCTTTGATATTGGACTCTATTTGTTTTATTCTCATCTAAAAACAGGATTGATAGCTCATATATGAGACTTCAAAGGTATTTTATTTTGAAACTCTACATCAGAATGTCCTGATCTTTTCTGAGTGACTAGGTGGGGTGTCCTGCTATCACCCTGGAGTGAGATGAGTCTTTGATACTGGACAGTTTTTGTTTTATTCTCATCTAAAAACAAGGATGATAGCTCATACAATAGAGATATCAAAGGTCTTTTATTTTGAAACTGTACATCAGAATGTCCTGATTCTCCCTGAGTGACTAGGTGGGGTGTCTTGCTATCACCCTGGATTGAGATGTGTCTTTGATACTGGACAGTTTTTGTTTTATTCTCATCTAAAAACAGGGATGATAGATCATATATGAGACTTCAAAGGTCTTTTATTTTGAAACACTAAATCAGAATGTCCTGATTTTTTCTGAGTGACTAGGTGGGGTGTCCTGCTATCACCCTTGAGTGAGATGCGTCTTTGATATTGGACAGTTTTTGTTTTATTCTCATCTAAAAACAAGAATGATAGCTCATGCAATAGAGATTTCAAAGGTATTTTATTTTGAAACTGTACATCAGAATGTCCTGATTCTCCCTGAGTGACTAGGTGGGGAGTCCTGCTATCACTCTGGAGTGAGATGAGTCTTTGATATTGGACAGTATTTGTTTTATTCTCATCTAAAAACAGGGATGATAGCTCATGCAATAGAGATGTCAAAGGTCTTTTATTTTGAAACTGTACATCAGAATGTCCTGATTCTCCCTGAGTGACTAGATGGGGTGTCATGCTATCACCCTGGAGTGAGATGAGTCTTTGATACTGGACAGTTATTGTTTTATTCTCATCTAAAAACAGGGATGATAGCTCATATATGAGACTTCAAAGGTATTTTATTTTGAAACTCTACATCAGAATGTCCTGATCTTTTCTGAGTGACTAGGTGGGGTGTCCTGCTATCACCCTGGAGTGAGATGAGTCTTTGATATTGGACAGTTTTTGTTTTATTCTCATCTAAACAGAGAGGGATGATAGCTCATATATGAGATTTCAAAGGTCTTTTATTTTGAAAGTCTACGTCAGAATGTCCTGATTTTTTCTGAGTGAATAGATGGGGTGTCCTGCTATCACCCTGGAGTGAGATGAGTCTTTGATACTGGATAGTTTTTGTTTTATTCTCATCTAAAAACAGGGATGGTAGCTCATGCAATAGAGATATCAAAGGTCTTTTATTTTGAAACTGTACATCAGAATGTCCTGATTCTCCCTGAGTGACTAGGTGGGGTGTCATGCTATCACCCTGGAGTGAGATGAGTCTTTGATACTGGACAGTTATTGTTTTATTCTCATCTAAAAACAGGGATCATAGCTCATATATGAGACTTCACAGGTATTTTATTTTGAAACTCTACATCAGAATGTCCTGATTTTTTCGGAGTGACTAGAAGGGGTGTCCTGCTATCACCCTGGAGTGAGATGAGTATTTGATACTGGACAGTTTTTGTTTTATTCTCATCTAAAGAGAGGGATGATAGCTCATATATGAGACTTCAAAGGTATTTTATTTTGAAACTCTAAATCAGAATGTCCTGATTTTTTCAGAGTGACTAGGTGGGGTGTCTTTCTATCACCCTGAAGTGAGATGAGTCTTTGATACTGGACAGTTTTTGTTTTATTCTCATCTAAAACAGGGATGATAGCTCATACAATAGAGATTTCAAAGGTCTTTTATTTTGAAACACTAAATCAGAATGTCCTGATGTTTTCTGAGTTCTCTAGGTGGGGTGTCCTGCTATCACCCTGGAGTGAGATGCGTCTTTGATACTGGACAGTTTTTGTTTTATTCTCATCTAAAAACAGGAATGATAGCTCATGCAATAGAGATTTCAAAGGTCTTTTATTTTGAAACTGTAAATCAGAATGTCCTGATTCTCCCTGAGTGACTAGGTGGGGAGTCCTGCTATCACTCTGGAGTGAGATGAGTCTTTGATATTGGACAGTATTTGTTTTATTCTCATCTAAAAACAGGGATGATAGCTCATGCAATAGAGATGTCAAAGGTATTTTATTTTGAAACTGTACATCAGAATGTCCTGATTCTCCCTGAGTGACTAGATGGGGTGTCATGCTATCACCCTGGAGTGAGATGAGTCTTTGATACTGGACAATTTTTGTTTTATTCTCATCTAAACAGAGAGGGATGATAGCTCATATATGAGATTTCAAAGGTCTTTTATTTTGAAACTCTACATCAGAATGTCCTGTTTTTTTCTGAGTGACTAGATGGGGTGTCCTGCTTTCACCATGGAGTTAGATGAGTCTTTGATATTGGACTCTATTTGTTTTATTCTCATCTAAAAACAGGATTGATAGCTCATATATGAGACTTCAAAGGTATTTTATTTTGAAACTCTACATCAGAATGTCCTGATCTTTTCTGAGTGACTAGGTGGGGTGTCCTGATATCACCCTGGAGTGAGATGAGTCTTTGATACTGGACAGTTTTTGTTTTATTCTCATCTAAACAGAGAGGGATGATAGCTCATATATGAGATTTCAAAGGTATTTTATTTTGAAACTCTACGTCAGAATGTCCTGATTCTCCCTGAGTGACTAGGTGGGGTGTCATGCTATCACCCTGGAGTGAGATGAGTCTTTGATACTGGACAGTTATTGTTTTATCATCATCTAAAAACAGGGATGATAGCTCATATATGAGACTTCAAAGGTATTTTATTTTGAAACTCTACATCAGAATGTCCTGATTTTTTCTGAGTGACTAGATGGGGTGTCCTGCTATCACTCTGGAGTGAGATGAGTCTTTGATACTGGACAGTTTTTGTTTTATTCTCATCTAAACAGAGAGGGATTATAGCTCATATATGAGATTTCAAAGGTATTTTATTTTGCAACTCTACATCAGAATGTCCTGATTTTTTCTGAGTGACTAGATGGGGTGTCCTGCTTTCACCATGGAGTTAGATGAGTCTTTGATATTGGACTCTATTTGTTTTATTCTCATCTAAAAACAGGATTGATAGCTCATATATGAGACTTCAAAGGTATTTTATTTTGAAACTCTACATCAGAATGTCCTGATCTTTTCTGAGTGACTAGGTGGGGTGTCCTGCTATCACCCTGGAGTGAGATGAGTCTTTGATACTGGACAGTTTTTGTTTTATTCTCATCTAAACAGAGAGGGATGATAGCTCATATATGAGATTTCAAAGGTCTTTTATTTTGAAACTCTACATCAGAATGTCCTGATTTTTTCTGAGTGACTAGATGGGGTGTCCTGCTTTCACCATGGAGTTAGATGAGTCTTTGATATTGGACTCTATTTGTTTTATTCTCATCTAAAAACAGGATTGATAGCTCATATATGAGACTTCAAAGGTATTTTATTTTGAAATTCTACATCAGAATGTCCTGATTTTTTCGGAGTGACTAGAAGGGGTGTCCTGCTATCAACCTGGAGTGAGATGAGTCTTTGATACTGGATAGTTTTTGTTTTATTCTCATCTAAAAACAGGGATGATAGCTCATATATGAGACTTCAAAGGTATTTTATTTTGAAACTCTACATCAGAATGTCCTGATTTTTTCTGAGTGACTAGGTGGGGTGTCTTGCTATCACCCTGGATTGAGATGTGTCTTTGATACTGGACAGTTTTTGTTTTATTCTCATCTAAAAACAGGGATGATAGATCATATATGAGACTTCAAAGGTCTTTTATTTTGAAACACTAAATCAGAATGTCCTGATGTTTTCTGAGTTCTCTAGGTTGGGTGTCCTGCTATCACCCTTGAGTGAGATGCGTCTTTGATACTGGACAGTTTTTGTTTTATTCTCATCTAAAAACAGGAATGATAGCTCATGCAATAGAGATTTCAAAGGTATTTTATTTTGAAACTGTACATCAGAATGTCCTGATTCTCCCTGAGTGACTAGGTGGGGAGTCCTGCTATCACTCTGGAGTGAGATGAGTCTTTGATATTGGACAGTATTTGTTTTATTCTCATCTAAAAACAGGGATGATAGCTCATGCAATAGAGATGTCAAAGGTCTTTTATTTTGAAACTGTACATCAGAATGTCCTGACTCTCCCTGAGTGACTAGATGGGGTGTCATGCTATCACCCTGGAGTGAGATGAGTCTTTGATACTGGACAGTTATTGTTTTATTCTCATCTAAAAACAGGGATGATAGCTCATATATGAGACTTCAAAGGTATTTTATTTTGAAACTCTACATCAGAATGTCCTGATTTTTTCTGAGTGACTAGATGGGGTGTCCTGCTATCACCCTGGAGTTAGATGAGTCTTTGATACTGGACAATTTTTGTTTTATTCTCATCTAAACAGAGAGGGATGATAGCTCATATATGAGATTTCAAAGGTCTTTTATTTTGAAACTCTACATCAGAATGTCCTGTTTTTTTCTGAGTGACTAGATGGGGTGTCCTGCTTTCACCATGGAGTTAGATGAGTCTTTGATATTGGACTCTATTTGTTTTATTCTCATCTAAAAACAGGATTGATAGCTCATATATGAGACTTCAAAGGTATTTTATTTTGAAACTCTACATCAGAATGTCCTGATCTTTTCTGAGTGACTAGGTGGGGTGTCCTGCTATCACCCTGGAGTGAGATGAGTCTTTGATACTGGACAGTTTTTGTTTTATTCTCATCTAAACAGAGAGGGATGATAGCTCATATATGAGATTTCAAAGGTCTTTTATTTTGAAACTCTACGTCAGAATGTCCTGATTTTTTCTGAGTGAATAGATGGGGTGTCCTGCTATCACCCTGGAGTGAGATGAGTCTTTGATACTGGATAGTTTTTGTTTTATTTTCATCTAAAAACAGGGATAGTAGCTCATGCAATAGAGATATCAAAGGTCTTTTATTTTGAAACTGTACATCAGAATGTCCTGATTCTCCCTGAGTGACTAGGTGGGGTGTCATGCTATCACCCTGGAGTGAGACGAGTCTTTGATACTGGACAGTTATTGTTTTATTCTCATCTAAAAACAGGGATGATAGCTCATATATGAGACTTCACAGGTATTTTATTTTGAAACTCTACATCAGAATGTCCTGATTTTTTCGGAGTGACTAGAAGGGGTGTCCTGCTATCACCCTGGAGTGAGATGAGTATTTGATACTGGACAGTTTTTGTTTTATTCTCATCTAAAGAGAGGGATGATAGCTCATATATGAGACTTCAAAGGTATTTTATTTTGAAACTCTAAATCAGAATGTCCTGATTTTTTCAGAATGACTAGCTGGGGTGTCTTTCTATCACCCTGAAGTGAGATGAGTCTTTGATACTTGACATTTTTTGTTTTATTCTCATCTAAAACAGGGATGATAGCTCATACAATAGAGATTTCAAAGGTCTTTTATTTTGAAACACTAAATCAGAATGTCCTGATGTTTTCTGAGTTCTCTAGGTGGGGTGTCCTGCTATCACCCTGGAGTGAGATGCGTCTTTGATACTGGACAGTTATTGTTTTATTCTCATCTAAAAACAGGGATGATAGCTCATATATGAGACTTCAAAGGTATTTTATTTTGCAACTCTACATCAGAATGTCCTGATTTTTTCTGAGTGACTAGATGGGGTGTCCTGCTATCACCCTGGAGTGAGATGAGTCTTTGATACTGGACAGTTTTTGTTTTATTCTCATCTAAACAGAGAGGGATTATAGCTCATATATGAGATTTCAAAGGTCTTTTATTTTGCAACTCTACATCAGAATGTCCTGATTTTTTCTGAGTGACTAGATGGGGTGTCCTGCTTTCACCATGGAGTTAGATGAGTCTTTGATATTGGACTCTATTTGTTTTATTCTCATCTAAAAACAGGATTGATAGCTCATATATGAGACTTCAAAGGTATTTTATTTTGAAACTCTACATCAGAATGTCCTGATCTTTTCTGAGTGACTAGGTGGGGTGTCCTGCTATCACCCTGGAGTGAGATGAGTCTTTGATACTGGACAGTTTTTGTTTTATTCTCATCTAAACAGAGAGGGATGATAGCTCATATATGAGATTTCAAAGGTCTTTTATTTTGAAACTCTACATCAGAATGTCCTGATTTTTTCTGAGTGACTAGATGGGGTGTCCTGCTTTCACCATGGAGTTAGATGAGTCTTTGATATTGGACTCTATTTGTTTTATTCTCATCTAAAAACAGGATTGATAGCTCATATATGAGACTTCAAAGGTATTTTATTTTGAAATTCTACATCAGAATGTCCTGATTTTTTCGGAGTGACTAGAAGGGGTGTCCTGCTATCAACCTGGAGTGAGATGAGTCTTTGATACTGGATAATTTTTGTTTTATTCTCATCTAAAAACAAGGATGATAGCTCATACAATAGAGATATCAAAGGTCTTTTATTTTGAAACTGTACATCAGAATGTCCTGATTCTCCCTGAGTGACTAGGTGGGGTGTCATGCTATCACCCTGGAGTGAGATGAGTCTTTGATACTGGACAGTTATTGTTTTATTCTCATCTAAAAACAGGGATGATAGCTCATATATGAGACTTCACAGGTATTTTATTTTGAAACTCTACATCAGAATGTCCTGATTTTTTCGGAGTGACTAGAAGGGGTGTCCTGCTATCACCCTGGAGTGAGATGAGTATTTGATACTGGACAGTTTTTGTTTTATTCTCATCTAAAGAGAGGGATGATAGCTCATATATGAGACTTCAAAGGTATTTTATTTTGAAACTCTAAATCAGAATGTCCTGATTTTTTCAGAGTGACTAGGTGGGGTGTCTTTCTATCACCCTGAAGTGAGATGAGTCTTTGATACTGGACAGTTTTTGTTTTATTCTCATCTAAAACAGGGATGATAGCTCATACAATAGAGATTTCAAAGGTCTTTTATTTTGAAACACTAAATCAGAATGTCCTGATGTTTTCTGAGTTCTCTAGGTGGGGTGTCCTGCTATCACCCTGGAGTGAGATGCGTCTTTGATACTGGACAGTTTTTGTTTTATTCTCATCTAAAAACAGGAATGATAGCTCATGCAATAGAGATTTCAAAGGTCTTTTATTTTGAAACTGTAAATCAGAATGTCCTGATTCTCCCTGAGTGACTAGGTGGGGAGTCCTGCTATCACTCTGGAGTGAGATGAGTCTTTGATATTGGACAGTATTTGTTTTATTCTCATCTAAAAACAGGGATGATAGCTCATGCAATAGAGATGTCAAAGGTCTTTTATTTTGAAACTGTACATCAGAATGTCCTGATTCTCCCTGAGTGACTAGATGGGGTGTCATGCTATCACCCTGGAGTGAGATGAGTCTTTGATACTGGACAGTTATTGTTTTATTCTCATCTAAAAACAGGGATGATAGCTCATATATGAGACTTCAAAGGTATTTTATTTTGAAACTCTACATCAGAATGTCCTGATTTTTTCTGAGTGACTAGATGGGGTGTCCTGCTATCACCCTGGAGTGAGATGAGTCTTTGATACTGGACAATTTTTGTTTTATTCTCATCTAAACAGAGAGGGATGATAGCTCATATATGAGATTTCAAAGGTCTTTTATTTTGAAACTCTACATCAGAATGTCCTGTTTTTTTCTGAGTGACTAGATGGGGTGTCCTGCTTTCACCATGGAGTTAGATGAGTCTTTGATATTGGACTCTATTTGTTTTATTCTCATCTAAAAACAGGATTGATAGCTCATATATGAGACTTCAAAGGTATTTTATTTTGAAACTCTACATCAGAATGTCCTGATCTTTTCTGAGTGACTAGGTGGGGTGTCCTGCTATCACCCTGGAGTGAGATGAGTCTTTGATACTGGACAGTTTTTGTTTTATTCTCATCTAAACAGAGAGGGATGATAGCTCATATATGAGATTTCAAAGGTCTTTTATTTCGAAACTCTACGTCAAAATGTCCTGATTTTTTCTGAGTGAATAGATGGGGTGTCCTGCTATCACCCTGGAGTGAGATGAGTCTTTGATACTGGATAGGTTTTGTTTTATTCTCATCTAAAAACAGGGATGGTAGCTCATGCAATAGAGATATCAAAGGTCTTTTATTTTGAAACTGTACATCAGAATGTCCTGATTCTCCCTGAGTGACTAGGTGGGGTGTCATGCTATCACCCTGGAGTGAGATGAGTCTTTGATACTGGACAGTTATTGTTTTATTCTCATCTAAAAACAGGGATGATAGCTCATATATGAGACTTCACAGGTATTTTATTTTGAAACTCTACATCAGAATGTCCTGATTTTTTCGGAGTGACTAGAAGGGGTGTCCTGCTATCACCCTGGAGTGAGATGAGTATTTGATACTGGACAGTTTTTGTTTTATTCTCATCTAAATAGAGGGATGATAGCTCATATATGAGACTTCAAAGGTATTTTATTTTGAAACTCTAAATCAGAATGTCCTGATTTTTTCAGAGTGACTAGGTGGGGTGTCTTTCTATCACCCTGAAGTTAGATGAGTCTTTGATACTGGACAGTTTTTGTTTTATTCTCATCTAAAACAGGGATGATAGCTCATACAATAGAGATTTCACAGGTCTTTTATTTTGAAACACTAAATCAGAATGTCCTGATGTTTTCTGAGTTCTCTAGGTGGGGTGTCCTGCTATCATCCTGGAGTGAGATGCGTCTTTGATACTGGACAGTTTTTGTTTTATTCTCATCTAAAAACAGGAATGATAGCTCATGCAATAGAGATTTCAAAGGTCTTTTATTTTGAAACTGTAAATCAGAATGTCCTGATTCTCCCTGAGTGACTAGGTGGGAAGTCCTGCTATCACTCTGGAGTGAGATGAGTCTTTGATATTGGACAGTATTTGTTTTATTCTCATCTAAAAACAGGGATGATAGCTCATGCAATAGAGATTTCAAAGGTCTTTTATTTTGAAATTCTACATCAGAATGTCCTGATCTTTTCGGAGTGACTAGAAGGGGTGTCCTGCTATCACCCTGGATTGAGATGAGTCTTTGATACTGGATAGTTTTTATTTTATTCTCATCTAAAAACAGGGATGATAGCTCATACAATAGAGATGTCAAAGGTCTTTTATTTTGAAACTCTACATCAGAATGTCCTGATTCTCCCTGAGTGACTAGATGGGGTGTCCTGCTTTCACCATGGAGTTAGATGAGTCTTTGATATTGGACTCTATTTGTTTTATTCTCATCTAAAAACAGGATTGATAGCTCATATATGAGACTTCAAAGGTATTTTATTTTGAAATTCTACATCAGAATGTCCTGATATTTTCTGAGTGACTAGGTGGGGTGTCCTGCTATCACCCTGGAGTGAGATGAGTCTTTGATACTGGACAGTTTTTGTTTTATTCTCATCTAAACAGAGAGGGATGATAGCTCATATATGAGATTTCAAAGGTCTTTTATTTTGAAACTCTACATCAGAATGTCCTGATTTTTTCTGAGTGAATAGATGGGGTGTCCTGCTATCACCATGGAGTTAGATGAGTATTTGATACTGGACAGTGTTTGTTTTATTCCCAACTAAAAACAGGGATGATAGATCATATATGAGACTTCAAAGGTATTTTATTTTGAAACTGTACATCAGAATGTCCTGATTCTCCCTGAGTGACTAGGTGGGGTGTCATGCTATCACCCTGGAGTGAGATGAGTCTTTGATACTGGACAGTTATTGTTTTATTCTCATCTAAAAACAGGGATGATAGCTCATGCAATAGAGATTTCAAAGGTCTTTTATTTTGAAACTGTACATGAGAATGTCCTGATTCTCCCTGAGTGACTAGGTGGGGTGTCCTGCTATCACCCTGGAGTGAGATGAGTCTTTGATACTGGAGAGTTTTTGTTTTATTCTCATCTAAAAACAGGGATGATAGCTCATATATGAGAGTTCAAAGGTATTTTATTTTGAAACTCTACATCAGAATGTCCTGATTTTTTCTGAGTGACTAGATGGGGTGTCCTGCTATCACCATGGAGTTAGATGAGTCTTTGATACTGGACATTTTTTATTTTTTTATTCTCATCTAAAAACAGGGATGATAGCTCATGCAATAGAGATTTCAAAGGTCTGTTATTTTGAAATTCTACATCAGAATGTCCTGATCTTTTCGGAGTGACTAGAAGGGGTGTCCTGCTATCACCCTGCAGTGAGATGAGTCTTTGATACTGGATAGTTTTTGTTTTATTCTCATCTAAAAACAGGGATGATAGCTCATATATGAGACTTCAAAGGTATTTTATTTTGAAACTCTACATCAGAATGTCCTCATCTTTTCTGAGTGACTAGGTGGGGTGTCCTGCTATCACCCTGGAGTGAGATGAGTCTTTGATACTGGACAGTTTTTGTTTTATTCTCATCTAAACAGAGAGGGATGATAGCTCATATATGAGATTTCAAAGGTCTTTTATTTTGAAACTGTACATCAGAATGTCCTGATTCTCCCTGAGTGACTAGGTGGGGTGTCATGCTATCACCCTGGAGTGAGATGAGTCTTTGATACTGGACAGTTATTGTTTTATTCTCATCTAAAAACAGGGATGATAGCTCATATATGAGACTTCAAAGGTATTTTATTTTGAAACTCTACATCAGAATGTCCTGATTTTTTCTGAGTGACTAGATGGGGTGTCCTGCTATCACCCTGGAGTGAGATGAGTCGTTGATACTGGACAGTTTTTGTTTTATTCTCATCTAAACAGAGAGGGATGATAGCTCATATATGAGATTTCAAAGGTCTTTTATTTTGAAACTCTACATCAGAATGTCCTGATTTTTTCTGAGTGACTAGATGAGGTGTCCTGCTTTCACCATGGAGTTAGATGAGTCTTTGATATTGGACTCTATTTGTTTTATTCTCATCTAAAAACAGGATTGATAGCTCATATATGAGACTTCAAAGGTATTTTATTTTGAAATTCTACATCAGTATGTCCTGATTTTTTCGGAGTGACTAGAAGGGGTGTCATGCTATCAACCTGGAGTGAGATGAGTCTTTGATACTGGATAGTTTTTGTTTTATTCTCATCTAAAAACAAGGATGATAGCTCATACAATAGAGATATCAAAGGTCTTTTATTTTGAAACTGTACATCAGAATGTCCTGATTCTCCCTGAGTGACTAGGTGGGGTGTCATGCTATCACCCTGGAGTGAGATGAGTCTTTGATACTGGACAGTTATTGTTTTATTCTCATCTAAAAACAGGGATGATAGCTCATATATGAGACTTCAAAGGTCTTTTATTTTGAAACTCTACATCAGAATGTCCTGATGTTTTCTGAGTTCTCTAGGTTGGGTGTCCTGCTATCACCCTGGAGTGAGATGCGTCTTTGATACTGGACAGTTTTTGTTTTATTCTCATCTAAATACAGGAATGATAGCTCATGCAATAGAGATTTCAAAGGTCTTTTATTTTGAAACTGTACATCAGAATGTCCTGATTCTCCCTGAGTGACTAGGTGGGGAGTCCTGCTATCACTCTGGAGTGAGATGAGTCTTTGATATTGGACAGTATTTGTTTTATTCTCATCTAAAAACAGGGATGATAGCTCATGCAATAGAGATTTCAAAGGTCTTTTATTTTGAAATGCTACATCAGAATGTCCTGATCTTTTCGGAGTGACTAGAAGGGGTGTCCTGCTATCACCCTGGATTGAGATGATTCTTTGATACTGGACAGTTATTGTTTTATTCTCATCTAAAAACAGGGATGATAGCTCATATATGAGATTTCAAAGGTCTTTTATTTTGAAACTCTACATCAGAATGTCCTTTTTCTTTCTGAGTGACTAGATGGGGTGTCCTGCTTTCACCATGGAGTTAGATGAGTCTTTGATATTGGACTCTATTTGTTTTATTCTCATCTAAAAACAGGATTGATAGCTCATATATGAGACTTCAAAGGTATTTTATTTTGAAACTCTACATCAGAATGTCCTGATCTTTTCTGAGTGACTAGGTGGGGTGTCCTGCTATCACCCTGGAGTGAGATGAGTCTTTGATACTGGACAGTTTTTGTTTTATTCTCATCTAAACAGAGAGGGATGATAGCTCATATATGAGATTTCAAAGGTCTTTTATTTTGAAACTCTACATCAGAATATCCTTTTTCTTTCTGAGTGACTAGATGGGGTGTCCTGCTATCACCCTGGAGTGAGATGAGTCTTTGATACTGGACAGTTTTTGTTTTATTCTCATCTAAACAGAGAGGGATGATAGCTCATACAATAAAGATATCAAAGGTCTTTTATTTTGAAACTGTACATCAGAATGTCCTGATTCTCCCTGAGTGACTAGGTGGGGTGTCATGCTATCACCCTGGAGTGAGATGAGTCTTTGATACTGGACAGATATTGTTTTATTCTCATCTAAAAACAGGGATGATAGCTCATATATGAGACTTCAAAGGTATTTTATTTTGAAAATCTACATCAGAATGTCCTGATTTTTTCTGAGTGACTAGATGGGGTGTCCTGCTATCACCCTGGAGTGAGATGAGTCTTTGATACTGGACAGTTTTTGTTTTATTCTCATCTAAACAGAGAGGGATGATAGCTCATATATGAGATTTCAAAGGTCTTTTATTTTGAAACTCTAAATCAGAATGTCCTTTTTTTTCTGAGTGACTAGATGGGGTGTCCTGCTTTCACCATGGAGTTAGATGAGTCTTTGATATTGGACTCTATTTGTTTTATTCTCATCTAAAAACAGGATTGATAGCTCATATATGAGACTTCAAAGGTATTTTATTTTGAAACTCTACATCAGAATGTCCTGATATTTTCTGAGTGACTAGGTGGGGTGTCATGCTATCACCCTGGAGTGAGATGAGTCTTTGATACTGGACAGTTTTTGTTTTATTCTCATCTAAACAGAGAGGGATGATAGCTCATATATGAGATTTCAAAGGTCTTTTATTTTGAAACTCTACATCAGAATGTCCTGATTTTTTCTGAGTGACTAGGTGGGGTGTCCTGCTATCACCCTGGAGTGAGATGAGTCTTTGATACTGGACATTTTTTGTTTTATTCTCATCTAAAACAGCGATGATAGCTCATACAATAGAGATTTCAAAGGTCTTTTATTTTGAAATTCTACATCAGAATGTCCTGATTTGTTCGGAGTGACTAGAAGGGGTGTCCTGCTATCACCCTGGAGTGAGATGAGTATTTGATACTCGACAGTTTTTGTTTTATTCTCATCTAAAGAGAGGGATGATAGCTCATATATGAGATTTCAAAGGTATTTTATTTTGAAACTCTACATCAGAATGTCCTGATTTTCTCTGAGTGAATAGATGGGGTGTCCTGCTATCACCATGGAGTTAGATGAGTCTTTGATACTGGACAGTGTTTTTTTTATTCCCATCTAAAAACAGGGATGATAGCTCATATATGAGAATTCAAAGGTATTTTATTTTGAAACTCTAAATCAGAATGTCCTGATTTTTTCTGAGTGACTAGGTGGGGTGTCCTGCTATCACCCTGGAGTGAGATGAGTCTTTGATACTGGACAGTTTTTGTTTTATTCTCATCTAAAACAGGGATGATAGCTCATACAATAGAGATTTCAAAGGTCTTTTATTTTGAAATTCTACATCAGAATGTCCTGATTTTTTCGGAGTGACGAGAAGGGGTGTCCTGCTATCACCCTGGAGTGAGATGAGTCTTTGATACTGGATAGTTTTTGTTTTATTCTCATCTAAAAACAAGGATGATAGCTCATGCAATAGAGATATCAAAGGTCTTTTATTTTGAAACTGTACATCAGAATGTCCTGATTCTCCCTGAGTGACTAGGTGGGGTGTCATGCTATCACCCTGGAGTGAGATGAGTCTTTGATACTGGACAGTTATTGTTTTATTCTCATCTAAAAACAGGGATGATAGCTCATATATGAGATTTCAAAGGTCTTTTATTTTGAAACTCTACATCAGAATGTCCTGATTTTTTCGGAGTGACTAGAAGGGGTGTCCTGCTATCACCCTGGAGTGAGATGAGTCTTTGATACTGGATAGTTTTTGTTTTATTCTCATCTAAAAACAGGGATGATAGCTCATGCAATAGAGATATCAAAGGTCTTTTATTTTGAAACTGTACATCAGAATGTCCTGATTCTCCCTGAGTGACTAGGTGGGGTGTCATGCTATCACCCTGGAGTGAGATGAGTCTTTGATACTGGACAGTTTTTGTTTTATTCTCATCTAAATAGAGGGATGATAGCTCATATATGAGATTTCAAAGGTCTTTTATTTTGAAACTCTACATCAGAATGTCCTGATTTTCTCTGAGTGAATAGATGGGGTGTCCTGCTATCACCAAGGAGTTAGATGAGTCTTTGATACTGGACAGTTTTTGTTTTATTCTCATCTAAAACAGGGATGATAGCTCATACAATAGAGATTTCAAAGGTCTTTTATTTTGAAACACTACATCAGAATGTCCTGATGTTTTCTGAGTTCTCTAGGTGGGGTGTCCTGCTATCACCCTGGAGAGAGATGCATCTTTGATACTGGACAGTTTTTGTTTTATTCTCATCTAAAAACAGGAATGATAGCTCATGCAATAGAGATTTCAGAGGTCTTTTATTTTGAAATTCTACATCAGAATGTCCTGATTCTCCCTGAGTGACTAGGTGGGGTGTCCTGCTATCACCCTGGATTGAGATGAGTCTTTGATACTGGACAGTTTTTGTTTTATTCTCATCTAAAAACAGGGATGATAGTTCATGCAATAGAGATTTCAAAGGTCTTTTATTTTGAAACTGTATATCAGAATGTCCTGATTCTCCCTGAGTGACTAGGTGGGGTGTCCTGCTATCAGCCTGGAGTGAGATGAGTCTTTGATATTGGACAATATTTGTTTTATTCTCATCTAAAAATAGGGTTGATAGCTCATATATAAAATTTCAAAGGTCTTTTATTTTGAAATTGTACATCAGAATGTCCTGATTTTGTATGAGTGACTAGGTGGGGTGTCCTGCTATCACCCTGTAGTGAGATGAGTCTTTGATACTGGACAGTGTTTGTTTTATTCCCATCTAAAAACAGGGATGATAGATCATATATGAGACTTCAAAGGTATTTTATTTTGAAACTCTAAATCAGAATGTCCTGATTCTCCCTGAGTGACTAGGTGGGGTGTCCTGCTATCACCCTGGAGTGAGATGCGTCTTTGATACTGGACAGTTTTTGTTTTATTCTCATCTAAAAACAGGGATGATAGCTCATACAGAAGAGATTTCAAAGGTATTTTATTTTGAAACTCTACATCAGAATGTCTTGATTTTTTCTGAGTGACTAGATGGGGTGTCCTGCTATCACCCTGGAGTTAGTAGAGTCTTTGATACTGGACAGTTTTTGTTTTATTCTCATCTAAAAACAGGGATGATAGCTCATGCAATAGAGATTTCAAAGGTCTTTTATTTTGAAACTGTACATGAGAATGTCCTGATTCTCCCTGAGTGACTAGGTGGGGTGTCCTGCTATCACCCTGGAGTGAGATGAGTCTTTGATATTGGACAGTATTTGTTTTGTTCTCATCTAAAAACAGGGATGATAGCTCATGCAATAGAGATTTCAGAGGTCTTTTATTTTGAAATTCTACATCAGAATGTCCTGATTCTCCCTGAGTGACTAGATGGGGTGTCCTGCTATCACCCTGGAGTGAGATGAGTCTTTGATACTGGACAGTTTGTGTTTTATTCTCATCTAAACAGAGAGGGATGATAGCTCATATATGAGATTTCAAAGGTCTTTTATTTTGAAACTCTACATCAGAATGTCCTTTTTCTTTCTGAGTGACTAGATGGGGTGTCCTTCTTTCACCATGGAGTTAGATGAGTCTTTGATATTGGACTCTATTTGTTTTATTCTCATCTAAATACAGGATTGATAGCTCATATATGAGACTTCAAAGGTATTTTATTTTGAAACTCTACATCAGAATGTCCTGATCTTTTCTGAGTGACTAGGTGGGGTGTCCTGCTATCACCCTGGAGTGAGATGAGTCTTTGATACTGGACAGTTATTGTTTTATTCTCATCTAAAAACAGGGATGATAGCTCATATATGAGATTTCAAAGGTCTTTTATTTTGAAACTCTACATCAGAATGTCCTGATTTTTTCGGAGTGACTAGAAGGGGTGTCCTGCTATCACCCTGGAGTGAGATGAGTCTTTGATACTGGATAGTTTTTGTTTTATTCTCATCTAAAAACAGGGATGATAGCTCATGCAATAGAGATATCAAAGGTCTTTTATTTTGAAACTGTACATCAGAATGTCCTGATTCTCCCTGAGTGACTAGGTGGGGTGTCATGCTATCACCCTGGAGTGAGATGAGTCTTTGATACTGGACAGTTTTTGTTTTATTCTCATCTAAATAGAGGGATGATAGCTCATATATGAGATTTCAAAGGTCTTTTATTTTGAAACTCTACATCAGAATGTCCTGATTTTCTCTGAGTGAATAGATGGGGTGTCCTGCTATCACCATGGAGTTAGATGAGTCTTTGATACTGGACAGTTTTTGTTTTATTCTCATCTAAAACAGGGATGATAGCTCATACAATAGAGATTTCAAAGGTCTTTTATTTTGAAACACTACATCAGAATGTCCTGATGTTTTCTGAGTTCTCTAGGTGGGGTGTCCTGCTATCACCCTGGAGAGAGATGCGTCTTTGATACTGGACAGTTTTTGTTTTATTCTCATCTAAAAACAGGAATGATAGCTCATGCAATAGAGATTTCAGAGGTCCTTTATTTTGAAATTCTACATCAGAATGTCCTGATTCTCCCTGAGTGACTAGGTGGGGTGTCCTGCTATCACCCTGGATTGAGATGAGTCTTTGATACTGGACAGTTTTTGTTTTATTCTCATCTAAAAACAGGGATGATAGTTCATGCAATAGAGATTTCAAAGGTCTTTTATTTTGAAACTGTATATCAGAATGTCCTGATTCTCCCTGAGTGACTAGGTGGGGTGTCCTGCTATCAGCCTGGAGTGAGATGAGTCTTTGATATTGGACAATATTTGTTTTATTCTCATCTAAAAATAGGGTTGATAGCTCATATATAAAATTTCAAAGGTCTTTTATTTTGAAATTGTAAATCAGAATGTCCTGATTTTGTATGAGTGACTAGGTGGGGTGTCCTGCTATCACCCTGTAGTGAGATGAGTCTTTGATAGTGGACAGTGTTTGTTTTATTCCCATCTAAAAACAGGGATGATAGATCATATATGAGACTTCAAAGGTATTTTATTTTGAAACTCTAAATCAGAATGTCCTGATTCTCCCTGAGTGACTAGGTGGGGTGTCCTGCTATCACCCTGGAGTGAGATGCGTCTTTGATACTGGACAGTTTTTGTTTTATTCTCATCTAAAAACAGGGATGATAGCTCATACAGAAGAGATTTCAAAGGTATTTTATTTTGAAACTCTACATCAGAATGTCTTGATTTTTTCTGAGTGACTAGATGGGGTGTCCTGCTATCACCCTGGAGTGAGTAGAGTCTTTGATACTGGACAGTTTTTGTTTTATTCTCATCTAAAAACAGGGATGATAGCTCATGCAATAGAGATTTCAAAGGTCTTTTATTTTGAAACTGTACATGAGAATGTCCTGATTCTCCCTGAGTGACTAGGTGGGGTGTCCTGCTATCACCCTGGAGTGAGATGAGTCTTTGATATTGGACAGTATTTGTTTTATTCTCATCTAAACAGAGAGGGATGATAGCTCATATATGAGATTTCAAAGGTCTTTTATTTTGAAACTCTACATCAGAATGTCCTTTTTCTTTCTGAGTGACTAGATGGGGTGTCCTGCTTTCACCATGGAGTTAGATGAGTCTTTGATATTGGACTGTATTTGTTTTATTCTCATCTAAATACAGGATTGATAGCTCATATATGAGACTTCAAAGGTATTTTATTTTGAAACTCTATATCAGAATGTCCTGATCTTTTCTGAGTGACTAGGTGGGGTGTCCTGCTATCACCCTGGAGTGAGATGAGTCTTTGATACTGGACAGTTTTTGTTTTATTCTCATCTAAAACAGGGATGATAGCTCATACAATAGAGATTTCAAAGGTCTTTTATTTTGAAATTCTATATCAGAATGTCCTGATTTTTTCGGAGTGACTAGAAGGGGTGTCCTGCTATCACCCTGGAGTGAGATGAGTCTTTGATACTGGATAGTTTTTGTTTTATTCTCATCTAAAAACAAGGATGATAGCTCATGCAATAGAGATATCAAAGGTCTTTTATTTTGAAACTGTACATCAGAATGTCCTGATTCTCCCTGAGTGACTAGGTGGGGTGTCATGCTATCACCCTGGAGTGAGATGAGTCTTTGATACTGGACAGTTATTGTTTTATTCTCATCTAAAAACAGGGATGATAGCTCATATATGAGATTTCAAAGGTCTTTTATTTTGAAACTCTACATCAGAATGTCCTGATTTTTTCGGAGTGACTAGAAGGGGTGTCCTGCTATCACCCTGGAGTGAGATGAGTCTTTGATACTGGATAGTTTTTGTTTTATTCTCATCTAAAAACAGGGATGATAGCTCATGCAATAGAGATATCAAAGGTCTTTTATTTTGAAACTGTACATCAGAATGTCCTGATTCTCCCTGAGTGACTAGGTGGGGTGTCATGCTATCACCCTGGAGTGAGATGAGTCTTTGATACTGGACAGTTTATGTTTTATTCTCATCTAAATAGAGGGATGATAGCTCATATATGAGATTTCAAAGGTCTTTTATTTTGAAACTCTACATCAGAATGTCCTGATTTTCTCTGAGTGAATAGATGGGGTGTCCTGCTATCACCATGGAGTTAGATGAGTCTTTGATACTGGACAGTTTTTGTTTTATTCTCATCTAAAACAGGAATGATAGCTCATACAATAGAGATTTCAAAGGTCTTTTATTTTGAAACACTACATCAGAATGTCCTGATGTTTTCTCAGTTCTCTAGGTGGGGTGTCCTGCTATCACCCTGGAGAGAGATGCGTCTTTGATACTGGACCGTTTTTGTTTTATTCTCATCTAAAAACAGGAATGATAGCTCATGCAATAGAGATTTCAGAGGTCTTTTATTTTGAAATTCTACATCAGAATGTCCTGATTCTCCCTGAGTGACTAGGTGGGGTGTCCTGCTATCACCCTGGATTGAGATGAGTCTTTGATACTGGACAGTTTTTGTTTTATTCTCATCTAAAAACAGGGATGATAGTTCATGCAATAGAGATTTCAAAGGTCTTTTATTTTGAAACTGTATATCAGAATGTCCTGATTCTCCCTGAGTGACTAGGTGGGGTGTCCTGCTATCAGCCTGGAGTGAGATGAGTCTTTGATATTGGACAATATTTGTTTTATTCTCATCTAAAAATAGGGTTGATAGCTCATATATAAAATTTCAAAGGTCTTTTATTTTGAAATTGTACATCAGAATGTCCTGATTTTGTATGAGTGACTAGGTGGGGTGTCCTGCTATCACCCTGTAGTGAGATGAGTCTTTGATACTGGACAGTGTTTGTTTTATTCCCATCTAAAAACAGGGATGATAGATCATATATGAGACTTCAAAGGTATTTTATTTTGAAACTCTAAATCAGAATGTCCTGATTCTCCCTGAGTGACTAGGTGGGGTGTCCTGCTATCACCCTGGAGTGAGATGCGTCTTTGATACTGGACAGTTTTTGTTTTATTCTCATCTAAAAACAGGGATGATAGCTCATACAGAAGAGATTTCAAAGGTATTTTATTTTGAAACTCTACATCAGAATGTCTTGATTTTTTCTGAGTGACTAGATGGGGTGTCCTGCTATCACCCTGGAGTGAGTAGAGTCTTTGATACTGGACAGTTTTTGTTTTATTCTCATCTAAAAACAGGGATGATAGCTCATGCAATAGAGATTTCAAAGGTCTTTTATTTTGAAACTGTACATGAGAATGTCCTGATTCTCCCTGAGTGACTAGGTGGGGTGTCCTGCTATCACCCTGGAGTGAGATGAGTCTTTGATATTGGACAGTATTTGTTTTGTTCTCATCTAAACAGAGAGGGATGATAGCTCATATATGAGATTTCAAAGGTCTTTTATTTTGAAACTCTACATCAGAATGTCCTTTTTCTTTCTGAGTGACTAGATGGGGTGTCCTGCTTTCACCATGGAGTTAGATGAGTCTTTGATATTGGACTCTATTTGTTTTATTCTCATCTAAATACAGGATTGATAGCTCATATATGAGACTTCAAAGGTATTTTATTTTGAAACTCTACATCAGAATGTCCTGATCTTTTCTGAGTGACTAGGTGGGGTGTCCTGCTATCACCCTGGAGTGAGATGAGTCTTTGATACTGGACAGTTTTTGTTTTATTCTCATCTAAAAACAGGGATGATAGCTCATGCAATAGAGATTTCAAAGGTCTTTTATTTTGAAACTGTACATGAGAATGTCCTGATTCTCCCTGAGTGACTAGGTGGGGTGTCCTGCTATCACCCTGGAGTGAGATGAGTCTTTGATATTGGACAGTATTTGTTTTGTTCTCATCTAAAAACAGGGATGATAGCTCATGCAATAGAGATTTCAGAGGTCTTTTATTTTGAAATTCTACATCAGAATGTCCTGATTCTCCCTGAGTGACTAGATGGGGTGTCCTGCTATCAGCCTGGAGTGAGATGAGTCTTTGATATTGGACAATATTTGTTTTATTCTCATCTAAAAATAGGGTTGATAGCTCATATATAAAATTTCAAAGGTATTTTATTTTGAAACTCTAAATCAGAATGTCCTGATTCTCCCTGAGTGACTAGGTGGGGTGTCCTGCTATCACCCTGGAGTGAGATGCGTCTTTGATACTGGACAGTTTTTGTTTTATTCTCATCTAAATACAGGGATGATAGCTCATACAGAAGAGATTTCAAAGGTATTTTATTTTGAAACTCTACATCAGAATGTCTTGATTTTTTCTGAGTGACTAGATGGGGTGTCCTGCTATCACCCTGGAGTGAGTAGAGTATTTGATACTGGACAGTTTTTGTTTTATTCTCATCTAAAAACAGGGATGATAGCTCATGCAATACAGATTTCAAAGGTCTTTTATTTTGAAACTGTACATGAGAATGTCCTGATTCTCCCTGAGTGACTAGGTGGGGTGTCCTGCTATCACCCTGGAGTGAGATGAGTCTTTGATATTGGACAGTATTTGTTTTGTTCTCATCTAAAAACAGGGATGATAGCTCATGCAATAGAGATTTCAGAGGTCTTTTATTTTGAAATTCTACATCAGAATGTCCTGATTCTCCCTGAGTGACTAGATGGGGTGTCCTGCTATCACCCTGGAGTGAGATGAGTCTTTGATACTGGACAGTTTTTGTTTTATTCTCATCTAAACAGAGAGGGATGATAGCTCATATATGAGATTTCAAAGGTCTTTTATTTTGAAACTCTACATCAGAATGTCCTTTTTCTTTCTGAGTGACTAGATGGGGTGTCCTGCTTTCACCATGGAGTTAGATGAGTCTTTGATATTGGACTCTATTTGTTTTATTCTCATCTAAATACAGGATTGATAGCTCATATATGAGACTTCAAAGGTATTTTATTTTGAAACTCTACATCAGAATGTCCTGATCTTTTCTGAGTGACTAGGTGGGGTGTCATGCTATCACCCTGGAGTGAGATGAGTCTTTGATACTGGACAGTTATTGTTTTATTCTCATCTAAAAACAGGGATGATAGCTCATATATGAGATTTCAAAGGTCTTTTATTTTGAAACTCTACATCAGAATGTCCTGATTTTTTCGGAGTGACTAGAAGGGGTGTCCTGCTATCACCCTGGAGTGAGATGAGTCTTTGATACTGGATAGTTTTTGTTTTATTCTCATCTAAAAACAGGGATGATAGCTCATGCAATAGAGATATCAAAGGTCTTTTATTTTGAAACTGTACATCAGAATGTCCTGATTCTCCCTGAGTGACTAGGTGGGGTGTCATGCTATCACCCTGGAGTGAGATGAGTCTTTGATACTGGACAGTTTATGTTTTATTCTCATCTAAATAGAGGGATGATAGCTCATATATGAGATTTCAAAGGTCTTTTATTTTGAAACTCTACATCAGAATGTCCTGATTTTCTCTGAGTGAATAGATGGGGTGTCCTGCTATCACCATGGAGTTAGATGAGTCTTTGATACTGGACAGTTTTTGTTTTGTTCTCATCTAAACAGAGAGGGATGATAGCTCATATATGAGATTTCAAAGGTCTTTTATTTTGAAACTCTACATCAGAATGTCCTTTTTCTTTCTGAGTGACTAGATGGGGTGTCCTGCTTTCACCATGGAGTTAGATGAGTCTTTGATATTGGACTCTATTTGTTTTATTCTCATCTAAATACAGGATTGATAGCTCATATATGAGACTTCAAAGGTATTTTATTTTGAAACTCTACATCAGAATGTCCTGATCTTTTCTGAGTGACTAGGTGGGGTGTCCTGCTATCACCCTGGAGTGAGATGAGTCTTTGATACTGGACAGTTTTTGTTTTATTCTCATCTAAAAACAGGGATGATAGCTCATGCAATAGAGATTTCAAAGGTCTTTTATTTTGAAACTGTACATGAGAATGTCCTGATTCTCCCTGAGTGACTAGGTGGGGTGTCCTGCTATCACCCTGGAGTGAGATTAGTCTTTGATATTGGACAGTATTTGTTTTGTTCTCATCTAAAAACAGGGATGATAGCTCATGCAATAGAGATTTCAGAGGTCTTTTATTTTGAAATTCTACATCAGAATGTCCTGATTCTCCCTGAGTGACTAGATGGGGTGTCCTGCTATCAGCCTGGAGTGAGATGAGTCTTTGATATTGGACAATATTTGTTTTATTCTCATCTAAAAATAGGGTTGATAGCTCATATATAAAATTTCAAAGGTATTTTATTTTGAAACTCTAAATCAGAATGTCCTGATTCTCCCTGAGTGACTAGGTGGGGTGTCCTGCTATCACCCTGGAGTGAGATGCGTCTTTGATACTGGACAGTTTTTGTTTTATTCTCATCTAAATACAGGGATGATAGCTCATACAGAAGAGATTTCAAAGGTATTTTATTTTGAAACTCTACATCAGAATGTCTTGATTTTTTCTGAGTGACTAGATGGGGTGTCCTGCTATCACCCTGGAGTGAGTAGAGTATTTGATACTGGACAGTTTTTGTTTTATTCTCATCTAAAAACAGGGATGATAGCTCATGCAATACAGATTTCAAAGGTCTTTTATTTTGAAACTGTACATGAGAATGTCCTGATTCTCCCTGAGTGACTAGGTGGGGTGTCCTGCTATCACCCTGGAGTGAGATGAGTCTTTGATATTGGACAGTATTTGTTTTGTTCTCATCTAAAAACAGGGATGATAGCTCATGCAATAGAGATTTCAGAGGTCTTTTATTTTGAAATTCTACATCAGAATGTCCTGATTCTCCCTGAGTGACTAGATGGGGTGTCCTGCTATCACCCTGGAGTGAGATGAGTCTTTGATACTGGACAGTTTTTGTTTTATTCTCATCTAAACAGAGAGGGATGATAGCTCATATATGAGATTTCAAAGGTCTTTTATTTTGAAACTCTACATCAGAATGTCCTTTTTCTTTCTGAGTGACTAGATGGGGTGTCCTGCTTTCACCATGGAGTTAGATGAGTCTTTGATATTGGACTCTATTTGTTTTATTCTCATCTAAATACAGGATTGATAGCTCATATATGAGACTTCAAAGGTATTTTATTTTGAAACTCTACATCAGAATGTCCTGATCTTTTCTGAGTGACTAGGTGGGGTGTCATGCTATCACCCTGGAGTGAGATGAGTCTTTGATACTGGACAGTTATTGTTTTATTCTCATCTAAAAACAGGGATGATAGCTCATATATGAGATTTCAAAGGTCTTTTATTTTGAAACTCTACATCAGAATGTCCTGATTTTTTCGGAGTGACTAGAAGGGGTGTCCTGCTATCACCCTGGAGTGAGATGAGTCTTTGATACTGGATAGTTTTTGTTTTATTCTCATCTAAAAACAGGGATGATAGCTCATGCAATAGAGATATCAAAGGTCTTTTATTTTGAAACTGTACATCAGAATGTCCTGATTCTCCCTGAGTGACTAGGTGGGGTGTCATGCTATCACCCTGGAGTGAGATGAGTCTTTGATACTGGACAGTTTATGTTTTATTCTCATCTAAATAGAGGGATGATAGCTCATATATGAGATTTCAAAGGTCTTTTATTTTGAAACTCTACATCAGAATGTCCTGATTTTCTCTGAGTGAATAGATGGGGTGTCCTGCTATCACCATGGAGTTAGATGAGTCTTTGATACTGGACAGTTTTTGTTTTATTCTCATCTAAAACAGGAATGATAGCTCATACAATAGAGATTTCAAAGGTCTTTTATTTTGAAACACTACATCAGAATGTCCTGATGTTTTCTCAGTTCTCTAGGTGGGGTGTCCTGCTATCACCCTGGAGAGAGATGCGTCTTTGATACTGGACCGTTTTTGTTTTATTCTCATCTAAAAACAGGAATGATAGCTCATGCAATAGAGATTTCAGAGGTCTTTTATTTTGAAATTCTACATCAGAATGTCCTGATTCTCCCTGAGTGACTAGGTGGGGTGTCCTGCTATCACCCTGGATTGAGATGAGTCTTTGATACTGGACAGTTTTTGTTTTATTCTCATCTAAAAACAGGGATGATAGTTCATGCAATAGAGATTTCAAAGGTCTTTTATTTTGAAACTGTATATCAGAATGTCCTGATTCTCCCTGAGTGACTAGGTGGGGTGTCCTGCTATCAGCCTGGAGTGAGATGAGTCTTTGATATTGGACAATATTTGTTTTATTCTCATCTAAAAATAGGGTTGATAGCTCATATATAAAATTTCAAAGGTCTTTTATTTTGAAATTGTACATCAGAATGTCCTGATTTTGTATGAGTGACTAGGTGGGGTGTCCTGCTATCACCCTGTAGTGAGATGAGTCTTTGATACTGGACAGTGTTTGTTTTATTCCCATCTAAAAACAGGGATGATAGATCATATATGAGACTTCAAAGGTATTTTATTTTGAAACTCTAAATCAGAATGTCCTGATTCTCCCTGAGTGACTAGGTGGGGTGTCCTGCTATCACCCTGGAGTGAGATGCGTCTTTGATACTGGACAGTTTTTGTTTTATTCTCATCTAAAAACAGGGATGATAGCTCATACAGAAGAGATTTCAAAGGTATTTTATTTTGAAACTCTACATCAGAATGTCTTGATTTTTTCTGAGTGACTAGATGGGGTGTCCTGCTATCACCCTGGAGTGAGTAGAGTCTTTGATACTGGACAGTTTTTGTTTTATTCTCATCTAAAAACAGGGATGATAGCTCATGCAATAGAGATTTCAAAGGTCTTTTATTTTGAAACTGTACATGAGAATGTCCTGATTCTCCCTGAGTGACTAGGTGGGGTGTCCTGCTATCACCCTGGAGTGAGATGAGTCTTTGATATTGGACAGTATTTGTTTTGTTCTCATCTAAACAGAGAGGGATGATAGCTCATATATGAGATTTCAAAGGTCTTTTATTTTGAAACTCTACATCAGAATGTCCTTTTTCTTTCTGAGTGACTAGATGGGGTGTCCTGCTTTCACCATGGAGTTAGATGAGTCTTTGATATTGGACTCTATTTGTTTTATTCTCATCTAAATACAGGATTGATAGCTCATATATGAGACTTCAAAGGTATTTTATTTTGAAACTCTACATCAGAATGTCCTGATCTTTTCTGAGTGACTAGGTGGGGTGTCCTGCTATCACCCTGGAGTGAGATGAGTCTTTGATACTGGACAGTTTTTGTTTTATTCTCATCTAAAAACAGGGATGATAGCTCATGCAATAGAGATTTCAAAGGTCTTTTATTTTGAAACTGTACATGAGAATGTCCTGATTCTCCCTGAGTGACTAGGTGGGGTGTCCTGCTATCACCCTGGAGTGAGATGAGTCTTTGATATTGGACAGTATTTGTTTTGTTCTCATCTAAAAACAGGGATGATAGCTCATGCAATAGAGATTTCAGAGGTCTTTTATTTTGAAATTCTACATCAGAATGTCCTGATTCTCCCTGAGTGACTAGATGGGGTGTCCTGCTATCAGCCTGGAGTGAGATGAGTCTTTGATATTGGACAATATTTGTTTTATTCTCATCTAAAAATAGGGTTGATAGCTCATATATAAAATTTCAAAGGTATTTTATTTTGAAACTCTAAATCAGAATGTCCTGATTCTCCCTGAGTGACTAGGTGGGGTGTCCTGCTATCACCCTGGAGTGAGATGCGTCTTTGATACTGGACAGTTTTTGTTTTATTCTCATCTAAATACAGGGATGATAGCTCATACAGAAGAGATTTCAAAGGTATTTTATTTTGAAACTCTACATCAGAATGTCTTGATTTTTTCTGAGTGACTAGATGGGGTGTCCTGCTATCACCCTGGAGTGAGTAGAGTATTTGATACTGGACAGTTTTTGTTTTATTCTCATCTAAAAACAGGGATGATAGCTCATGCAATACAGATTTCAAAGGTCTTTTATTTTGAAACTGTACATGAGAATGTCCTGATTCTCCCTGAGTGACTAGGTGGGGTGTCCTGCTATCACCCTGGAGTGAGATGAGTCTTTGATATTGGACAGTATTTGTTTTGTTCTCATCTAAAAACAGGGATGATAGCTCATGCAATAGAGATTTCAGAGGTCTTTTATTTTGAAATTCTACATCAGAATGTCCTGATTCTCCCTGAGTGACTAGATGGGGTGTCCTGCTATCACCCTGGAGTGAGATGAGTCTTTGATACTGGACAGTTTTTGTTTTATTCTCATCTAAACAGAGAGGGATGATAGCTCATATATGAGATTTCAAAGGTCTTTTATTTTGAAACTCTACATCAGAATGTCCTTTTTCTTTCTGAGTGACTAGATGGGGTGTCCTGCTTTCACCATGGAGTTAGATGAGTCTTTGATATTGGACTCTATTTGTTTTATTCTCATCTAAATACAGGATTGATAGCTCATATATGAGACTTCAAAGGTATTTTATTTTGAAACTCTACATCAGAATGTCCTGATCTTTTCTGAGTGACTAGGTGGGGTGTCCTGCTATCACCCTGGAGTGAGATGAGTCTTTGATACTGGACAGTTTTTGTTTTATTCTCATCTAAAAACAGGGATGATAGCTCATGCAATAGAGATTTCAAAGGTCTTTTATTTTGAAACTGTACATGAGAATGTCCTGATTCTCCCTGAGTGACTAGGTGGGGTGTCCTGCTATCACCCTGGAGTGAGATGAGTCTTTGATACTGGATAGTTTTTGTTTTATTCTCATCTAAAAACAGGGATTATAGCTCATGCAATAGAGATTTCAAAGGTCTTTTATTTTGAAATTCTACATCAGAATGTCCTGATTTTTTCGGAGTGACTAGAAGGGGTGTCCTGCTATCAACCTGGAGTGAGATGAGTCTTTGATACTGGATAGTTTTTGTTTTATTATCATCTACATACAGGGATGATAGCTCATACAATAGAGATATCAAAGGTCTTTTATTTTGAAACTCTACATCAGAATGTCCTGATTTTTTCTGAGTGAATAGATGGGGTGTCCTGCTATCACCATGGAGTTAGATGAGTCTTTGATACTGGACAGTGTTTGTTTTATTCCCATCTAAAAACAGGGGTGATAGCTCATATATGAGACTTCAAAGGTATTTTATTTTGAAACTCTAAATCAGAATGTCCTGATTTTTTCCGAGTGACTAGGTGGGGTGTCGTGCTATCACCCTGGAGTGAGATGAGTCTTTGATACTGGACATTTTTTGTTTTATTCTCATCTAAAACAGTGATGATAGCTCATACAATAGAGATTTCAAAGGTCTTTTATTTTGAAATTCTACATCAGAATGTCCTGATTTGTTCGGAGTGACTAGAAGGGGTGTCCTGATATCACCCTGGAGTGAGATGAGTCTTTGATACTGGATAGTTTTTGTTTTATTCTCATCTAAAAACAGGGATGATAGCTCATGCAATAGAGATATCAAAGGTCTTTTATTTTGAAACTGTACATCAGAATGTCCTGATTCTCCCTGAGTGACTAGGTGGGGTGTCATGCTATCACCCTGGAGTGAGATGAGTCTTTGATACTCAACAGTTTTTGTTTTATTCTCATCTAAAGAGAGGGATGATAGCTCATATATGAGATTTCAAAGGTATTTTATTTTGAAACTCTACATCAGAATGTCCTGATTTTCTCTGAGTGACTAGGTGGGGTGTCCTGCTATCACCCTGGAGTGAGATGAGTCTTTGATACTGGATTGTTTTTATTTTATTCTCATCTAAAAACAGGGATGATAGCTCATACAATAGAGATGTCAAAGGTCTTATATTCTGAAACTGTACATCAGAATGTCCTGATTCTCCCTGAGTGACTAGGTGGGGTGTCATGCTATCACCCTGGAGTGAGATGAGTCTTTGATACTGGACAGTTATTGTTTTATTCTCATCTAAAAACAGGGATGATAGCTCATATATGAGATTTCAAAGGTCTTTTATTTTGAAACTCTACATCAGAGTGTCCTTTTTCTTTCTGAGTGACTAGATGGGGTGTCCTGCTTTCACCATGGAGTTAGATGAGTCTTTGATATTGGACTCTATTTGTTTTATTCTCATCTAAAAACAGGATTGATAGCTCATATATGAGACTTCAAAGGTATTTTATTTTGAAACTCTACATCAGAATGTCCTTTTTCTTTCTGAGTGACTAGATGGGGTGTCCTGCTTTCACCATGGAGTTAGATGAGTCTTTGATACTGGACAGTTTTTGTTTTATTCCCATCTAAAAACAGGGATGACAGCTCATATATGAGACTTCAAAGGTATTTTATTTTGAAACTCTAAATCAGAATGTCCTGATTTTTTCTGAGTGACTAGGTGGGGTGTCCTGCTATCACCCTGGAGTCAGATGAGTCTTTGATACTGGACAGTGTTTGTTTTATTCCCATCTAAAAACAGGGATGATAGATCATATATGAGAATTCAAAGGTATTTTATTTTGAAACTCTAAATCAGAATGTCCTGATTCTCCCTGAGTGACTAGGTGGGGTGTCCTGCTATCACCCTGGATTGAGATGAGTCTTTGATACTGGACAGTTTTTGTTTTATTCTCATCTAAACAGAGAGGGATGATAGCTCATATATGAGATTTCAAAGGTCTTTTATTTTGAAACTCTAAATCAGAATGTCCTTTTTTTTCTGATTGACTAGATGGGGTGTCCTGCTTTCACCATGGAGTTTGATGAGTCTTTGATATTGGACTCTATTTGTTTTATTATCATCTAAAAACAGGATTGATAGCTCATATATGAGACTTCAAAGGTATGTTATTTTGAAACTCTACATCAGAATGTCCTGATCTTTTCTGAGTGACTAGGTGGGGTGTCCTGCTATCACCCTGGAGTGAGATGAGTCTTTGATACTGGACAGTTTTTGTTTTATTCTCGTCTAAACAGAGAGGGATGATAGCTCATATATGAGATTTCAAAGGTCTTTTATTTTGAAACTCTACATCAGAATGTCCGGATTTTTTCTTAGTGAATAGATGGGGTGTCCTGCTATCACCATGGAGTTAGATGAGTCTTTGATACTGGACA
Source organism: Notothenia rossii (assembly GCF_949606895.1). Lineage (NCBI taxonomy): Eukaryota > Metazoa > Chordata > Actinopteri > Perciformes > Nototheniidae > Notothenia > Notothenia rossii. Next base: position 45,354,550 of record NC_136902.1, read on the forward strand.
GTGTTTGTTTTTATTCCCATCTAAAAACAGGGATGATAGCTCATATAAGAGACTTCAAAGGTATTTTATTTTGAAACTCTAAATCAGAATGTCCTGATTTTTTCTGAGTGACTAGGTGGGGTGTCCTGCTATCACCCTGGAGTGAGATGAGTCTTTGATACTGGACAGTTTTTGTTTTATTCTCATCTAAAAACAGGGATGATAGCTCATACAATAGAGATTTCAAAGGTCTTTTATTTTGAAATTCTACATCAGAATGTCCTGATTTTTTCGGAGTGACTAGAAGGGGTGTCCTGCTATCACCCTGGAGTGAGATGAGTCTTTGATACTGGATAGTCTTTGTTTTATTCTCATCTAAAAACAGGGATGATAGCTCATGCAATAGAGATATCAAAGGTCTTTTATTTTGAAACTGTACATCAGAATGTCCTGATTCTCCCTGAGTGACTAGGTGGGGTGTCATGCTATCACCCTGGAGTGAGATGAGTCTTTGATACTGGACAGTTATTGTTTTATTCTCATCTAAAGAGAGGGATGATAGCTCATATATGAGATTTCAAAGGTCTTTTATTTTGAAACTCTACATCAGAATGTCCTGATTTTCTCTGAGTGAATAGATGGGGTGTCGTTCTATCACCCTGGAGTGAGATGAGTCTTTGATACTGGACAGTTTTTGTTTTATTCTCATCTAAAACAGGGATGATAGCTCATACAATAGAGATTTAAAATGTCTTTTATTTTGAAACACTACATCAGAATGTCCTGATGTTTTCTGAGTTCTCTAGGTGGGGTGTCCTGCTATCACCCTGGAGTGAGATGCGTCTTTGATACTGGACAGTTTTTGTTTTATTCTCATCTAAAAACAGGAATGATAGCTCATGCAATAGAGATTTCATAGGTCTTTTATTTTGAAATTCTACATCAGAATGTCCTGATTCTCCCTGAGTGACTAGGTGGGGTGTCCTGCTATCACCCTGGATTGAGATGAGTCTTTGATACTGGACAGTTTTTGTTTTATTCTCATCTAAAAACAGGAATGATAGTTCATGCAATAGAGATTTCAAAGGTCTTTTATTTTGAAACTGTACATCAGAATGTCCTGATTCTCCCTGAGTGACTAGGTGGGGTGTCCTGCTATCAGCCTGGAGTGAGATGAGTCTTTGATATTGGACAATATTTGTTTTATTCTCATCTAAAAATAGGGATGATAGCTCATATATAAAATGTCAAAGGTCTTTTATTTTGAAATTGTACATCAGAATGTCCTGATTTTGTATGAGTGACTAGGTGGGGTGTCCTGCTATCACCCTGTAGTGAGATGAGTCTTTGATACTGGACAGTGTTTGTTTTATTCCCATCTAAAAACAGGGATGATAGATCATATATGAGACTTCAAAGGTATTTTATTTTGAAACTCTAAATCAGAATGTCCTGATTCTCCCTGAGTGACTAGGTGGGGTGTCCTGCTATCACCCTGGAGTGAGTAGAGTCTTTGATATTTTACAGTTTTTGTTTTATTCTCATCTAAAAACAGGGATGATAGCTCATGCAATAGAGATTTCAAAGGTCTTTTATTTTGAAACTGTACATGAGAATGTCCTGATTCTCCCTGAGTGACTAGGTGGGGTGTCCTGCTATCACCCTGGAGTGAGATGAGTCTTTGATATTGGACAGTATTTGTTTTGTTCTCATCTAAAAACAGGGATGATAGCTCATGCAATAGAGATTTCAGAGGTCTTTTATTTTGAAATTCTACATCAGAATGTCCTGATTCTCCCTGAGTGACTAGATGGGGTGTCCTGCTATCACCCTGGAGTGAGATGAGTCTTTGATACTGGACAGTTTTTGTTTTATTCTCATCTAAACAGAGAGGGATGATAGCTCATATATGAGATTTCAAAGGTCTTTTATTTTGAAACTCTACATCAGAATGTCCTTTTTCTTTCTGAGTGACTAGATGGGGTGTCCTGCTTTCACCATGGAGTTAGATGAGTCTTTGATATTGGACTCTATTTGTTTTATTCTCATCTAAAAACAGGATTGATAGCTCATATATGAGACTTCAAAGGTATTTTATTTTGAAACTCTACATCAGAATGTCCTGATCTTTTCTGAGTGACTAGGTGGGGTGTCCTGCTATCACCGTGGAGTGAGATGCGTCTTTGATACTGGACAGTTTTTGTTTTATTCTCATCTAAAAACAGGGATGATAGCTCATACAAAAGAGATTTCAAAGGTATTTTATTTTGAAACTCTACATCAGAATGTCTTGATTTTTTCTGAGTGACTAGATGGGGTGTCCTGCTATCACCCTGGAGTGAGATGAGTCTTTATACTGGACAGTTTTTGTTTTATTCTCATCTAAAAACAGGGATGATAGCTCTTGCAATAGAGATTTCAAAGGTCTTTTATTTTGAAACTGTACATGAGAATGTCCTGATTCTCCCTGAGTGACTAGGTGGGGTGTCCTGCTATCACCCTGGAGTGAGATGAGTCTTTGATATTGGACAGTATTTGTTTTGTTCTCATCTAAAAACAGGGATGATAGCTCATGCAATTGAGATTTCAGAGGTCTTTTATATTTTGAAATTCTACATCAGAATGTCCTGATTCTCCCTGAGTGACTAGGTGGGGTGTCCTGCTATCACCCTGGATTCAGATGAGTCTTTGATACTGGAGAGTTTTTGTTTTATTCTCATCTAAAAACAGGGATGATAGCTCATGCAATAGAGATTTCAAAGGTCTTTTATTTTGAAACTGTACATCAGAATGTCCTGATTCTCCCTGAGTGACTAGGTGGGGTGTCCTGCTATCAGCCTGGAGTGAGATGAGTCTTTGATATTGGACAATATTTGTTTTATTCTCATCTAAAAATAGGGATGATAGCTCATATATAAAATGTCAAAGGTCTTTTATTTTGAAACTGTACATCAGAATGTCCTGATTTTTTATGAGTGACTAGGTGGGGTGTCCTGCTATCACCCTGTAGTGAGATGAGTCTTTGATACTGGACAGTGTTTGTTTTATTCCCATCTAAAAACAGGGATGATAGATCATATATGAGACTTCAAAGGTATTTTATTTTGAAACTCTAAATCAGAATGTCCTGATTCTCCCTGAGTGACTAGGTGGGGTGTCCTGCTATCACCCTGGAGTGAGATGCGTCTTTGATACTGGACAGTTTTTGTTTTATTCTCATCTAAAAACAGGGATGATAGCTCATACAAAAGAGATTTCAAAGGTATTTTATTTTGAAACTCTACATCAGAATGTCTTGATTTTTTCTGAGTGACTAGATGGGGTGTCCTGCTATCACCCTGGAGTGAGATGAGTCTTTGATACTGGACAGTTTTTGTTTTATTCTCATCTAAAAACAGGGATGATAGCTCATGCAATAGAGATTTCAAAGGTCTTTTATTTTGAAACTGTACATGAGAATGTCCTGATTCTCCCTGAGTGACTAGGTGGGGTGTCCTGCTATCACCCTGGAGTGAGATGAGTCTTTGATACTGGACAGTTTTTGTTTTATTCTCATCTAAAAACAGGGATGATAGCTCATGCAATAGAGATTTCAAAGGTCTTTTATTTTGAAACTGTACATCAGAATGTCCTGATTCTCCCTGAGTGACTAGGTGGGGTGTCCTGCTATCAGCCTGGAGTGAGATGAGTCTTTGATATTGGACAGTATTTGTTTTATTCTCATCTAAAAATAGGGATGATAGCTCATATATAAAATTTCAAAGGTCTTTTATTTTGAAACTGTACATCAGAATGTCCTGATTCTCCCTGAGTGACTAGGTGGGGTGTCCTGCTATCAGCCTGGAGTGAGATGAGTCTTTGATATTGGACAATATTTGTTTTATTCTCATCTAAAAATAGGGATGATAGCTCATATATAAAATGTCAAAGGTCTTTTATTTTGAAATTGTACATCAGAATGTCCTGATTTTGTATGAGTGACTAGGTGGGGTGTCCTGCTATCACCCTGTAGTGAGATGAGTCTTTGATACTGGACAGTGTTTGTTTTATTCCCATCTAAAAACAGGGATGATAGATCATATATGAGACTTCAAAGGTATTTTATTTTGAAACTCTAAATCAGAATGTCCTGATTCTCCCTGAGTGACTAGGTGGGGTGTCCTGCTATCACCCTGGAGTGAGATGCGTCTTTGATACTGGACAGTTTTTGTTTTATTCTCATCTAAAAACAGGGATGATAGCTCATACAAAAGAGATTTCAAAGGTATTTTATTTTGAAACTCTACATCAGAATGTCTTGATTTTTTCTGAGTGACTAGATGGGGTGTCCTGCTATCACCCTGGAGTGAGATGAGTCTTTATACTGGACAGTTTTTGTTTTATTCTCATCTAAAAACAGGGATGATAGCTCTTGCAATAGAGATTTCAAAGGTATTTTATTTTGAAACTGTACATGAGAATGTCCTGATTCTCCCTGAGTGACTAGGTGGGGTGTCCTGCTATCACCCTGGAGTGAGATGAGTCTTTGATATTGGACAGTATTTGTTTTGTTCTCATCTAAAAACAGGGATGATAGCTCATGCAATTGAGATTTCAGAGGTCTTTTATATTTTGAAATTCTACATCAGAATGTCCTGATTCTCCCTGAGTGACTAGGTGGGGTGTCCTGCTATCACCCTGGATTCAGATGAGTCTTTGATACTGGACAGTTTTTGTTTTATTCTCATCTAAAAACAGGGATGATAGCTCATGCAATAGAGATTTCAAAGGTCTTTTATTTTGAAACTGTACATCAGAATGTCCTGATTCTCCCTGAGTGACTAGGTGGGGTGTCCTGCTATCACCCTGGAGTGAGATGAGTCTTTGATATTGGACAGTGTTTGTTTTATTCCCATCTAAAAACAGGGATGATAGATCATATATGAGACTTCAAAGGTATTTTATTTTGAAACTCTAAATCAGAATGTCCTGATTCTCCCTGAGTGACTAGGTGGGGTGTCCTGCTATCACCCTGGAGTGAGATGCGTCTTTGATACTGGACAGTTTTTGTTTTATTCTCATCTAAAAACAGGGATGATAGCTCATACAAAAGAGATTTCAAAGGTATTTTATTTTGAAACTCTACATCAGAATGTCTTGATTTTTTCTGAGTGACTAGATGGGGTGTCCTGCTATCACCCTGGAGTGAGATGAGTCTTTGATAATGGACAGTTTTTGTTTTATTCTCATCTAAAAACAGGGATGATAGCTCATGCAATAGAGATTTCAAAGGTCTTTTATTTTGAAACTGTACATCAGAATGTCCTGATTCTCCCTGAGTGACTAGGTGGGGTGTCCTGCTATCAGCCTGGAGTGAGATGAGTCTTTGATATTGGACAGTATTTGTTTTATTCTCATCTAAAAATAGGGATGATAGCTCATATATAAAATTTCAAAGGTCTTTTATTTTGAAACTGTACATCAGAATGTCCTGATTCTCCCTGAGTGACTAGGTGGGGTGTCCTGCTATCACCCTGGAGTGAGATGAGTCTTTGATACTGGACAGTTTTTGTTTTATTCTCATCTAAAAACAGGGATGATAGCTCATGCAATAGAGATTTCAAAGGTCTTTTATTTTGAAACTGTACATCAGAATGTCCTGATTCTCCCTGAGTGACTAGGTGGGGTGTCCTGCTATCAGCCTGGAGTGAGATGAGTCTTTGATATTGGACAGTATTTGTTTTATTCTCATCTAAAAATAGGGATGATAGCTCATATATAAAATGTCAAAGGTCTTTTATTTTGAAACTGTACATCAGAATGTCCCGATTCTCCCTGAGTGACTAGGTGGGGTGTCCTGCTATCACCCTGGAGTGAGATGAGTCTTTGATACTGGACAGTTTTTGTTTTATTCTCATCTAAAACAGGGATGATAGCTCATACAATAGAGATTTCAAAGGTCTTTTATTTTGAAATTCTACATCAGAATGTCCTGATTTTTTCGGAGTGACTAGAAGGGGTGTCCTGCTATCACCCTGGAGTAAGATGAGTCTTTGATACTGGATAGTTTTTGTTTTATTCTCATCTAAAAACAGGGATGATAGCTCATGCAATAGAGATTTCAAAGGTCTTTTATTTTGAAATTCTACATCAGAATGTCCTGATTTTTTCGGAGTGACTAGAAGGGGTGTCCTGCTATCACCCTGGAGTGAGATGAGTCTTTGATACTGGATAGTTTTTGTTTTATTATCATCTACAAACAGGGATGATAGCTCTTACAATAGAGATATCAAAGGTCTTTTATTTTGAAATTGTACATCAGAATGTCCTGATTCTCCCTGAATGACTAGGTGGGGTGTCATGCTATCACCCTGGAGTGAGATGAGTCTTTGATACTGGACAGTTATTGTTTTATTCTCATCTAAAAACAGGGATGATAGCTCATATATGAGACTTCAAAGGTATTTTATTTTGAAACTCTACATCAGAATGTCCTGATTTTTTCTGAGTGACTAGGTGGGGTGTCCTGCTATCACCCTGGATTGAGATGTGTCTTTGATACTGGACTGTTTTTGTTTTATTCTCATCTAAAAACAGGGATGATAGCTCATGCAATAGAGATTTCAAAGGTCTTTTATTTTGAAACTGTATATCAGAATGTCCTGATTCTCCCTGAGTGACTAGGTGGGGTGTCCTGCTATCAGCCTGGAGTGAGATGAGTCTTTGATACTGGACAGTGTTTGTTTTATTCCCATCTAAAAACAGGGATGATAGATCATATATGAGACTTCAAAGGTATTTTATTTTGAAACTCTAAATCAGAATGTCCTGATTCTCCCTGAGTGACTAGGTGGGGTGTCCTGCTATCACCCTGGAGTGAGATGCGTCTTTGATACTGGACAGTTTTTGTTTTATTCTCATCTAAAAACAGGGATGATAGCTCATACAAAAGAGATTTCAAAGGTATTTTATTTTGAAACTCTACATCAGAATGTCTTGATTTTTTCTGAGTGACTAGATGGGGTGTCCTGCTATCACCCTGGAGTGAGATGAGTCTTTGATACTGGACAGTTTTTGTTTTATTCTCATCTAAAAACAGGGATGATAGCTCTTGCAATAGAGATTTCAAAGGTCTTTTATTTTGAAACTGTACATGAGAATGTCCTGATTCTCCCTGAGTGACTAGGTGTGGTGTCCTGCTATCACCCTGGAGTGAGATGAGTCTTTGATATTGGACAGTATTTGTTTTGTTCTCATCTAAAAACAGGGATGATAGATCATATATGAGACTTCAAAGGTATTTTATTTTGAAACTCTAAATCAGAATGTCCTGATTCTCCCTGAGTGACTAGGTGGGGTGTCCTGCTATCACCCTGGAGTGAGATGCGTCTTTGATACTGGACAGTTTTTGTTTTATTCTCATCTAAAAACAGGGATGATAGCTCATACAAAAGAGATTTCAAAGGTATTTTATTTTGAAACTCTACATCAGAATGTCTTGATTTTTTCTGAGTGACTAGATGGGGTGTCCTGCTATCACCCTGGAGTGAGATGAGTCTTTGATACTGGACAGTTTTTGTTTTATTCTCATCTAAAAACAGGGATGATAGCTCTTGCAATAGAGATTTCAAAGGTCTTTTATTTTGAAACTGTACATGAGAATGTCCTGATTCTCCCTGAGTGACTAGGTGGGGTGTCCTGCTATCACCCTGGAGTGAGATGAGTCTTTGATATTGGACAGTATTTGTTTTGTTCTCATCTAAAAACAGGGATGATAGCTCATGCAATTGAGATTTCAGAGGTCTTTTATATTTTGAAATTCTACATCAGAATGTCCTGATTCTCCCTGAGTGACTAGGTGGGGTGTCCTGCTATCACCCTGGATTCAGATGAGTCTTTGATACTGGACAGTTTTTGTTTTATTCTCATCTAAAAACAGGGATGATAGCTCATGCAATAGAGATTTCAAAGGTCTTTTATTTTGAAACTGTACATCAGAATGTCCTGATTCTCCCTGAGTGACTAGGTGGGGTGTCCTGCTATCAGCCTGGAGTGAGATGAGTCTTTGATATTGGACAATATTTGTTTTATTCTCATCTAAAAATAGGGATGATAGCTCATATATAAAATGTCAAAGGTCTTTTATTTTGAAACTGTACATCAGAATGTCCTGATTTTTTATGAGTGACTAGGTGGGGTGTCCTGCTATCACCCTGTAGTGAGATGAGTCTTTGATACTGGACAGTGTTTGTTTTATTCCCATCTAAAAACAGGGATGATAGATCATATATGAGACTTCAAAGGTATTTTATTTTGAAACTCTAAATCAGAATGTCCTGATTCTCCCTGAGTGACTAGGTGGGGTGTCCTGCTATCACCCTGGAGTGAGATGAGTCTTTGATAATGGACAGTTTTTGTTTTATTCTCATCTAAAAACAGGGATGATAGCTCATGCAATAGAGATTTCAAAGGTCTTTTATTTTGAAACTGTACATGAGAATGTCCTGATTCTCCCTGAGTGACTAGGTGGGGTGTCCTGCTATCACCCTGGAGTGAGATGAGTCTTTGATACTGGACAGTTTTTGTTTTATTCTCATCTAAAAACAGGGATGATAGCTCATGCAATAGAGATTTCAAAGGTCTTTTATTTTGAAACTGTACATCAGAATGTCCTGATTCTCCCTGAGTGACTAGGTGGGGTGTCCTGCTATCAGCCTGGAGTGAGATGAGTCTTTGATATTGGACAGTATTTGTTTTATTCTCATCTAAAAATAGGGATGATAGCTCATATATAAAATTTCAAAGGTCTTTTATTTTGAAACTGTACATCAGAATGTCCTGATTCTCCCTGAGTGACTAGGTGGGGTGTCCTGCTATCACCCTGGAGTGAGATGAGTCTTTGATACTGAACAGTTTTTGTTTTATTCTCATCTAAAAACAGGGATGATAGCTCATGCAATAGAGATTTCAAAGGTCTTTTATTTTGAAACTGTACATCAGAATGTCCTGATTCTCCCTGAGTGACTAGGTGGGGTGTCCTGCTATCAGCCTGGAGTGAGATGAGTCTTTGATATTGGACAGTATTTGTTTTATTCTCATCTAAAAATAGGGATGATAGCTCATATATAAAATTTCAAAGGTCTTTTATTTTGAAACTGTACATCAGAATGTCCCGATTCTCCCTGAGTGACTAGGTGGGGTGTCCTGCTATCACCCTGGAGTGAGATGAGTCTTTGATACTGGACAGTTTTTGTTTTATTCTCATCTAAAACAGGGATGATAGCTCATACAATAGAGATTTCAAAGGTCTTTTATTTTGAAATTCTACATCAGAATGTCCTGATTTTTTCGGAGTGACTAGAAGGGGTGTCCTGCTATCACCCTGGAGTAAGATGAGTCTTTGATACTGGATAGTTTTTGTTTTATTCTCATCTAAAAACAGGGATGATAGCTCATGCAATAGAGATTTCAAAGGTCTTTTATTTTGAAATTCTACATCAGAATGTCCTGATTTTTTCGGAGTGACTAGAAGGGGTGTCCTGCTATCAACCTGGAGTGAGATGAGTTTTTGATACTGGATAGTTTTTGTTTTATTATCATCTACAAACAGGGATGATAGCTCATACAATAGAGATATCAAAGGTCTTTTATTTTGAAATTGTACATCAGAATGTCCTGATTCTCCCTGAATGACTAGGTGGGGTGTCATGCTATCACCCTGGAGTGAGATGAGTCTTTGATACTGGACAGTTATTGTTTTATTCTCATCTAAAAACAGGGATGATAGCTCATATATGAGACTTCAAAGGTATTTTATTTTGAAACTCTACATCAGAATGTCCTGATTTTTTCTGAGTGACTAGGTGGGGTGTCCTGCTATCACCCTGGATTGAGATGTGTCTTTGATACTGGACTGTTTTTGTTTTATTCTCATCTAAAAACAGGGATGATAGCTCATGCAATAGATATTTCAAAGGTCTTTTATTTTGAAATTCTACATCAGAATGTCCTGATTTTTTCTGAGTGACTAGAAGGAGTGTCCTGCTATCACCCTGGAGTAAGATGAGTCTTTGATACTGGATAGTGTTTGTTTTATTCTCATCTACAAACAGGGATGATAGCTCATACAATAGAGATATCAAAGGTCTTTTATTTTGAAACTGTACATCAGAATGTCCTGATTCTCCCTGAATGACTAGGTGGGGTGTCATGCTATCACCCTGGAGTGAGATGAGTCTTTGATACTGGACAGTTATTGTTTTATTCTCATCTAAAAACAGGGATGATAGCTCATATATGAGACTTCAAAGGTATTTTATTTTGAAACTCTACATCAGAATGTCCTGATTTTTTCTGAGTGACTAGGTGGGGTGTCCTGCTATCACCCTGGATTGAGATGTGTCTTTGATACTGGACTGTTTTTGTTTTATTCTCATCTAAAAACAGGGATGATAGCTCATGCAATAGAGATTTCAAAGGTCTTTTATTTTGAAACAGTATATCAGAATGTCCTGATTCTCCCTGAGTGACTAGGTGGGGTGTCCTGCTATCAGCCTGGAGTGAGATGAGTCTTTGATATTGAACATTATTCGTTTTATTCTCATCTAAAAATAGGGATGATAGATCATATATAACATTTCAAAGGTCTTTTATTTTGAAACTGTACATCAGAATGTCCTGATTTTTTCTGAGTGACTAGGTGGGGTGTCCTGCTATCACCCTGTAGTGAGATGAGTCTTTGATACTGGACAGTGTTTGTTTTATTCCCATCTAAAAACAGGGATGATAGATCATATATGAGACTTCAAAGGTATTTTATTTTGAAACTCTAAATCACAATGTCCTGATTCTCCCTGAGTGACTAGGTGGGGTGTCCTGCTATCACCCTGGAGTGAGATGCGTCTTTGATACTGGACAGTTTTTGTTTTATTCTCATCTAAAAACAGGGATGATAGCTCATACAAAAGAGATTTCAAAGGTATTTTATTTTGAAACTCTACATCAGAATGTCTTGATTTTTTCTGAGTGACTAGATGGGGTGTCCTGCTATCACCCTGGAGTGAGATGAGTCTTTGATACTGGACAGTTTTTGTTTTATTCTCATCTAAAAACAGGGATGATAGCTCATGCAATTGAGATTTCAGAGGTCTTTTATTTTGAAATTCTACATCAGAATGTCCTGATTCTCCCTGAGTGACTAGGTGGGGTGTCCTGCTATCACCCTGGATTCAGATGAGTCTTTGATACTGGACAGTTTTTGTTTTATTCTCATCTAAAAACAGGGATGATAGCTCATGCAATAGAGATTTCAAAGGTCTTTTATTTTGAAACTGTACATCAGAATGTCCTGATTCTCCCTGAGTGACTAGGTGGGGTGTCCTGCTATCAGCCTGGAGTGAGATGAGTCTTTGATATTGGACAATATTTGTTTTATTCTCATCTAAAAATAGGGATGATAGCTCATATATAAAATGTCAAAGGTCTTTTATTTTGAAACTGTACATCAGAATGTCCTGATTTTGTATGAGTGACTAGGTGGGGTGTCCTGCTATCACCCTGTAGTGAGATGAGTCTTTGATACTGGACAGTGTTTGTTTTATTCCCATCTAAAAACAGGGATGATAGATCATATATGAGACTTCAAAGGTATTTTATTTTGAAACTCTAAATCAGAATGTCCTGATTCTCCCTGAGTGACTAGGTGAGGTGTCCTGCTATCACCCTGGAGTGAGATGCGTCTTTGATACTGGACAGTTTTTGTTTTATTCTCATCTAAAAACAGGGATGATAGCTCATACAAAAGAGATTTCAAAGGTATTTTATTTTGAAACTCTACATCAGAATGTCCTGATTCTCCCTGAGTGACTAGGTGGGGTGTCCTGCTATCACCCTGGAGTGAGATGAGTCTTTGATACTGGACAGTTTTTGTTTTATTCTCATCTAAAAACAGGGATGATAGCTCATGCAATAGAGATTTCAAAGGTCTTTTATTTTGAAACTGTACATCAGAATGTCCTGATTCTCCCTGAGTGACTAGGTGGGGTGTCCTGCTATCAGCCTGGAGTGAGATGAGTCTTTGATATTGGACAGTATTTGTTTTATTCTCATCTAAAAATAGGGATGATAGCTCATATATAAAATTTCAAAGGTCTTTTATTTTGAAACTGTACATCAGAATGTCCTGATTCTCCCTGAGTGACTAGGTGGGGTGTCCTGCTATCAGCCTGGAGTGAGATGAGTCTTTGATATTGGACAATATTTGTTTTATTCTCATCTAAAAATAGGGATGATAGCTCATATATAAAATGTCAAAGGTCTTTTATTTTGAAACTGTACATCAGAATGTCCTGATTTTGTATGAGTGACTAGGTGGGGTGTCCTGCTATCACCCTGTAGTGAGATGAGTCTTTGATACTGGACAGTGTTTGTTTTATTCCCATCTAAAAACAGGGATGATAGATCATATATGAGACTTCAAAGGTATTTTATTTTGAAACTCTAAATCAGAATGTCCTGATTCTCCCTGAGTGACTAGGTGGGGTGTCCTGCTATCACCCTGGAGTGAGATGCGTCTTTGATACTGGACAGTTTTTGTTTTATTCCCATCTAAAAACAGGGATGATAGATCATATATGAGACTTCAAAGGTATTTTATTTTGAAATTCTACATCAGAATGTCTTGATTTTTTCTGAGTGACTAGATGGGGTGTCCTGCTATCACCCTGGAGTGAGATGAGTCTTTGATACTGGACAGTTTTTGTTTTATTCTCATCTAAAAACAGGGATGATAGCTCATGCAATAGAGATTTCAAAGGTCTTTTATTTTGAAACTGTACATGAGAATGTCCTGATTCTCCCTGAGTGACTAGGTGGGGTGTCCTTCTATCACCCTGGAGTGAGATGAGTCTTTGATACTGGACAGTTTTTGTTTTATTCTCATCTAAAAACAGGGATGATAGCTCATGCAATAGAGATTTCAAAGGTCTTTTATTTTGAAACTGTACATCAGAATGTCCTGATTCTCCCTGAGTGACTAGGTGGGGTGTCCTGCTATCAGCCTGGAGTGAGATGAGTCTTTGATATTGGACAGTATTTGTTTTATTCTCATCTAAAAATAGGGATGATAGCTCATATATAAAATTTCAAAGGTCTTTTATTTTGAAACTGTACATCAGAATGTCCTGATTCTCCCTGAGTGACTAGGTGGGGTGTCCTGCTATCAGCCTGGAGTGAGATGAGTCTTTGATATTGGACAATATTTGTTTTATTCTCATCTAAAAATAGGGATGATAGCTCATATATAAAATGTCAAAGGTCTTTTATTTTGAAATTGTACATCAGAATGTCCTGATTTTGTATGAGTGACTAGGTGGGGTGTCCTGCTATCACCCTGTAGTGAGATGAGTCTTTGATACTGGACAGTGTTTGTTTTATTCCCATCTAAAAACAGGGATGATAGATCATATATGAGACTTCAAAGGTATTTTATTTTGAAACTCTAAATCAGAATGTCCTGATTCTCCCTGAGTGACTAGGTGGGGTGTCCTGCTATCACCCTGGAGTGAGATGCGTCTTTGATACTGGACAGTTTTTGTTTTATTCTCATCTAAAAACAGGGATGATAGCTCATACAAAAGAGATTTCAAAGGTATTTTATTTTGAAACTCTACATCAGAATGTCTTGATTTTTTCTGAGTGACTAGATGGGGTGTCCTGCTATCACCCTGGAGTAAGATGAGTCTTTATACTGGACAGTTTTTGTTTTATTCTCATCTAAAAACAGGGATGATAGCTCTTGCAATAGAGATTTCAAAGGTCTTTTATTTTGAAACTGTACATGAGAATGTCCTGATTCTCCCTGAGTGACTAGGTGGGGTGTCCTGCTATCACCCTGGAGTGAGATGAGTCTTTGATATTGGACAGTATTTGTTTTGTTCTCATCTAAAAACAGGGATGATAGCTCATGCAATTGAGATTTCAGAGGTCTTTTATATTTTGAAATTCTACATCAGAATGTCCTGATTCTCCCTGAGTGACTAGGTGGGGTGTCCTGCTATCACCCTGGATTCAGATGAGTCTTTGATACTGGACAGTTTTTGTTTTATTCTCATCTAAAAACAGGGATGATAGCTCATGCAATAGAGATTTCAAAGGTCTTTTATTTTGAAACTGTACATCAGAATGTCCTGATTCTCCCTGAGTGACTAGGTGGGGTGTCCTGCTATCAGCCTGGAGTGAGATGAGTCTTTGATATTGGACAATATTTGTTTTATTCTCATCTAAAAATAGGGATGATAGCTCATATATAAAATGTCAAAGGTCTTTTATTTTGAAACTGTACATCAGAATGTCCTGATTTTTTATGAGTGACTAGGTGGGGTGTCCTGCTATCACCCTGTAGTGAGATGAGTCTTTGATACTGGACAGTGTTTGTTTTATTCCCATCTAAAAACAGGGATGATAGATCATATATGAGACTTCAAAGGTATTTTATTTTGAAACTCTAAATCAGAATGTCCTGATTCTCCCTGAGTGACTAGGTGGGGTGTCCTGCTATCACCCTGGAGTGAGATGCGTCTTTGATACTGGACAGTTTTTGTTTTATTCTCATCTAAAAACAGGGATGATAGCTCATACAAAAGAGATTTCAAAGGTATTTTATTTTGAAACTCTACATCAGAATGTCTTGATTTTTTCTGAGTGACTAGATGGGGTGTCCTGCTATCACCCTGGAGTGAGATGAGTCTTTGATACTGGACAGTTTTTGTTTTATTCTCATCTAAAAACAGGGATGATAGCTCATGCAATAGAGATTTCAAAGGTCTTTTATTTTGAAACTGTACATGAGAATGTCCTGATTCTCCCTGAGTGACTAGGTGGGGTGTCCTGCTATCACCCTGGAGTGAGATGAGTCTTTGATACTGGACAGTTTTTGTTTTATTCTCATCTAAAAACAGGGATGATAGCTCATGCAATAGAGATTTCAAAGGTCTTTTATTTTGAAACTGTACATCAGAATGTCCTGATTCTCCCTGAGTGACTAGGTGGGGTGTCCTGCTATCAGCCTGGAGTGAGATGAGTCTTTGATATTGGACAGTATTTGTTTTATTCTCATCTAAAAATAGGGATGATAGCTCATATATAAAATTTCAAAGGTCTTTTATTTTGAAACTGTACATCAGAATGTCCTGATTCTCCCTGAGTGACTAGGTGGGGTGTCCTGCTATCAGCCTGGAGTGAGATGAGTCTTTGATATTGGACAATATTTGTTTTATTCTCATCTAAAAATAGGGATGATAGCTCATATATAAAATGTCAAAGGTCTTTTATTTTGAAATTGTACATCAGAATGTCCTGATTTTGTATGAGTGACTAGGTGGGGTGTCCTGCTATCACCCTGTAGTGAGATGAGTCTTTGATACTGGACAGTGTTTGTTTTATTCCCATCTAAAAACAGGGATGATAGATCATATATGAGACTTCAAAGGTATTTTATTTTGAAACTCTAAATCAGAATGTCCTGATTCTCCCTGAGTGACTAGGTGGGGTGTCCTGCTATCACCCTGGAGTGAGATGCGTCTTTGATACTGGACAGTTTTTGTTTTATTCTCATCTAAAAACAGGGATGATAGCTCATACAAAAGAGATTTCAAAGGTATTTTATTTTGAAACTCTACATCAGAATGTCTTGATTTTTTCTGAGTGACTAGATGGGGTGTCCTGCTATCACCCTGGAGTGAGATGAGTCTTTGATAATGGACAGTTTTTGTTTTATTCTCATCTAAAAACAGGGATGATAGCTCATGCAATAGAGATTTCAAAGGTCTTTTATTTTGAAACTGTACATCAGAATGTCCTGATTCTCCCTGAGTGACTAGGTGGGGTGTCCTGCTATCAGCCTGGAGTGAGATGAGTCTTTGATATTGGACAGTATTTGTTTTATTCTCATCTAAAAATAGGGATGATAGCTCATATATAAAATTTCAAAGGTCTTTTATTTTGAAACTGTACATCAGAATGTCCTGATTCTCCCTGAGTGACTAGGTGGGGTGTCCTGCTATCACCCTGGAGTGAGATGAGTCTTTGATACTGGACAGTTTTTGTTTTATTCTCATCTAAAAACAGGGATGATAGCTCATGCAATAGAGATTTCAAAGGTCTTTTATTTTGAAACTGTACATCAGAATGTCCTGATTCTCCCTGAGTGACTAGGTGGGGTGTCCTGCTATCAGCCTGGAGTGAGATGAGTCTTTGATATTGGACAGTATTTGTTTTATTCTCATCTAAAAATAGGGATGATAGCTCATATATAAAATTTCAAAGGTCTTTTATTTTGAAACTGTAAATCAGAATGTCCCGATTCTCCCTGAGTGACTAGGTGGGGTGTCCTGCTATCACCCTGGAGTGAGATGAGTCTTTGATACTGGACAGTTTTTGTTTTATTCTCATCTAAAACAGGGATGATAGCTCATACAATAGAGATTTCAAAGGTCTTTTATTTTGAAATTCTACATCAGAATGTCCTGATTTTTTCGGAGTGACTAGAAGGGGTGTCCTGCTATCACCCTGGAGTAAGATGAGTCTTTGATACTGGATAGTTTTTGTTTTATTCTCATCTAAAAACAGGGATGATAGCTCATGCAATAGAGATTTCAAAGGTCTTTTATTTTGAAATTCTACATCAGAATGTCCTGATTTTTTCGGAGTGACTAGAAGGGGTGTCCTGCTATCACCCTGGAGTGAGATGAGTCTTTGATACTGGATAGTTTTTGTTTTATTATCATCTACAAACAGGGATGATAGCTCATACAATAGAGATATCAAAGGTCTTTTATTTTGAAATTGTACATCAGAATGTCCTGATTCTCCCTGAATGACTAGGTGGGGTGTCATGCTATCACCCTGGAGTGAGATGAGTCTTTGATACTGGACAGTTATTGTTTTATTCTCATCTAAAAACAGGGATGATAGCTCATATATGAGACTTCAAAGGTATTTTATTTTGAAACTCTACATCAGAATGTCCTGATTTTTTCTGAGTGACTAGGTGGGGTGTCCTGCTATCACCCTGGATTGAGATGTGTCTTTGATACTGGACTGTTTTTGTTTTATTCTCATCTAAAAACAGGGATGATAGCTCATGCAATAGAGATTTCAAAGGTCTTTTATTTTGAAACTGTATATCAGAATTTCCTGATTCTCCCTGAGTGACTAGGTGGGGTGTCCTGCTATCAGCCTGGAGTGAGATGAGTCTTTGATACTGGACAGTGTTTGTTTTATTCCCATCTAAAAACAGGGATGATAGATCATATATGAGACTTCAAAGGTATTTTATTTTGAAACTCTAAATCAGAATGTCCTGATTCTCCCTGAGTGACTAGGTGGGGTGTCCTGCTATCACCCTGGAGTGAGATGCGTCTTTGATACTGGACAGTTTTTGTTTTATTCTCATCTAAAAACAGGGATGATAGCTCATACAAAAGAGATTTCAAAGGTATTTTATTTTGAAACTCTACATCAGAATGTCTTGATTTTTTCTGAGTGACTAGATGGGGTGTCCTGCTATCACCCTGGAGTGAGATGAGTCTTTGATACTGGACAGTTTTTGTTTTATTCTCATCTAAAAACAGGGATGATAGCTCTTGCAATAGAGATTTCAAAGGTCTTTTATTTTGAAACTGTACATGAGAATGTCCTGATTCTCCCTGAGTGACTAGGTGGGGTGTCCTGCTATCACCCTGGAGTGAGATGAGTCTTTGATATTGGACAGTATTTGTTTTGTTCTCATCTAAAAACAGGGATGATAGCTCATGCAATTGAGATTTCAGAGGTCTTTTATATTTTGAAATTCTACATCAGAATGTCCTGATTCTCCCTGAGTGACTAGGTGGGGTGTCCTGCTATCACCCTGGATTCAGATGAGTCTTTGATATTGGACAATATTTGTTTTATTCTCATCTAAAAATAGGGATGATAGCTCATATATAAAATGTCAAAGGTCTTTTATTTTGAAACTGTACATCAGAATGTCCTGATTTTTTATGAGTGACTAGGTGGGGTGTCCTGCTATCACCCTGTAGTGAGATGAGTCTTTGATACTGGACAGTGTTTGTTTTATTCCCATCTAAAAACAGGGATGATAGATCATATATGAGACTTCAAAGGTATTTTATTTTGAAACTCTAAATCAGAATGTCCTGATTCTCCCTGAGTGACTAGGTGGGGTGTCCTGCTATCACCCTGGAGTGAGATGAGTCTTTGATAATGGACAGTTTTTGTTTTATTCTCATCTAAAAACAGGGATGATAGCTCATGCAATAGAGATTTCAAAGGTCTTTTATTTTGAAACTGTACATGAGAATGTCCTGATTCTCCCTGAGTGACTAGGTGGGGTGTCCTGCTATCACCCTGGAGTGAGATGAGTCTTTGATACTGGACAGTTTTTGTTTTATTCTCATCTAAAAACAGGGATGATAGCTCATGCAATAGAGATTTCAAAGGTCTTTTATTTTGAAACTGTACATCAGAATGTCCTGATTCTCCCTGAGTGACTAGGTGGGGTGTCCTGCTATCAGCCTGGAGTGAGATGAGTCTTTGATATTGGACAGTATTTGTTTTATTCTCATCTAAAAATAGGGATGATAGCTCATATATAAAATTTCAAAGGTCTTTTATTTTGAAACTGTACATCAGAATGTCCTGATTCTCCCTGAGTGACTAGGTGGGGTGTCCTGCTATCACCCTGGAGTGAGATGAGTCTTTGATACTGGACAGTTTTTGTTTTATTCTCATCTAAAAACAGGGATGATAGCTCATGCAATAGAGATTTCAAAGGTTTTTTTATTTTGAAACTGTACATCAGAATGTCCTGATTCTCCCTGAGTGACTAGGTGGGGTGTCCTGCTATCAGCCTGGAGTGAGATGAGTCTTTGATATTGGACAGTATTTGTTTTATTCTCATCTAAAAATAGGGATGATAGCTCATATATAAAATTTCAAAGGTCTTTTATTTTGAAACTGTACATCAGAATGTCCCGATTCTCCCTGAGTGACTAGGTGGGGTGTCCTGCTATCACCCTGGAGTGAGATGAGTCTTTGATACTGGACAGTTTTTGTTTTATTCTCATCTAAAACAGGGATGATAGCTCATACAATAGAGATTTCAAAGGTCTTTTATTTTGAAATTCTACATCAGAATGTCCTGATTTTTTCGGAGTGACTAGAAGGGGTGTCCTGCTATCACCCTGGAGTAAGATGAGTCTTTGATACTGGATAGTTTTTGTTTTATTCTCATCTAAAAACAGGGATGATAGCTCATGCAATAGAGATTTCAAAGGTCTTTTATTTTGAAATTCTACATCAGAATGTCCTGATTTTTTCGGAGTGACTAGAAGGGGTGTCCTGCTATCAACCTGGAGTGAGATGAGTCTTTGATACTGGATAGTTTTTGTTTTATTATCATCTACAAACAGGGATGATAGCTCATACAATAGAGATATCAAAGGTCTTTTATTTTGAAATTGTACATCAGAATGTCCTGATTCTCCCTGAATGACTAGGTGGGGTGTCATGCTATCACCCTGGAGTGAGATGAGTCTTTGATACTGGACAGTTATTGTTTTATTCTCATCTAAAAACAGGGATGATAGCTCATATATGAGACTTCAAAGGTATTTTATTTTGAAACTCTACATCAGAATGTCCTGATTTTTTCTGAGTGACTAGGTGGGGTGTCCTGCTATCACCCTGGATTGAGATGTGTCTTTGATACTGGACTGTTTTTGTTTTATTCTCATCTAAAAACAGGGATGATAGCTCATGCAATAGAGATTTCAAAGGTCTTTTATTTTGAAACTGTATATCAGAATGTCCTGATTCTCCCTGAGTGACTAGGTGGGGTGTCCTGCTATCAGCCTGGAGTGAGATGAGTCTTTGATACTGGACAGTGTTTGTTTTATTCCCATCTAAAAACAGGGATGATAGATCATATATGAGACTTCAAAGGTATTTTATTTTGAAACTCTAAATCAGAATGTCCTGATTCTCCCTGAGTGACTAGATGGGGTGTCCTGCTATCACCCTGGAGTGAGATGAGTCTTTGATACTGGACAGTTTTTGTTTTATTCTCATCTAAAAACAGGGATGAAAGCTCATGCAATAGAGATTTCAAAGGTCTTTTATTTTGAAACTGTGTATGAGAATGTCCTGATTCTCCCTGAGTGACTAGGTGGGGTGTCCTGCTATCACCCTGGAGTGAGATGAGTCTTTGATATTGGACAGTATTTGTTTTGTTCTCATCTAAAAACAGGGATGATAGCTCATGCAATTGAGATTTCAGATGTCTTTTATTTTGAAATTCTACATCAGAATGTCCTGATTCTCCCTGAGTGACTACGTGGGGTGTCCTGCAATCACCCTGGATTCAGATGAGTCTTTGATACTGGACAGTTTTTGTTTTATTCTCATCTAAAAACAGGGATGATAGCTCATGCAATAGAGATTTCAAAGGTCTTTTATTTTGAAACTGTACATCAGAATGTCCTGATTCTCCCTGAGTGACTAGGTGGGGTGTCCTGCTATCAGCCTGGAGTGAGATGAGTCTTTGATATTGGACAATATTTGTTTTATTCTCATCTAAAAATAGGGATGATAGCTCATATATAAAATATCAAAGGTCTTTTATTTTGAAACTGTACATCAGAATGTCCTGATTTTTTATGAGTGACTAGGTGGGGTGTCCTGCTATCACCCTGGAGTGAGATGCGTCTTTGATACTGGACAGTTTTTGTTTTATTCTCATCTAAAAACAGGGATGATAGCTCATACAAAAGAGATTTCAAAGGTATTTTATTTTGAAACTCTACATCAGAATGTCTTGATTTTTTCTGAGTGACTAGATGGGGTGTCCTGCTATCACCCTGGAGTAAGATGACTCTTTGATACTGGACAGTTTTTGTTTTATTCTCATCTAAAAACAGGGATGATAGCTCATGCAATAGAGATTTCAAAGGTCTTTTATTTTGAAACTTTACATGAGAATGTCCTGATTCTCCCTGAGTGACTAGGTGGGGTGTCCTGCTATCACCCTGGAGTGAGATGAGTCTTTGATACTGGACAGTTTTTGTTTTATTGTCATCTAAAAACAGGGATGATAGCTCATGCAATAGAGATTTCAAAGGTCTTTTATTTTGAAACTGTACATCAGAATGTCCTGATTCTCCCTGAGTGACTAGGTGGGGTGTCCTGCTATCAGCCTGGAGTGAGATGAGTCTTTGATATTGGACAGTATTTGTTTTATTCTCATCTAAAAATAGGGATGATAGCTCATATATAAAATTTCAAAGGTCTTTTATTTTGAAACTGTACATCAGAATGTCCTGATTCTCCCTGAGTGACTAGGTGGGGTGTCCTGCTATCACCCTGGAGTGAGATGAGTCTTTGATACTGGACAGTTTTTGTTTTATTCTCATCTAAAACAGGGATGATAGCTCATACAATAGAGATTTCAAAGGTCTTTTATTTTGAAATTCTACATCAGAATGTCCTGATTTTTTCGGAGTGACTAGAAGGGGTGTCCTGCTATCACCCTGGAGTAAGATGAGTCTTTGATACTGGATAGTTTTTGTTTTATTCTCATCTAAAAACAGGGATGATAGCTCATGCAATAGAGATTTCAAAGGTCTTTTACTTTGAAACTGTACATCAGAATGTCCTGATTCTCCCTGAGTGACTAGGTGGGGTGTCCTGCTATCAGCCTGGAGTGAGATGAGTCTTTGATATTGGACAATATTTGTTTTATTCTCATCTAAAAATAGGGATGATAGCTCATATATAAAATATCAAAGGTCTTTTATTTTGAAACTGTACATCAGAATGTCCTGATTTTTTATGAGTGACTAGGTGGGGTGTCCTGCTATCACCCTGGAGTGAGATGCGTCTTTGATACTGGACAGTTTTTGTTTTATTCTCATCTAAAAACAGGGATGATAGCTCATACAAAAGAGATTTCAAAGGTATTTTATTTTGAAACTCTACTTCAGAATGTCTTGATTTTTTCTGAGTGACTAGATGGGGTGTCCTGCTATCACCCTGGAGTAAGATGACTCTTTGATACTGGACAGTTTTTGTTTTATTCTCATCTAAAAACAGGGATGATAGCTCATGCAATAGAGATTTCAAAGGTCTTTTATTTTGAAACTTTACATGAGAATGTCCTGATTCTCCCTGAGTGACTAGGTGGGGTGTCCTGCTATCACCCTGGAGTGAGATGAGTCTTTGATACTGGACAGTTTTTGTTTTATTGTCATCTAAAAACAGGGATGATAGCTCATGCAATAGAGATTTCAAAGGTCTTTTATTTTGAAACTGTACATCAGAATGTCCTGATTCTCCCTGAGTGACTAGGTGGGGTGTCCTGCTATCAGCCTGGAGTGAGATGAGTCTTTGATATTGGACAGTATTTGTTTTATTCTCATCTAAAAATAGGGATGATAGCTCATATATAAAATTTCAAAGGTCTTTTATTTTGAAACTGTACATCAGAATGTCCTGATTCTCCCTGAGTGACTAGGTGGGGTGTCCTGCTATCACCCTGGAGTGAGATGAGTCTTTGATACTGGACAGTTTTTGTTTTATTCTCATCTAAAACAGGGATGATAGCTCATACAATAGAGATTTCAAAGGTCTTTTATTTTGAAATTCTACATCAGAATGTCCTGATTTTTTCGGAGTGACTAGAAGGGGTGTCCTGCTATCACCCTGGAGTAAGATGAGTCTTTGATACTGGATAGTTTTTGTTTTATTCTCATCTAAAAACAGGGATGATAGCTCATGCAATTTAGATTTCAAAGGTCTTTTATTTTGAAATTCTACATCAGAATGTCCTGATTTTTTCGGAGTGACTAGAAGGGGTGTCCTGCTATCAACCTGGAGTGAGATGAGTCTTTGATACTGGATAGTTTTTGTTTTATTATCATCTACAAACAGGGATGATAGCTCATACAATAGAGATATCAAAGGTCTTTTATTTTGAAACTGTACATCAGAATGTCCTGATTCTCCCTGAATGACTAGGTGGGGTGTCATGCTATCACCCTGGAGTGAGATGAGTCTTTGATACTGGACAGTTATTGTTTTATTCTCATCTAAAAACAGGGATGATAGCTCATATATGAGACTTCAAAGGTATTTTATTTTGAAACTGTACATGAGAATGTCCTGATTCTCCCTGAGTGACTAGGTGGGGTGTCCTGCTATCACCCTGGAGTGAGATGAGTCTTTGATACTGGACAGTTATTGTTTTATTCTCATCTAAAAACAGGGATGATAGCTCATACAATAGAGATATCAAAGGTCTTTTATTTTGAAACTGTACATCAGAATGTCCTGATTCTCCCTGAAAGACTAGGTGGGGTGTCATGCTATCACCCTGGAGTGAGATGAGTCTTTG
Organism: Notothenia rossii; assembly: GCF_949606895.1. Lineage (NCBI taxonomy): Eukaryota > Metazoa > Chordata > Actinopteri > Perciformes > Nototheniidae > Notothenia > Notothenia rossii. The sequence continues at coordinate 45,377,957 of NC_136902.1, forward strand.
ATACTGGACAGTTATTGTTTTATTCTCATCTAAAAACAGGGATGATAGCTCATATATGAGACTTCAAAGGTATTTTATTTTGAAACTCTACATCAGAATGTCTTGATTTTTTCTGAGTGACTAGATGGGGTGTCCTGCTATCACCCTGGAGTGAGATGAGTCTTTGATACTGGACAGTTTTTGTTTTATTCTCATCTAAAAACAGGGATGATAGCTCATGCAATAGAGATTTCAAAGGTCTTTTATTTTGAAACTGTACATGAGAATGTCCTGATTCTCCCTGAGTGACTAGGTGGGGTGTCCTGCTATCACCCTGGAGTGAGATGAGTCTTTGATATTGGACAGTATTTGTTTTGTTCTCATCTAAAAACAGGGATGATAGCTCATGCAATTGAGATTTCAGAGGTCTTTTATTTTGAAATTCTACATCAGAATGTCCTGATTCTCCCTGAGTGACTAGGTGGGGTGTCCTGCTATCACCCTGGATTCAGATGAGTCTTTGATACTGGACAGTTTTTGTTTTATTCTCATCTAAAAACAGGGATGATAGCTCATGCAATAGAGATTTCAAAGGTCTTTTATTTTGAAACTGTACATCAGAATGTCCTGATTCTCCCTGAGTGACTAGGTGGGGTGTCCTGCTATCAGCCTGGAGTGAGATGAGTCTTTGATATTGGACAATATTTGTTTTATTCTCATCTAAAAATAGGGATGATAGCTCATATATAAAATGTCAAAGGTCTTTTATTTTGAAACTGTACATCAGAATGTCCTGATTTTGTATGAGTGACTAGGTGGGGTGTCCTGCTATCACCCTGTAGTGAGATGAGTCTTTGATACTGGACAGTGTTTGTTTTATTCCCATCTAAAAACAGGGATGATAGATCATATATGAGACTTCAAAGGTATTTTATTTTGAAACTCTAAATCAGAATGTCCTGATTCTCCCTGAGTGACTAGGTGGGGTGTCCTGCAATCACCCTGGAGTGAGATGCGTCTTTGATACTGGACAGTTTTTGTTTTATTCTCATCTAAAAACAGGGATGATAGCTCATACAAAAGAGATTTCAAAGGTATTTTATTTTGAAACTCTACATCAGAATGTCTTGATTTTTTCTGAGTGACTAGATGGGGTGTCCTGCTATCACCCTGGAGTGAGATGAGTCTTTGATACTGGACAGTTTTTGTTTTATTCTCATCTAAAAACAGGGATGATAGCTCATGCAATAGAGATTTCAAAGGTCTTTTATTTTGAAACTGTACATGAGAATGTCCTGATTCTCCCTGAGTGACTAGGTGGGGTGTCCTGCTATCACCCTGGAGTGAGATGAGTCTTTGATATTGGACAGTATTTGTTTTGTTCTCATCTAAAAACAGGGATGATAGCTCATGCAATAGAGATTTCAGAGGTCTTTCATTTTGAAATTCTACATCAGAATGTCCTGATTCTCCCTGAGTGACTAGGTGGGGTGTCCTGCTATCACCCTGGATTGAGATGAGTCTTTGATACTGGACAGTTTTTGTTTTATTCTCATCTAAAAACAGGGATGATAGCTCATGCAATAGAGATTTCAAAGGTCTTTTATTTTGAAACTGTACATCAGAATGTCCTGATTCTCCCTGAGTGACTAGGTGGGGTGTCCTGCTATCAGCCTGGAGTGAGATGAGTCTTTGATATTGGACAGTATTTGTTTTATTCTCATCTAAAAATAGGGATGATAGCTCATATATAAAATGTCAAAGGTCTTTTATTTTGAAACTGTCCATCAGAATGTCCTGATTCTCCCTGAGTGACTAGGTGGGGTGTCCTGCTATCACCATGGAGTGAGATGAGTCTTTGATATTGGACAGTATTTGTTTTGTTCTCATCTAAAAACAGGGATGATAGCTCATGCAATAGAGATTTCAGAGGTCTTTTATTTAGAAATTCAACATCAGAATGTCCTGATTCTCCCTGAGTGACTAGGTTGGGTGTCCTGCTATCACCCTGGATCGAGATGAGTCTTTGATGCTGGACAGTTTTTGTTTTATTCTCATCTAAAAACAGGAATGATAGCTCATGCAATAGAGATTTCAAAGGTCTTTTATTTTGAAACTTTACATCAGAATGTCCTGATTCTCCCTGAGTGACTAGGTGGGGTGTCCTGCTATCAGCCTGGAGTGAGATGAGTCTTTGATATTGGACAGTATTTGTTTTATTCTCATCTAAAAATAGGGATGATAGCTCATATATAAAATGTCAAAGGTCTTTTATTTTGAAACTGTACGTCAGAATGTCCTGATTTTTTCTGAGTGACTAGGTGGGGTGTCCTGCTATCACCCTGTAGTGAGCTGAGTCTTTGATACTGGACAGTGTTTGTTTTATTCCCATCTAAAAACAGGGATGATAGATCATATATGAGACTTCAAAGGTATTTTATTTTGAAACTCTAAATCAGAATGCCTGATTCTCCCTGAGTGACTAGGTGGGGTGTCCTGCTATCACCCTGGAGTGAGATGCGTCTTTGATACTGGACAGTTTTTGTTTTATTCTCATCTAAAAACAGGGATGATAGCTCATGCAATAGAGATTTCAAAGGTCTTTTATTTTGAAACTGTACATGATAATGTCCTGATTCTCCCTGAGTGACTAGGTGGGGTGTCCTGCTATCACCCTGGAGTGAGATGAGTCTTTGATATTGGACAGTATTTGTTTTGTTCTCATCTAAAAACAGGGATGATAGCTCATGCAATAGAGATTTCAGAGGTCTTTTATTTTGAAATTCTACATCAGAATGTCCTGATTCTCCCTGAGTGACTAGGTGGGGTGTCCTGCTATCACCCTGGAGTGAGATGAGTCTTTGATAATGGAGAGTTTTTGTTTTATTCTCATCTAAACAGAGAGGGATGATAGCTCATATATGAGATTTCAAAGGTCTTTTATTTTGAAACTCTACATCAGAATGTCCTGATGTTTTCGGAGTGATTAGAAGGGGTGTCCTGCTATCACCCTGGAGTGAGATGAGTCTTTGATACTGGAAAGTTGTTGTTTTATTCTCTTCTAAAAACAGGGATGATAGCTCATACAATAGAGATGTCAAAGGTCTTTTATTTTGAAACTCTACATCAGAAAGTCCTGATTCGCCCTGAGTGACTAGGTAGGGTGTCCTGTTATCACCCTGAAGGGAAATGAGTATTTGATACTGGACAGTTTTTGTTTTATTCTTATCTAAATACAGAGGGATGATAGCTCATATATGAGATTTCAAAGGTCTTTTATTTTGAAACTGTACATCAGAATGTCCTGATTCTCCCTGAGTGTCTAGGTGGGGTGTCATGCTATCACCCTGGAGTGAGATGAGTCTTTGATACTGGACAGTTATTGTTTTATTCTCATCTAAAAACAGGGATGATAGCTCATATATGAGACTACAAAGTTATTTTATTTTGAAAATCTACATCAGAATGTCCTGATTTTTTCTGAGTGACTAGATGGGGTGTCCTGCTATCACCATGGAGATAGATGAGTCTTTGATACTGGACAGTGTTTGTTTTATTCCCATCTAAAAACAGGGATGATAGCTCATATATGAGACTTCAAACGTATTTTATTTTGAAACTGTACATCAGAATGTCCTGATTCTCCCTGAGTGACTAGGTGGGGTGTCCTGCTATCACCCTGGAGTTAGATGAGTCTTTGATATTGGACTCTATTTGTTTTATTATCATCTAAAAACAGGGATGATAGCTCATATATGAGACTTCAAAGGTCTTTTATTTTGAAACTCTACATCAGAATGTCCTGATTCTCCCTGAGTGACTAGGGGGTGTCCTGATATCACCCTGGAGTGAGATGCGTCTTTGATACTGGACAGTTTTTGTTTTATTCTCATCTAAAAACAGGGATGATAGCTCATACAAAAGAGATTTCAAAGGTATTTTATTTTGAAACTCTACATCAGAATGTCTTGATTTTTTCTGAGTGACTAGATGGGGTGTCCTGCTATCACCCTGGAGTGAGAAGAGTCTTTGATACTGGACAGTTTTTGTTTTATTCTCATCTAAAAACAGGGATGATAGCTCATGCAATAGAGATTTCAAAGGTCTTTTATTTTGAATCTGTACATGAGAATGTCCTGATTCTCCATGAGTGACTAGGTGGGGTGTCCTGCTATCACCCTGGAGTGAGATGAGTCTTTGATATTGGACAGTATTTGTTTTGTTCTCATCTAAAAACAGGGATGATAGCTCATGCAATAGAGATTTCAGAGGTCTTTTATTTTGAAATTCTACATCAGAATGTCCTGATTCTCCCTGAGTGACTAGGTGGGGTGTCCTGCTATCACCCTAGATTGAGATGAGTCTTTGATACTGGACAGTTTTTGTTTTATTCTCATCTAAAAACAGGGATGATAGCTCATGCAATAGAGATTTCAAAGGTCTTTTATTTTGAAACTGTACATCAGAATGTCCTGATTCTCCCTGAGTGACTAGGTGGGGTGTCCTGCTATCAGCCTGGAGTGAGATGAGTCTTTGATATTGGACAGTATTTCTTTTATTCTCATCTAAAAATAGGGATGATAGCTCATATATACAATTTCAAAGGTCTTTTATTTTGAAACTGTACATCAGAATGTCCTGATTTTTTCTGAGTGACTAGGTGGGGTGTCCTGTTATCACCCTGTAGTGAGATGAGTCTTTGATACTGGACAGTGTTTGTTGTATTCCCATCTAAATACAGGGATGATAGATCATATATGAGACTTCAAAGGTATTTTATTTTGAAACTCTAAATCAGAATGTCCTGATTCTCCCTGAGTGACTAGGTGGGGTGTCCTGCTATCACCCTGGAGTTAGATGCGTCTTTGATACTGGACAGCTTTTGTTTTATTCTCATCTAAAAACAGGGATGATAGCTCATACAAAAGAGATTTCAAAGGTATTTTATTTTGAAACTGTACATGAGAATGTCCTGATTCTCCCTGAGTGACTAGGTGGGGTGTCCTGCTATCACCCTGGTGTGAGATGAGTCTTTGATATTGGACAGTATTTGTTTTGTTCTCATCTAAAAACAGGGATGATAGCTCATGCAATAGAGATTTCAGAGGTCTTTTATTTAGAAATTCTACATCAGAATGTGCTGATTCTCCCTGAGTGACTAGGTGGGGTGTCCTGCTATCACCCTGGATTGAGATGAGTCTTTGATACTGGACAGTTTTTGTTTTATTCTCATCTAAAAACAGGGATGATAGCTCATGCAATAGAGATTTCAAAGGTATTTTATTTTAAAACTGTACATCAGAATGTCCTGATTCTCCCTGAGTGACTAGGTGGGGTGTCCTGCTATCAGCCTGGAGTGAGATGAGTCTTTGATATTGGACAGTATTTGTTTTATTCTCATCTAAAAATAGGGATGATAGCTCATATATACAATTTCAAAGGTCTTTTATTTTGAAACTGTACATCAGAATGTCCTGATTTTTTCTGAGTGGCTAGGTGGGGTGTCCTGCTATCACCCTGTAGTGAGATGAATCTTTGATACTGGACAGTGTTTGTTTTATTCCCATCTAAAAACAGGGATGATAGATCATATATGAGACTTCAAAGGTATTTTATTTTGAAACTCTAAATCAGAATGTCCTGATTCTCCCTGAGTGACTAGGTGGGGTGTCCTGCTATCACCCTGGAGTGAGATGCGTATTTGATACTGGAAAGTTTTTGTTTTATTCTCATCTAAAAACAGGGATGATAGCTCATGCAATAGAGATTTCAAAGGTCTTTTATTTTGAAACTGTATATGAGAATGTCCTGATTCTCCCTGAGTGACTAGGTGGGGTGTCCTGCTATCACCCTGGAGTGAGATGAGTCTTTGATATTGGACAGTATTTGTTTTGTTCTCATCTAAAAACAGGGATGATAGCTCATGCAATAGAGATTTCAGAGGTCTTTTATTTAGAAATTCTACATCAGAATGTCCTGATTCTCCCTGAGTGACTAGGTGGGGTGTCCTGCTATCACCCTGGATTGAGATGAGTCTTTGATACTGGACAGTTTTTGTTTTATTCTCATCTAAAAACAGGGATGATAGATCATATATGAGACTTCAAAGGTATTTTATTTTGAAACTCTAAATCAGAATGTCCTGATTCTCCCTGAGTGACTAGGTGGGGTGTCCTGCTATCACCCTGGAGTGAGATGCGTCTTTGATACTGGACAGTTTTTGTTTTATTCTCATCTAAAAACAGGGATGATAGCTCATGCAATAGAGATTTCAAAGGTCTTTTATTTTGAAACACTACATGAGAATGTCCTGATTCTCCCTGAGTGACTAGGTGGGGTGTCCTGCTATCACCCTGGAGTGAGATGAGTCTTTGATATTGGACAGTATTTGTTTTGTTCTCATCTAAAAACAGGGATGATAGCTCATGCAATAGAGATTTCAGAGGTCTTTTATTTTGAAATTCTACATCAGAATGTCCTGATTTTTTCTGAGTGACTAGATGGGGTGTCCTGCTATCACCATGGAGTTAGATGAGTCTTTGATACTGGACATCTTTTTTTTTTTATTCTCATCTAAAAACAGGGATGATAGCTCATGCAATAGAGATTTCAAAGGTCTTTTATTTTGAAACTGTACATCAGAATGTCCTGATTCTCCCTGAGTGACTAGGTGGGGTGTCCTGCTATCACCCTGGAGTTAGATGAGTCTTAGATATTGGATTCTATTTGTTTTATTATCATCTAAAAACAGGGATGATAGCTCATATATGAGACTTCAAAGGTATTTTATTTTGAAACTCTACATCAGAATGTCCTGATTTTTTCTGAGTGACTAGATGGGGTGTCCTGCTATCACCATGGAGTTAGATGAGTCTTTGATACTGGACAGTTTTTGTTGTATTCCCATCTAAAAACAGGGATGATAGCTCATATATGAGACTTCAAACGTATTTTATTTTGAAAATCTAAATCAGAATGTCCTGATTCTCCCTGAGTGACTAGGTGGGTTGTCCTGCTATCACCCTGGAGTGAGATGAGTCTTTGATATTGGACAGTATTTGTTTTATTCTCATCTAAAAACAGGGATGATAGCTCATATATGAGACTTCAAAGGTATTTTATTTTGAAACTCTACATCTGAATGTCCTGATTTTTTCGGAGTGACTAGAAGGGGTGTCCTGCTATCACTCTGAAATGTGAGATGAGTATTTGATACTCGACAGTTTTTGTTTTATTCTCATCTAAACAGAGAGGGATGATAGCTCATATATGAGATTTCAAAGGTCTTTTATTTTGAAACTGTACATCAGAATGTCCTGATTCTCCCTGAGTGACTAGGTGGGGTGTCCTGCTATCAGCCTGGAGTGAGATGAGTCTTTGATATTGGACAGTATTTGTTTTATTCTCATCTAAAAATAGGGATGATAGCTCATATATAAAACTTCAAAGGTATTTTATTTTGAAACTGTACATCAGAATGTCCTGATTTTTTCTGAGTGACTAGATGGGGTGTCCTGCTATCACCATGGAGTTAGATGAGTCTTTGATACTGGACAGTTTTTGTTGTATTCCCATCTAAAAACAGGGATGATAGCTCATATATGAGACTTCAAACGTATTTTATTTTGAAAATCTAAATCAGAATGTCCTGATTCTCCCTGAGTGACTAGGTGGGTTGTCCTGCTATCACCCTGGAGTGAGATGAGTCTTTGATATTGGACAGTATTTGTTTTATTCTCATCTAAAAACAGGGATGATAGCTCATATATGAGACTTCAAAGGTATTTTATTTTGAAACTCTACATCTGAATGTCCTGATTTTTTCGGAGTGACTAGAAGGGGTGTCCTGCTATCACTCTGGAGTGAGATGAGTATTTGATACTCGACAGTTTTTGTTTTATTCTCATCTAAACAGAGAGGGATGATAGCTCATATATGAGATTTCAAAGGTCTTTTATTTTGAAACTGTACATCAGAATGTCCTGATTCTCCCTGAGTGACTAGGTGGGGTGTCCTGCTATCAGCCTGGAGTGAGATGAGTCTTTGATATTGGACAGTATTTGTTTTATTCTCATCTAAAAATAGGGATGATAGCTCATATATAAAACTTCAAAGGTATTTTATTTTGAAACTGTACATCAGAATGTCCTGATTTTTTCTGAGTGACTAGGTGGGGTGTCCTGCTATCACCCTGGAGTTAGATGAGTCTTTGATATTGGACTCTATTTGTTTTATTATCATCTAAAAACAGGGATGATAGCTCATATATGAGACTTCAAAGGTCTTTTATTTTGAAACTCTACATCAGAATGTCCTGATTCTCCCTGAGTGACTAGGGGGTGTCCTGCTATCACCCTGGAGTGAGATGAGTCTTTGATATTGGACAGTATTTGTTTTATTCTCATCTAAAAACAGGGATGATAGCTCATATGTGACCCGCTCTATCGAAATCAGTCGGAAGTCGCAACGGCTCATTTCAAAATAAACGTGGATTTGCGTAAAAAACAATTTTTTCGGGGTTCGGGTGTTTTGTTTGATTTTAAACAAACAAAGTCTTGGATTTCAGAATGTGAAACTTCTATTTCCAAACTCACACAATAAATACATTCTTTAAGCTTATAAAGGGAAGAGGACAGGCAATCTGCTCTTCCGCAGCGCCGCCCCCCCTCCCTCCGGCTGACATTATGAATGTAAGCGTAGAGTAATCATAAATAACACGGCAGGATCCGTTACAGTTTGTTTTCATCTGATTTCAATTAAACAAAGTCTTGGCTTTCAGAATATTAAACTTGTTTCGGCAAATTCAGATGATAAATACAGCTTTGAAGCTTGTAACGGCATAAATACAAGCGGAGAACGGATTAATGTAACGTCACAGCAGACATAACAACAGCCGGTGTTTCTCGTGAGGGTTTTCCCTGGGAACGCAATACACACAAACGCAAAATTAAACAAACACACACACACGTATACACACACACACTCGTGAGCTTCTCCCAGACCAGTAATCCAAACGAAAATATATTCCCTCCGTAGTATTTTGATCATTTGCTAATAACCAATCAGATCGATGGATTCCAGAGAAGAGAAAACTTTAAAGGCCTTTTTCTCAAAATGATGACTCGGTGACAGTCATTATATAATGTGACATATTTCGCTTAATATTTGGAGTACAAAAACAATCCTGATATCATTAGAAAGCTAGGAATCTCCTCTTTCCAGCAGTGTATACAACTCAAAATGTGTCTTCGGGTTAATGCGACTGATTTCGATGGAGCAGGTCACATATATGAGACTTCAAAGGTCTTTTATTTTGAAACTCTACATCAGAATGTCCTGATTTTATCGGAGTGACTAGAAGGGGTGTCCTGCTATCACCCTGGAGTGAGTTGCGTATTTGATACTCGACAGTTTTTGTTTTATTCTCATCTAAACAGAGAGGGATGATAGCTCATATATGAGATTTCAAAGGTCTTTTATTTTGAAACTGTACATCAGAATGTCCTGATTCTCCCTGAGTGACTAGGTGGGGTGTCCTGCTATCAGCCTGGAGTGAGATGAGTCTTTGATATTGGACAGTATTTGTTTTATTCTCATCTAAAAATAGGGATGATAGCTCATATATAAAACTTCAAAGGTCTTTTATTTTGAAACTGTACATCAGAATGTCCTGATTCTTTCTGAGTGACTAGGTGGGGTGTACTGCTATCACCCTGGAGTGAGATGAGTCTTTGATACTGGACAGTTATTGTTTTATTCTCATCTAAAAACAGGGATGATAGCTCATATATGAGACTTCAAAGGTATTTTATTTTGAAACTCTACATCAGAATGTCCTGATTTTTTCTGAGTGACTAGATGGGGTGTCCTGCTATCACCATGGAGTTAGATGAGTCTTTGATACTGGACAGTGTTTGTTGTATTCCCATCTAAAAACAGGGATGATAGCTCATATATGAGACTTCAAACGTATTTTATTTTGAAAATCTAAATCAGAATGTCCTGATTCTCCCTGAGTGACTAGGTGGGTTGTCCTGCTATCACCTTGGAGTGAGATGAGTCTTTGATAATTGACAGTATTTGTTTTAATCTCATCTAAACAGAGAGGGATGATAGCTCATATATGAGATTTCAAAGGTCTTTTATTTTGAAACTCTACATCAGAATGTCCTGATTTTTTCTGAGTGACTAGATGGGGTGTCCTGCTATCACCATGGAGTTAGATGAGTCTTTGATACTGGACATTTTTTTTTAAAATTCTCATCTAAAAACAGGGATGATAGCTCATGCAATAGAGATTTCAAAGGTCTTTTATTTTGAAACTGTACATCAGAATGTCCTGATTCTCCCTGAGTGACTAGGTGGGGTGTCCTGCTATCACCCTGGAGTTAGATGAGTCTTTGATATTGGACTCTATTTGTTTTATTCTCATCTAAAAACAGGGATGATAGCTCATATATGAGACTTCAAAGGTCTTTTATTTTGAAACTCTACATCAGAATGTCCTGTTTTTTGTCTGATTGAATAGATGGGGTGTCCTGCTATCACCATGGAGTTAGATGAGTCTTTGATACTGGACAGTGTTTGTTTTATTCCCATCTAAAAACAGGGATGATAGCTCATATATGAGAATTCAAAGGTATTTTATTTTGAAACTCTAAATCGGAATGTCCTGATTTTTTCTGAGTGACTAGGTGGGGTGTCCTTCTATCACCCTGGAGTGAGATGAGTCTTTGATACTGGACAGTTTTTGTTTTATTCTCATCTAAAACAGGGATGATAGCTCATACAATAGAGATTTCAAAGGTCTTTTATTTTGAAACACTACATCAGAATGTCCTGATGTTTTCTGAGTTCTCTAGGTAAGGTGTCCTGCTATCACCCTGGAGTGAGATGCGTCTTTGATACTGGACAGTTTTTGTTTTATTCTCATCTAAAAACAGGAATGATAGCTCATGCAATAGAGATTTCAAAGGTAGTTTATTTTGAAACTGTAAATCAGAATGTCCTGATTCTCCCTGAGTGACTAGGTGGGGAGTCCTGCTATCACCCTGGAGTGAGATGAGTCTTTGATATTGGACAGTATTTGTTTTGTTCTCATCTAAAAACAGGGATGATAGCTCATGCAATAGCGATTTCAGAGGTCTTTTATTTTGAAATTCTACATTAGAATGTCCTGATTCTCCCTGAGTGACTAGGTGGGGTGTCCTGCTATCACCCTGGAGTGAGATGAGTCTTTGATACTGGAGAGTTGTTGTTTTATTCTCATCTAAACAGAGAGGGATGATAACTCATACTGTATATGAGATTTCAAAGGTCTTTTATTTTGAAACTCTAATCAGAATGTCCTGATTTTTTCTGAGTGACTAGATGGGGTGTCCTGCTATCCCCCTGGAGTGAGATGAGTCTTTGATATTGTACAGTATTTGTTTTATTCTCATCTAAAAACAGGGATGATAGCTCATATATGAGACTTCAAAGGTCTTTTATTTTGAAACTCTAAATCAGAATGTCCTGATTCTCCCTGAGTGACTAGGTGGGTTGTCCTGCTATCACCCTGGAGTGAGATGAGTCTTTGATACTGGACAGTTTTTGTTTTATTCTCATCTAAACAGAGAGGGATGATAGCTCATATATGAGATGTCAAATGTCTTTTATTTTGAAACTCTACATCAGAATGTCCTGTTTTTTTCTGAGTGACTAGATGGGGTGTCCTGCTATCACCATGGAGTTAGATTAGTCTTTGATACTGGACATTTTTTTTTTTAAATTCTCATCTAAAAACAGGGATGATAGCTCATGCAATAGAGATTTCAAAGGTCTTTTATTTTGAAACTGTACATCAGAATGTCCTGATTCTCCCTGAGTGACTAGGTGGGGTGTCCTGCTATCACCCTGGAGTTAGATGAGTCTTTGATATTGGACTCTATTTGTTTTATTCTCATCTAAAAACAGGGATGATAGCCCATATATGAGACTTCAAAAGTCTTTTATTTTGAAACTCTACATCAGAATGTCCTGATTCTCCCTGAGTGACTAGGTGGGTTGTCCTGCTATCAGCCTGGAGTGAGATGAGTCTTTGATACTGGACACTTTTTGTTTTAATCTCATCTAAACAGAGAGGGATGATAGCTCATATATGAGATTTCAAAGGTCTTTTATTTTGAAACTCTAAATCAGAATGTCCTGATTCTCCCTGAGTGACTAGGTGGGGTGTCCTGCTATCACCCTGGAGTGAGATGAGTCTTTGATACTGGACAGTTTTTGTTTTATTCTCATCTAAAACAGGGATGATAGCTCATACAATAGAGATTTCAAAGGTCTTTTATTTTGAAACTCTAAATCAGAATGTCCTGATTCTCCCTGAGTGACTAGGTGGGGTGTCCTGCTATCACCCTGGAGTGAGATGAGTCTTTGATATTGGACAGTGTTTGTTTTATTCCCATCTAAAAACAGGGATGATAGCTCATATACGAGACTTCAAACATATTTTATTTTGAAAATCTAAATCAGAATGTCCTGATTCTCCCTGAGTGACTAGATGGGGTGTCCTGCTATCACCATGGAGTTAGATGAGTCTTTGATACTGGACATTTTTTTTTTTTAATTCTCATCTAAAAACAGGGATGATAGCTCATGCAATAGAGATTTCAAAGGTAGTTTATTTTGAAACTGTACATCAGAAAGTCCTGATTCTCCCTGAGTGACTAGGTGGGGTGTCCTGCTATCACCCTGGAGTTAGATGAGTCTTTGATATTGGACTATATTTGTTTTATTCTCATCTAAAAACAGGGATAATAGCTCATATATGAGACTTCAAAGGTCTTTTATTTTGAAACTCTACATCAGAATGTCCTGATTCTCCCTGAGTGACTAGGTGGGGTGTCCTGCTATCACCCTGGAGTGAGATGAGTCTTTGATATTGGACAGTATTTATTTTATTCTCATCTAAAAACAGGGATGATAGCACATATATGAGAATTCAAAGGTCTTTTATTTTGAAACTCTACATCAGAATGTCCTTATTTTTTCGGAGTGACTAGAAGGGGTGTCCTGCTATCACCCTGGAGTGAGATGAGTATTTGATACTCGACAGTTTTTGTTTTATTCTCATCTAAACAGAGAGGGATGATAGCTCATATATGAAATTTCAAAGGTCTTTTATTTTGAAACTCTACATCAGAATGTCCTGATTTTCTCTGAGTGAATAGATGGGGTGTCCTGATATCACCATGGAGTTAGATGAGTCTTTGATACTGGATAGTGTTTGTTTTATTCCCATCTAAAAACAGGGATGATAGCTCATATATGAGACTTCAAAGGTCTTTTATTTTGAAACTCTACATCAGAATGTCCTGATTTTGTCTGAGTGACTAGGTGGGGTGTCCTGCTATCACCCTGGAGTGAGATGAGTCTTTGATATTGGACAGTATTTATTTTATTCTCATCTAAAAACAGGGATGATAGCTCATATATGAGACTTCAAAGGTCTTTTATTTTGAAACTCTACATCAGAATGTCCTGATTTTTTCGGAGTGACTAGAAGGGGTGTCCTGCTATCACCCTGGAGTGAGATGAGTATTTGATACTCTACAGTTTTGTTTTATTCTCATCTAAACAGAGAGGGATGATAGCTCATATATGAGATTTCAAAGGTCTTTTATTTTGAAACTCTACATCAGAATGTCCTGATTTTCTCTGAGTGAATAGATGGGGTGTCCTGCTATCACCATGGAGTTAGATGAGTCTTTGATACTGGACAGTGTTTGTTTTATTCCCATCTAAAAACAGGGATGATAGCTCATATATGAGACTTCAAAGGTATTTTATTTTGAAACTCTAAATCAGAATGTCCTGATGTTTTCTGAGTTCTCTAGGTGGGGTGTCCTGATATCACCCTGGAGTGAGATGCGTCTTTGATACTGGACAGTTTTTGTTTTATTCTCATCTAAAAACAGGAATGATAGCTCATGCAATAGAGATTTCAAAGGTATTTTATTTTGAAAATGTACATCAGAATGTCCTGATTCTCCCTGAGTGACTAGGTGGGGAGTCCTGCTATCACTCTGGAGTGAGATGAGTCTTTGATATTGGACAGTATTTGTTTTATTCTCATCTAAAAACAGGGATGATAGCTCATGCAATAGAGATTTCAAAGGTCTTTTATTTTGAAACTGTACATCAGAATGTCCTGATTCTCCCTGAGTGACTAGGTGGGGAGTCCTGCTATCACTCTGGAGTGAGATGAGTCTTTGATATTGGACAGTATTTGTTGTATTCTCATCTAAAAACAGGGATGATAGCTCATGCAATAGAGATTTCAGAGGTCTTTTATTTTGAAATTCTACATCAGAATGTCCTGATTCTCCCTGAGTGACTAGGTGGGGTGTCCTGCTATCACCCTGGAGTGAGATGAGTCTTTGATACTGGAGAGTTTTTGTTTTATTCTCATCTAAACAGAGAGGGATGATAGCTCATATATGAGATTTCAAAGGTCTTTTATTTTGAAACTCTAATCAGAATGTCCTGATTTTTTCTGAGTGACTAGATGGGGTGTCCTGCTATCACCATGGAGTTAGATGAGTCTTTGATACTGGACAGTTTTTGTTTTATTCTCATCTAAAAACAGGGATGATAGCTCATATATGAGACTTCAAAGGTCTTTTATTTTGAAACTCTACATCAGAATGTCCTGATGTTTTCGGAGTGACTAGAAGGGGTGTCCTGCTATCACCCTGGAGTGAGATGAGTCTTTGATACTGGACAGTTATTGTTTTATTCTCATCTAAAAACAGGGATGATAGCTCATATATGAGACTTCAAAGGTCTTTTATTTTGAAACTCTACATCAGAATGTCCTGATTCTCCCTGAGTGACTAGGTGGGGTGTCCTGCTATCACCATGGAGTTAGATGAGTCTTTGATACTGGACAGTGTTTGTTTTATTCCCATCTAAAAACAGGGATGATAGCTCATATATGAGACTTCAAACGTATTTTATTTTGAAAATCTAAATCAGAATGTCCTGATTCTCCCTGAGTGACTAGATGGGGTGTCCTGCTATCACCATGGAGTTAGATGAGTCTTTGATACTGGACAGTTTTTGTTTTATTCTCATCTAAAAACAGGGATGATAGCTCATATATGAGACTTCAAAGGTCTTTTATTTTGAAACTCTACATCAGAATGTCCTGATGTTTTCGGAGTGACTAGAAGGGGTGTCCTGCTATCACCCTGGAGTGAGATGAGTCTTTGATACTGGACAGTTATTGTTTTATTCTCATCTAAAAACAGGGATGATAGCTCATATATGAGACTTCAAAGGTCTTTTATTTTGAAACTCTACATCAGAATGTCCTGATTCTCCCTGAGTGACTAGGTGGGGTGTCCTGCTATCACCATGGAGTTAGATGAGTCTTTGATACTGGACAGTGTTTGTTTTATTCCCATCTAAAAACAGGGATGATAGCTCATATATGAGACTTCAAAGGTCTTTTATTTTGAAAATCTAAATCAGAATGTCCTGATTCTCCCTGAGTGACTAGATGGGGTGTCCTGCTATCACCATGGAGTTAGATGAGTCTTTGATATTGGACTCTATTTGTTTTATTCTCATCTAAAAACAGGGATAATAGCTCATATATGAGACTTCAAAGGTCTTTTATTTTGAAACTCTACATCAGAATGTCCTGATTCTCCCTGAGTGACTAGGTGGGGTGTCCTGCTATCACCCTGGAGTGAGATGAGTCTTTGATATTGGACAGTATTTATTTTATTCTCATCTAAAAACAGGGATGATAGCTCATATATGAGACTTCAAAGGTCTTTTATTTTGAAACTCTACATCAGAATGTCCTGATTTTTTCGGAGTGACTAGAAGGGGTGTCCTGCTATCACCCTGGAGTGAGATGAGTATTTGATACTCGACAGTTTTTGTTTTATTCTCATCTAAACAGAGAGGGATGATAGCTCATATATGAAATTTCAAAGGTCTTTTATTTTGAAACTCTACATCAGAATGTCCTGATTTTCTCTGAGTGAATAGATGGGGTGTCCTGCTATCACCATGGAGTTAGATGAGTCTTTGATACTGGATAGTGTTTGTTTTATTCCCATCTAAAAACAGGGATGATAGCTCATGAGACTTCAAAGGTATTTTATTTTGAAACTCTAAATCAGAATGTCCTGATTTTGTCTGAGTGACTAGGTGGGGTGTCCTTCTATCACCCTGGAGTGAGATGAGTCTTTGATACTGGACAGTTTTTGTTTTATTCTCATCTAAAACAGGGATGATAGCTCATACAATAGAGATTTCAAAGGTCTTTTATTTTGAAACACTACATCAGAATGTCCTGATGTTTTCTGAGTTCTCTAGGTGGGGTGTCCTGCTATCACCCTGGAGTGAGATGCGTCTTTGATACTGGACAGTTTTTGTTTTATTCTAATCTAAAAACAGGAATGATAGCTCATGCAATAGAGATTTCAAAGGTCTTTTATTTTGAAACTGTAAATCAGAATGTCCTGATTCTCCCTGAGTGACTAGGTGGGGAGTCCTGCTATCACTCTGGAGTGAGATGAGTCTTTGATATTGGACAGTATTTGTTTTATTCTCATCTAAAAACAGGGATGATAGCTCATGCAATAGAGATTTCAAAGGTCTTTTATTTTGAAACTGTACATCAGAATGTCCTGATTCTCCCTGAGTGACTAGGTGGGGAGTCCTGCTATCACTCTGGAGTGAGATGAGTCTTTGATACTGGACATTTTTTTTTTTTAATTCTCATCTAAAAACAGAAATGATAGCTCATGCAATAGAGATTTCAAAGGTCTTTTATTTTGAAACTGTACATCAGAATGTCCTGATTCTCCCTGAGTGACTAGGTGGGGTGTCCTGCTATCACCCTGGAGTGAGATGAGTCTTTGATACTGGAGAGTTTTTGTTTTATTCTCATCTAAAAACAGGGATGATAGCTCATATATGAGACTTCAAAGGTATTTTATTTTGAAACTCTACATCAGAATGTCCTGATGTTTTCGGAGTGACTAGAAGGGGTGTCCTGCTATCACCCTGGAGTGAGATGAGTCTTTGATACTGGACAGTTATTGTTTTATTCTCATCTAAAAACAGGGATGATAGCTCATATATGAGACTTCAAAGGTCTTTTATTTTGAAACTCTACATCAGAATGTCCTGATTCTCCCTGAGTGACTAGGTGGGGTGTCCTGCTATCACCATGGAGTTAGATGAGTCTTTGATACTGGACAGTGTTTGTTTTATTCCCATCTAAAAACAGGGATGATAGCTCATATATGAGACTTCAAACGTATTTTATTTTGAAAATCTAAATCAGAATGTCCTGATTCTCCCTGAGTGACTAGGTGGGTTGCCCTGCTATCACCCTGGAGTGAGATGAGTCTTTGATACTGGACAGTTTTTGTTTTATTCTCATCTAAACAGAGAGGGATGATAGCTCATATATGAGATGTCAAAGGTCTTTTATTTTGAAACTCTACCTCAGAATGTCCTGATTTTTTTTGAGTGACTAGAAGGGGTGTCCTGCTATCACCATGGAGTTAGATGAGTCTTTGATACTGGACATTTTTTTTTTAAATTCTCATCTAAAAACAGGGATGATAGCTCATGCAATAGAGATTTCAAAGGTATTTTATTTTGAAACCGTACATCAGAATGTCCTGATTCTCCATGAGTGACTAGGTGGGGAGTCCTGCTATCACCCTGGAGTTAGATGAGTCTTTGATATTGGACTCTATTTGTTTTATTCTCATCTAAAAACAGGGATGATAGCTCATATATGAGACTTCAAAGGTCTTTTATTTTGAAACTCTACATCAGAATGTCCTGATTCTCCCTGAGTGACTAGGTGGGGTGTCCTGCTATCACCCTGGAGTGAGATGGGTCTTTGATATTGGACAGTATTTATTTTATTCTCATCTAAAAACAGGGATGATAGCTCATATATGAGACTTCAAAGGTCTTTTATTTTGAAACTCTACATCAGAATGTCCTGATTTTTTCGGAGTGACTAGGTGGGGTGTCCTTCTATCACCCTGGAGTGAGATGAGTCTTTGATACTGGACAGTTTTTGTTTTATTCTCATCTAAAACAGGGATGATAGCTCATACAATAGAGATTTCAAAGGTCTTTTATTTTGAAACACTACATCAGAATGTCCTGATGTTTTCTGAGTTCTCTAGGTGGGGTGTCCTGCTATCACCCTGGAGTGAGATGCATCTTTGATACTGGACAGTTATTGTTTTATTCTCATCTAAAAACAGGAATGATAGCTCATGCAATAGAGATTTCAAAGGTATTTTATTTTGAAACTGTACATCAGAATGTCCTGATTCTCCCTGAGTGACTAGGTGGGGAGTCCTGCTATCACTCTGGAGTGAGATGAGTCTTTGATATTGGACAGTATTTGTTTTATTCTCATCTAAAAACAGGGATGATAGCTCATGCAATAGAGATTTCAAAGGTCTTTTATTTTGAAACTGTACATCAGAATGTCCTGATTCTCCCTGAGTGACTAGGTGGGGTGTCCTGCTATCACCCTGGAGTGAGATGAGTCTTTGATACTGGACAGTTTTTGTTTTATTCTCATCTAAACAGAGAGGGATGATAGCTCATATATGAGATTTCAAAGGTATTTTATTTTGAAACTCTAATCAGAATGTCCTGATTTTTTCTGAGTGACTAGGTGGGGTGTCCTGCTATCACCCTGGAGTTAGATGAGTCTTTGATATTGGACTCTATTTGTTTTATTCTCATCTAAAAACAGGGATGATAGCTCATATATGAGAATTCAAAGGTCTTTTATTTTGAAACTCTACATCAGAATGTCCTGATTCTCCCTGAGTGACTAGGTGGGGTGTCCTGCTATCACCCTGGAGTGAGATGAGTCTTTGATATTGGACAATATTTATTTTATTCTCATCTAAAAACAGGGATGATAGCTCATATGAGACTTCAAAGGTCTTTTATTTTGAAACTCTACATCAGAATGTCCTGATTTTTTCTGAGTGACTAGAAGGGGTGTCCTGCTATCACCCTGGAGTGAGATGAGTATTTGATACTCGACAGTTTTTGTTTTATTCTCATCTAAACAGAGAGGGATGATAGCTCATATATGAGATTTCAAAGATCTTTTATTTTGAAACTCTACATCAGAATGTCCTGATTTTCCCTGAGTGAATAGATGGGGTGTCCTGCTATCACCATGGAGTTAGATGAGTCTTTGATACTGGACAGTGTTTGTTTTATTCCCATCTAAAAACAGGGATGATAGCTCATATATGAGACTTCAAATGTATTTTATTTTGAAACTCTAAATCAGAATGTCCTGATTTTTTCTGAGTGACTAGGTGGGGTGTCCTTCTATCACCCGGGAGTGAGATGAGTCTTTGATACTGGACAATTTTTGTTTTATTCTCATCTAAAACAGGGATGATAGCTCATACAATAGAGATTTCAAAGGTCTTTTATTTTGAAACACTACATCAGAATGTCCTGATGTTTTCTGAGTTCTCTAGGTGGGGTGTCCTGCTATCACCCTGGAGTGAGATGCGTCTTTGATACTGGACAGTTTTTGTTTTATTCTCATCTAAAAACAGGAATGATAGCTCATGCAATAGAGATTTCAAAGGTCTTTTATTTTGAAACTGTACATCAGAATGTCCTGATTCTCCCTGAGAGACTAGGTGGGGAGTCCTGCTATCACTCTGGAGTGAGATGAGTCTTTGATATTGGACAGTTTTTGTTTTATTCTCATCTAAAAACAGGAATGATAGCTCATGCAATAGAGATTTTAAAGGTCTTTTATTTTGAAACTGTACATCAGAATGTCCTGATTCTCCCTGAGTGACTAGGTGGGGAGTCCTGCTATCACTCTGGAGTGAGATGAGTCTTTGATATTGGACAGTATTTGTTTTATTCTCATCTAAATACAGGGATGATAGCTCATGCAATAGAGATTTCAAAGGTCTTTTATTTTGAAACAGTACATCAGAATGTCCTGATTCTCCCTGAGTGACTAGTTGGGGAGTCCTGCTATCACCCTGGAGTGAGATGAGTCTTTGATACTGGACAGTTTTTGTTTTATTCTCCTCTAAAAACAGGGATGATAGCTCATACAATAGAGATGTCAAAGGTATTTTATTTTGAAACTCTACATCAGAAAGTCCTGATTCGCCCTGAGTGACTAGGTGGGGTGTCCTGTTATCACCCTGAAGGGAAATGAGTATTTGATACTGGACAGTTATTGTTTTATTCTCATCTAAAAACAGGGATGATAGCTCATATATGAGACTTCAAAGGTCTTTTATTTTGAAACTATACATCAGAATGTCCTGATTCTCCCTGAGTGACTAGGTGGGGTGTCCTGCTATCACCATGGAGTTAGATGAGTCTTTGATACTGGACAGTGTTTGTTTTATTCCCATCTAAAAACAGGGATGATAGCTCATATATGAGACTTCAAACGTATTTTATTTTGAAAATCTAAATCAGAATGTCCTGATTCTCCCTGAGTGACTAGGTGGGTTGTCCTGCTATCACCATGGATTTAGATGAGTCTTTGATACTGGACAGTTTTTGTTTTATTCTCATCTAAACAGAGAGGGATGATAGCTCATATATGAGATGTCAAAGGTCTTTTATTTTGAAACTCTACATCAGAATGTCCTGATTTTTTCTGAGTGACTAGATGGGGTGTCCTGCTATCACCATGGATTTAGATGAGTCTTTGATACTGGACATTTTTTTTTTTTAATTCTCATCTAAAAACAGGGATGATAGCTCATGCAATAGAGATTTCAAAGGTCCTTTATTTTGAAACCGTACATCAGAATGTCCTGATTCTCCCTGAGTGACTAGGTGGGGTGTCCTGCTATCACCCTGGAGTTAGATGAGTCTTTGATATTGGACTCTATTTGTTTTATTCTCATCTAAAAACAGGGATGATAGCTCATATATGAGAATTCAAAGGTCTTTTATTTTGAAACTCTACATCAGAATGTCCTGATTCTCCCTGAGTGACTAGGTGGGGTGTCCTGCTATCACCCTGGAGTGAGATGAGTCTTTGATATTGGACAATATTTATTTTATTCTCATCTAAAAACAGGGATGATAGCTCATATATGAGACTTCAAAGGTCTTTTATTTTGAAACTCTACATCAGAATGTCCTGATTTTTTAGGAGTGACTAGAAGGGGTGTCCTGCTATCACCCTGGAGTGAGATGAGTATTTGATACTCGACAGTTTTTGTTTTATTCTCATCTAAACAGAGAGGGATGATAGCTCATATATGAGATTTCAAAGGTCTTTTATTTTGAAACTCTACATCAGAATGTCCTGATTTTCCCTGAGTGAATAGATGGGGTGTCCTGCTATCACCATGGAGTTAGATGAGTCTTTGATACTGGACAGTGTTTGTTTTATTCCCATCTAAAAACAGGGATGATAGCTCATATATGAGACTTCAAATGTATTTTATTTTGAAACTCTAAATCAGAATGTCCTGACTTTTTCTGAGTGACTAGGTGGGGTGTCCTTCTATCACCCTGGAGTGAGATGAGTCTTTGATACTGGACAATTTTTGTTTTATTCTCATCTAAAACAGGGATGATAGCTCATACAATAGAGATTTCATAGGTCTTTTATTTTGAAACACTACATCAGAATGTCCTGATGTTTTCTGAGTTCTCTAGGTGGGGTGTCCTGCTATCACCCTGGAGTGAGATGAGTCTTTGAAATTGGACAGTATTTGTTTTATTCTCATCTAAATACAGGGATGATAGCTCATGCAATAGAGATTTCAAAGGTCTTTTATTTTGAAACTGTACATCAGAATGTCCTGATTCTCCCTGAGTGACTAGGTGGGGAGTCCTGCTATCACTCTGGAGTGAGATGAGTCTTTGATATTGGACAGTATTTGTTTTATTCTCATCTAAAAACAGGGATGATAGCTCATGCAATAGAGATTTCAAAGGTCTTTTATTTTGAAACTGTACATCAGAATGTCCTGATTCTCCCTGAGTGACTAGGTGGGGAGTCCTGCTATCACTCTGGAGTGAGATGAGTCTTTGATATTGGACAGTATTTGTTTTATTCTCATCTAAAAACAGGGATGATAGCTCATGCAATAGAGATTTCAGAGGTCTTTTATTTTGAAGTTCTACATCAGAATGTCCTGATTCTCCCTGAGTGACTAGGTGGGGTGTCCTGCTATCACCCTGGAGTGAGATGAGTCTTTGATAATGGAGAGTTTTTGTTTTATTCTCATCTAAACAGAGAGGGATGATAGCTCATATATGAGATTTCAAAGGTCTTTTATTTTGAAACTCTATCAGAATGTCCTGATTTTTTCTGAGTGACTAGATGGGGTGTCCTGCTATCACCATGGAGTTAGATGAGTCTTTGATACTGGACAGTTTTTGTTTTATTCTCATCTAAAAACAGGGATGATAGCTCATGCAATAGAGATTTCAAAGGTCTTTTATTTTGAATTCTACATCAGAATGTCCTGATTCTCCCTGAGTGACTAGGTGGGGTGTCCTGCTATCACCCTGGAGTGAGATGAGTCTTTGATATTGGACAGTATTTGTTTTATTCTCATCTAAATACAGGGATGATAGCTCATATATGAGACTTCAAAGGTCTTTTATTTTGAAACTCTACATCAGAATGTCCTGATGTTTTCGGAGTGACTAGAAGGGGTGTCCTGCTATCACCCTGGAGTGAGATGAGTCTTTGATACTGGACAGTTTTTGTTTAATTCTCCTCTAAAAACAGGGATGATAGCTCATACAATAGAGATGTCAAAGGTATTTTATTTTGAAACTCTACATCAGAAAATCCTGATTCGCCCTGAGTGACTAGGTGGGGTGTCCTGTTATCACCCTGAAGGGAAATGAGTATTTGATACTGGACAGTTTTTGTTTTATTCTCATCTAAACAGAGAGGGATGATAGCTCATGCAATAGAGATTTCAAAGGTCTTTTATTTTGAAACTCTACATCAGAATGTCCTGATTCTCCCTGAGTGACTAGGTGGGGTGTCATGCTATCACCCTGGAGTGAGATGAGTCTTTGATACTGGACAGTTATTGTTTTATTCTCATCTAAAAACAGGGATGATAGCTCATATATGAGACTTCAAAGGTCTTTTATTTTGAAACTCTACATCAGAATGTCCTGATTCTCCCTGAGTGACTAGGTGGGATGTCCTGCTATCACCGTGGAGTTAGATGAGTCTTTGATACTGGACAGTGTTTGTTTTATTCCCATCTAAAAACAGGGATGATAGCTCATATATGAGACTTCAAACGTATTTTATTTTGAAAATCTAAATCAGAATGTCCTGATTCTCCCTGAGTGACTAGGTGGGTTGTCCTGCTATCACCCTGGAGTGAGATGAGTCTTTGATACTGGACAGTTTTTGTTTTATTCTCATCTAAACAGAGAGGGATGATAGCTCATGCAATAGAGATTTCAAAGGTCTTTTATTTTGAAACTCTACATCAGAATGTCCTGATTCTCCCTGAGTGACTAGGTGGGGTGTCCTGCAATCAACCTGGAGTTAGATGAGTCTTTGATATTGGACTCTATTTTTTTTATTATCATCTAAAAACAGGGATGATAGCTCATATATGAGACTTCAAAGGTCTTTTATTTTGAAACCCTACATCAGAATGTCCTGATTCTCCCTGAGTGACTAGGTGGGGTGTCCTGCTATCACCCTGGAGTGAGATGAGTCTTTGATATTGGACAGTATTTGTTTTATTCTCATCTAAAAACAGGGATGATAGCTCATATATGAGACTTCAAAGGTCTTTTATTTTGAAACTCTACATCAGAATGTCCTGATTTTTTCGGAGTGACTAGAAGGGGTGTCCTGCTATCACCCTGGAGTGAGATGAGTATTTGATACTCGACAGTTTTTGTTTTATTCTCATCTAAACAGAGAGGGATGATAGCTCATATATGAGATTTCAAAGGTCTTTTATTTTGAAACTGTACATCAGAATGTCCTGATTCTCCCTGAGTGACTAGGTGGGGTGTCCTGCTATCAGCCTGGAGTGAGATGAGTCTTTGATATTGGACAGTATTTGTTTCATTCTCATCTAAAAATAGGGATGATAGCTCATATATAAAACTTCAAAGGTCTTTTATTTTGAAACTGTACATCAGAATGTCCTAACTTTTTTCTGAGTGACTAGGTGGGGTGTCCTGCTATCACCCTATAGTGAGATGAGTCTTTGATACTGGACAGTGTTTGTTTTATTCCCATCTAAAAACAGGGATGATAGATCATATATGAGATTTCAAAGGTCTTTTATTTTGAAACTCTACATCAGAATGTCCTGATTTTCTCTGAGTGAATAGATGGGGTGTCCTGCTATCACCATGGAGTTAGATGAGTCTTTGATATTGGACAGTATTTGTTTTATTCTCATCTAAAAACAGGGATGATAGCTCATGCAATAGAGATTTCAGAGGTCTTTTATTTTGAAATTCTACATCAGAATGTCCTGATTCTCCCTGAGTGACTAGGTGGGGTGTCCTGCTATCACCCTGGAGTGAGATGAGTCTTTGATACTGGACAGTTTTTGTTTTATTCTCCTCTAAAAACAGGGATGATAGCTCATACAATAGAGATGTCAAAGGTCTTTTATTTTGAAACTCTACATCAGAAAGTCCTGATTCGCCCTGAGTGACTAGGTGGGGTGTCCTGCTATCACCCTGGAGTTAGATGAGTCTTTGATATTGGACTCTATTTGTTTTATTCTCATCTAAAAACAGGGATGATA
Source organism: Notothenia rossii (assembly GCF_949606895.1). NCBI lineage: Eukaryota > Metazoa > Chordata > Actinopteri > Perciformes > Nototheniidae > Notothenia > Notothenia rossii. Next base: position 45,402,763 of record NC_136902.1, read on the forward strand.
GCTCATATATGAGACTTCAAAGGTCTTTTATTTTGAAACTCTACATCAGAATGTCCTGATTTTTTCGGAGTGACTAGAAGGGGTGTCCTGCTATCACCCTGGAGTGAGATGAGTATTTGATACTCGACAGTTTTTGTTTTATTCTCATCTAAACAGAGAGGGATGATAGCTCATATATGAGATTTCAAAGGTCTTTTATTTTGAATCTCTACATCAGAATGTCCTGATTTTCCCTGAGTGAATAGATGGGGTGTCCTGCTATCACCATGGAGTTAGATGAGTCTTTGATACTGGACAGTGTTTGTTTTATTCCCATCTAAAAACAGGGATGATAGCTCATATATGAGACTTCAAATGTATTTTATTTTGAAACTGTACATCAGAATGTCCTGATTTTCTCTGAGTGAATAGATGGCGTGTCCTGCTATCACCATGGAGTTAGATGAGTCTTTGATATTGGACAGTATTTGTTTTATTCTCATCTAAAAATAGGGATGATAGCTCATATATAAAACTTCAAAGGTCTTTTATTTTGAAACTGTACATCAGAATGTCCTGATTTTTTCTGAGTGACTAGGTGGGGTGTCCTGCTATCACCCTGTAGTGAGATGAGTCTTTGATACTGGACAGTGTTTGTTTTATTCCCATCTAAAAACAGGGATGATAGCTCATTTATGAGACTTCAAAGGTATTTTATTTTGAAACTCTAAATCGGAATGTCCTGATTTTTTCTGAGTGACTAGGTGGGGTGTCCTTCTATCACCCTGGAGTGAGATGAGTCTTTGATACTGGACAGTTTTTGTTTTATTCTCATCTAAAACAGGGATGATAGCTCATACAATAGAGATTTCAAAGGTCTTTTATTTTGAAACACTACATCAGAATGTCCTGATGTTTTCTGAGTTCTCTAGGTGGGGTGTCCTGCTATCACCCTGGAGTGAGATGCGTCTTTGATACTGGACAGTTTTTGTTTTATTCTCATCTAAAAACAGGAATGATAGCTCATGCAATAGAGATTTCAAAGGTCTTTTATTTTGAAACTGTACATCAGAATGTCCTGATTCTCCCTGAGTGACTAGGTGGGGAGTCCTGCTATCACTCTGGAGTGAGATGAGTCTTTGATATTGTACAGTATTTGTTTTATTCTCATCTAAAAACAGGGATGATAGCTCATGCAATAGAGATTTCAAAGGTCTTTTATTTTGAAACTGTACATCAGAATGTGCTGATTCTCCCTGAGTGACTAGGTGGGGAGTCCTGCTATCACTCTGGAGTGAGATGAGTCTTTGATATTGGACAGTATTTGTTTTATTCTCATCTAAAAACAGGGATGATAGCTCATGCAATAGAGATTTCAGAGGTCTTTTATTTTGAAATTCTACATCAGAATGTCCTGATTCTCCCTGAGTGACTAGGTGGGTTGTCCTGCTATCACCCTGGAGTGAGATGAGTCTTTGATACTGGACAGTTTTTGTTTTATTCTCATCTAAACAGAGAGGGATGATAGCTCATATATGAGATGTCAAAGGTCTTTTATTTTGAAACTCTACATCAGAATGTCCTGATTTTTTCTGAGTGACTAGATGGGGTGTCCTTCTATCACCCTGGAGTGAGATGAGTCTTTGATACTGGACAGTTTTTGTTTTATTCTCATCTAAAACAGGGATGATAGCTCATACAATAGAGATTTCAAAGGTCTTTTATTTTGAAACACTACATCAGAATGTCCTGATGTTTTCTGAGTTCTCTAGGTGGGGTGTCCTGATATCACCCTGGAGTGAGATGCGTCTTTGATACTGGACAGTTTTTGTTTTATTCTCATCTAAAAACAGGAATGATAGCTCATGCAATAGAGATTTCAAAGGTCTTTTATTTTGAAACTGTACATCAGAATGTCCTGATTCTCCCTGAGTGACTAGGTGGGGAGTCCTGCTATCACTCTGGAGTGAGATGAGTCTTTGATATTGGACAGTATTTGTTTTATTCTCATCTAAAAACAGGGATGATAGCTCATGCAATAGAGATTTCAAAGGTCTTTTATTTTGAAACTGTACATCAGAATGTCCTGATTCTCCCTGAGTGACTAGGTGGGGAGTCCTGCTATCACTCTGGAGTGAGATGAGTCTTTGATATTGGACAGTATTTGTTTTATTCTCATCTAAAAACAGGGATGATATCTCATGCAATAGAGATTTCAGAGGTCTTTTATTTTGAAATTCTACATCAGAATGTCCTGATTCTCCCTGAGTGACTAGGTGGGGTGTCCTGCTATCACCCTGGAGTGAGATGAGTCTTTGATACTGGACAGTTGTTGTTTTATTCTCATCTAAAAACAGGGATGATAGCTCATATATGAGACTTCAAAGGTATTTTATTTTGAAACTCTACATCAGAATGTCCTGATGTTTTCGGAGTGACTAGAAGGGGTGTCCTGCTATCACCCTGGAGTGAGATGAGTCTTTGATACTGGACAGTTATTGTTTTATTCTCATCTAAATACAGGGATGATAGCTCATATATGAGACTTCAAAGGTCTTTTATTTTGAAACTCTACATCAGAATGTCCTGATTCTCCCTGAGTGACTAGGTGGGGTGTCCTGCTATCACCATGGAGTTAGATGAGTCTTTGATACTGGACAGTGTTTGTTTTATTCCCATCTAAAACAGGGATGATAGCTCATACAATAGAGATTTCAAAGGTCTTTTATTTTGAAACACTACATCAGAATGTCCTGATGTTTTCTGAGTTCTCTAGGTGGGGTGTCCTGATATCACCCTGGAGTGAGATGCGTCTTTGATACTGGACAGTTTTTGTTTTATTCTCATCTAAACAGAGAGGGATGATAGCTCATATATGAGATGTCAAAGGTCTTTTATTTTAAAACTCTACATCAGAATGTCCTGATTTTTTCTGAGTGACTAGATGGGGTGTCCTGCTATCACCATGGAGTTAGATGAGTCTTTGATACTGGACTTTTTTTTTTTTTAATTCTCATCTAAAAACAGGGATGATAGCTCATATATGAGACTTCAAAGGTATTTTATTTTGAAACTCTAAATCAGAATGTCCTGATTTTGTCTGAGTGACTAGGTGGGGTGTCCTTCTATCACCCTGGAGTGAGATGAGTCTTTGATACTGGACAGTTTTTGTTTTATTCTCATCTAAAACAGGGATGATAGCTCATACAATAGAGATTTCAAAGGTCTTTTATTTTGAAACACTACATCAGAATGTCCTGATGTTTTCTGAGTTCTCTAGGTGGGGTGTCCTGATATCACCCTGGAGTGAGATGCGTCTTTGATACTGGACAGTTTTTGTTTTATTCTCATCTAAAAACAGGAATGATAGCTCATGCAATAGAGATTTCAAAGGTCTTTTATTTTGAAACTGTACATCAGAATGTCCTGATTCTCCCTGAGTGACTAGGTGGGGAGTCCTGCTATCACTCTGGAGTGAGATGAGTCTTTGATATTGGACAGTATTTGTTTTATTCTCATCTAAAAACAGGGATGATAGCTCATGCAATAGAGATTTCAAAGGTCTTTTATTTTGAAACTGTACATCAGAATGTCCTGATTCTCCCTGAGTGACTAGGTGGGGAGTCCTGCTATCACTCTGGAGTGAGATGAGTCTTTGATATTGGACAGTATTTGTTTTATTCTCATCTAAAAACAGGGATGATATCTCATGCAATAGAGATTTCAGAGGTCTTTTATTTTGAAATTCTACATCAGAATGTCCTGATTCTCCCTGAGTGACTAGGTGGGGTGTCCTGCTATCACCCTGGAGTGAGATGAGTCTTTGATACTGGACAGTTGTTGTTTTATTCTCATCTAAAAACAGGGATGATAGCTCATATATGAGACTTCAAAGGTCTTTTATTTTGAAACTCTACATCAGAATGTCCTGATGTTTTCGGAGTGACTAGAAGGGGTGTCCTGCTATCACCCTGGAGTGAGATGAGGCTTTGATACTGGACAGTTATTGTTTTATTCTCATCTAAATACAGGGATGATAGCTCATATATGAGACTTCAAAGGTCTTTTATTTTGAAACTCTACATCAGAATGTCCTGATTCTCCCTGAGTGACTAGGTGGGGTGTCCTGCTATCACCATGGAGTTAGATGAGTCTTTGATACTGGACAGTGTTTGTTTTATTCCCATCTAAAACAGGGATGATATCTCATACAATAGAGATTTCAAAGGTCTTTTATTTTGAAACACTACATCAGAATGTCCTGATGTTTTCTGAGTTCTCTAGGTGGGGTGTCCTGATATCACCCTGGAGTGAGATGCGTCTTTGATACTGGACAGTTTTTGTTTTATTCTCATCTAAACAGAGAGGGATGATAGCTCATATATGAGATGTCAAAGGTCTTTTATTTTGAAACTCTACATCAGAATGTCCTGATTTTTTCTGAGTGACTAGATGGGGTGTCCTGCTATCACCATGGAGTTAGATGAGTCTTTGATACTGGACTTTTTTTTTTTTTAATTCTCATCTAAAAACATGGATGATAGCTCATATATGAGACTTCAAAGGTATTTTATTTTGAAACTCTAAATCAGAATGTCCTGATTTTGTCTGAGTGACTAGGTGGGGTGTCCTTCTATCACCCTAGAGTGAGATGAGTCTTTGATACTGGACAGTTTTTGTTTTATTCTCATCTAAAACAGGGATGATAGCTCATACAATAGAGATTTCAAAGGTCTTTTATTTTGAAACACTACATCAGAATGTCCTGATGTTTTCTGAGTTCTCTAGGTGGGGTGTCCTGCTATCACCCTGGAGTGAGATGCGTCTTTGATACTGGACAGTTTTTGTTTTATTCTCATCTAAAAACAGGAATGATAGCTCATGCAATAGAGATTTCAAAGGTCTTTTATTTTGAAACTGTACATCAGAATGTCCTGATTCTCCCTGAGTGACTAGGTGGGGAGTCCTGCTATCACTCTGGAGTGAGATGAGTCTTTGATATTGGACAGTATTTGTTTTATTCTCATCTAAAAACAGGGATGATAGCTCATGCAATAGAGATTTCAAAGGTCTTTTATTTTGAAACTGTACATCAGAATGTCCTGATTCTCCCTGAGTGACTAGGTGGGGAGTCCTGCTATCACTCTGGAGTGAGATGAGTCTTTGATATTGGACAGTATTTGTTTTATTCTCATCTAAAAACAGGGATGATAGCTCATGCAATAGAGATTTCAAAGGTCTTTTATTTTGAAACTGTACATCAGAATGTCCTGATTCTCCCTGAGTGACTAGGTGGGGTGTCCCGCTATCACCCTGGAGTGAGATGAGTCTTTGATACTGGACAGTTTTTGTTTTATTCTCATCTAAACAGAGAGGGATGATAGCTCATATATGAGATTTCAAAGGTCTTTTATTTTGAAACTCTACATCAGAATGTCCTGATTTTTTCTGAGTGACTAGATGGGGTGTCCTGCTATCACCATGGAGTTAGATGAGTCTTTGATACTGGACATTTTTTTTTTTAATTCTCATCTAAAAACAGAGATGATAGCTCATGCAATAGAGATTTCAAAGGTCTTTTATTTTGAAACTGTACATCAGAATGTCCTGATTCTCCCTGAGTGACTAGGTGGGGTGTCCTGCTATCACCCTGGAGTTAGATGAGTCTTTGATATTGGACTCTATTTGTTTTATTCTCATCTAAAAACAGGGATGATAGCTCATATATGAGACTTCAAAGGTATTTTATTTTGAAACTCTACATCAGAATGTCCTGATTCTCCCTGAGTGACTAGGTGGGGTGTCCTGCTATCACCCTGGAGTGAGATGAGTCTTTGATATTGGACAGTATTTATTTTATTCTCATCTAAAAACAGGGATGATAGCTCATATATGAGACTTCAAAGGTCTTTTATTTTGAAACTCTACATCAGAATGTCCTGATTTTTTCGGAGTGACTAGAAGGGGTGTCCTGCTATCACCCTGGAGTGAGATGAGTATTTGATACTGGACAGTTATTGTTTTATTCTCATCTAAAAACAGGGATGATAGCTCATATATGAGACTTCAAAGGTCTTTTATTTTGAAACTATAAATCAGAATGTCCTGATTCGCCCTGAGTGACTAGGTGGGGTGTCCTGTTATCACCCTGAAGTGAAATGAGTATTTGATACTGGACAGTTATTGTTTTATTCTCATCTAAAAACAGGGAATATAGCTCATATATGAGACTTCAAAGGTCTTTTATTTTGAAACTATACATCAGAATGTCCTGATTCTCCCTGAGTGACTAGGTGGGGTGTCCTGCTATCACCATGGAGTTAGATGAGTCTTTGATACTGGACAGTGTTTGTTTTATTCCCATCTAAAAACAGGGATGATAGCTCATATATGAGACTTCAAACGTATTTTATTTTGAAAATCTAAATCAGAATGTCCTGATTCTCCCTGAGTGACTAGGTGGGTTGTCCTGCTATCACCATGGATTTAGATGAGTCTTTGATACTGGACAGTTTTTGTTTTATTCTCATCTAAACAGAGAAGGATGATAGCTCATATATGAGATGTCAAAGGTCTTTTATTTTGAAACTCTACATCAGAATGTCCTGATTTTTTCTGAGTGACTAGATGGGGTGTCCTGCTATCACCATGGATTTAGATGAGTCTTTGATACTGGACATTTTTTTTTTTAAATTCTCATCTAAAAACAGGGATGATAGCTCATGCAATAGAGATGTCAAAGGTCCTTTATTTTGAAACCGTACATCAGAATGTCCTGATTCTCCCTGAGTGACTAGGTGGGGTGTCCTGCTATCACCCTGGAGTTAGATGAGTCTTTGATACTCGACAGTTTTTGTTTTATTCTCATCTAAACAGAGAGGGATGATAGCTCATATATGAGATTTCAAAGGTCTTTTATTTTGAAACTCTACATCAGAATGTCCTGATTTTCCCTGAGTGAATAGATGGGGTGTCCTGCTATCACCATGGAGTTAGATGAGTCTTTGATACTGGACAGTGTTTGTTTTATTCCCATCTAAAAACAGGGATGATAGCTCATATATGAGACTTCAAATGTATTTTATTTTGAAACTCTAAATCAGAATGTCCTGACTTTTTCTGAGTGACTAGGTGGGGTGTCCTTCTATCACCCTGGAGTGAGATGAGTCTTTGATACTGGACAATTTTTGTTTTATTCTCATCTAAAACAGGGATGATAGCTCATACAATAGAGATTTCATAGGTCTTTTATTTTGAAACACTACATCAGAATGTCCTGATGTTTTCTGAGTTCTCTAGGTGGGGTGTCCTGCTATCACCCTGGAGTGAGATGCGTCTTTGATACTGGACAGTTTTTGTTTTATTCTCATCTAAAAACAGGAATGATAGCTCATGCAATAGAGATTTCAAAGGTCTTTTATTTTGAAACTGTACATCAGAATGTCCTGATTCTCCCTGAGTGACTAGGTGGGGAGTCCTGCTATCACTCTGGAGTGAGATGAGTCTTTGATATTGGACAGTATTTGTTTTATTCTCATCTAAATACAGGGATGATAGCTCATGCAATAGAGATTTCAAAGGTCTTTTATTTTGAAACTGTACATCAGAATGTCCTGATTCTCCCTGAGTGACTAGGTGGGGAGTCCTGCTATCACTCTGGAGTGAGATGAGTCTTTGATATTGGACAGTATTTGTTTTATTCTCATCTAAAAACAGGGATGATAGCTCATGCAATAGAGATTTCAAAGGTCTTTTATTTTGAAACTGTACATCAGAATGTCCTGATTCTCCCTGAGTGACTAGGTGGGGAGTCCTGCTATCACTCTGGAGTGAGATGAGTCTTTGATATTGGACAGTATTTGTTTTATTCTCATCTAAAAACAGGGATGATAGCTCATGCAATAGAGATTTCAGAGGTCTTTTATTTTGAAGTTCTACATCAGAATGTCCTGATTCTCCCTGAGTGACTAGGTGGGGTGTCCTGCTATCACCCTGGAGTGAGATGAGTCTTTGATAATGGAGAGTTTTTGTTTTATTCTCATCTAAACAGAGAGGGATGATAGCTCATATATGAGATTTCAAAGGTCTTTTATTTTGAAACTCTATCAGAATGTCCTGATTTTTTCTGAGTGACTAGATGGGGTGTCCTGCTATCACCATGGAGTTAGATGAGTCTTTGATACTGGACAGTTTTTGTTTTATTCTCATCTAAAAACAGGGATGATAGCTCATGCAATAGAGATTTCAAAGGTCTTTTATTTTGAATTCTACATCAGAATGTCCTGATTCTCCCTGAGTGACTAGGTGGGGTGTCCTGCTATCACCCTGGAGTGAGATGAGTCTTTGATATTGGACAGTATTTGTTTTATTCTCATCTAAATACAGGGATGATAGCTCATATATGAGACTTCAAAGGTCTTTTATTTTGAAACTCTACATCAGAATGTCCTGATGTTTTCGGAGTGACTAGAAGGGGTGTCTTGCTATCACCCTGGAGTGAGATGAGTCTTTGATACTGGACAGTTTTTGTTTAATTCTCCTCTAAAAACAGGGATGATAGCTCATACAATAGAGATGTCAAAGGTCTTTTATTTTGAAACTCTACATCAGAAAATCCTGATTCGCCCTGAGTGACTAGGTGGGGTGTCCTGTTATCACCCTGAAGGGAAATGAGTATTTGATACTGGACAGTTTTTGTTTTATTCTTATCTAAATACAGAGGGATGATAGCTCATATATGAGATTTCAAAGGTCTTTTATTTTGAAACTCTACATCAGAATGTCCTGATTCTCCCTGAGTGACTAGGTGGGGTGTCATGCTATCACCCTGGAGTGAGATGAGTCTTTGATACTGGACAGTTATTGTTTTATTCTCATCTAAAAACAGGGATGATAGCTCATATATGAGACTTCAAAGGTCTTTTATTTTGAAACTCTACATCAGAATGTCCTGATTCTCCCTGAGTGACTAGGTGGGGTGTCCTGCTATCACCGTGGAGTTAGATGAGTCTTTGATACTGGACAGTGTTTGTTTTATTCCCATCTAAAAACAGGGATGATAGCTCATATATGAGACTTCAAACGTATTTTATTTTGAAAATCTAAATCAGAATGTCCTGATTCTCCCTGAGTGACTAGGTGGGTTGTCCTGCTATCACCCTGGAGTGAGATGAGTCTTTGATACTGGACAGTTTTTGTTTTATTCTCATCTAAACAGAGAGGGATGATAGCTCATGCAATAGAGATTTCAAAGGTCTTTTATTTTGAAACTCTACATCAGAATGTCCTGATTCTCCCTGAGTGACTAGGTGGGGTGTCCTGCTATCACCCTGGAGTTAGATGAGTCTTTGATATTGGACTCTATTTTTTTTATTATCATCTAAAAACAGGGATGATAGCTCATGCAATAGAGACTTCAAAGGTCTTTTATTTTGAAACCCTACATCAGAATGTCCTGATTCTCCCTGAGTGACTAGGTGGGGTGTCCTGCTATCAGCCTGGAGTGAGATGAGTCTTTGATATTGGACAGTATTTGTTTCATTCTCATCTAAAAATAGGGATGATAGCTCATATATAAAACTTCAAAGGTCTTTTATTTTGAAACTGTACATCAGAATGTCCTAACTTTTTTCTGAGTGACTAGGTTGGGTGTCCTGCTATCACCCTATAGTGAGATGAGTCTTTGATACTGGACAGTGTTTGTTTTATTCCCATCTAAAAACAGGGATGATAGATCATATATGAGATTTCAAAGGTCTTTTATTTTGAAACTCTACATCAGAATGTCCTGATTTTCTCTGAGTGAATAGATGGCCTGTCCTGCTATCACCATGGAGTTAGATGAGTCTTTGATATTGGACAGTATTTGTTTTATTCTCATCTAAATATAGGGATGATAGCTCATATATAAAACTTCAAAGGTCTTTTATTTTGAAACTGTACATCAGAATGTCCTGATTTTTTCTGAGTGACTAGATGGGGTGTCCTGCTATCACCATGGAGTTAGATGAGTCTTTGATACTGGACAGTTTTTGTTTTATTCTCATCTAAAAACAGGGATGATAGCTCATGCAATAGAGATTTCAAAGGTCTTTTATTTTGAATTCTACATCAGAATGTCCTGATTCTCCCTGAGTGACTAGGTGGGGTGTCTTGCTATCACCCTGGAGTGAGATGAGTCTTTGATACTGGACAGTGTTTGTTTTATTTCCATCTAAAAACAGGGATGATAGATCATATATTAGACTTCAAAGGTATTTTATTTTGAAACTGTACATCAGAATGTCCTGATTCTCCCTGAGTGACTAGGTGGGGTGGCATGCTATCACCCTGGAGTGAGATGAGTCTTTGATACTGGACAGTTATTGTTTTATTCTCATCTAAAAACAGGGATGATAGCTCATATATGAGACTTCAAAGGTATTTTATTTTGAAACTCTACATCAGAATGTCCTGATTTTTTCTGAGTGACTAGATGGGGTGTCCTGCTATCACCATGGAGTTAGATGAGTCTTTGATACTGGACAGTGTTTGTTTTATTCCCATCTAAAAACAGGGATGATAGCTCATATATGAGACTTCAAACGTATTTTATTTTGAAACTCTAAATCAGAATGTCCTGATTCTCCCTGAGTGACTAGGTGGGGTGTCCTGCTATCACCCTGGAGTGAGATGAGTCTTTGATATTGGACAGTATTTGTTTTGTTCTCATCTAAAAACAGGGATGATAGCTCATGCAATAGAGATTTCAGAGGTCTTTTATTTTGAAATTCTACATCAGAATGTCCTAATTCTCCCTGAGTGACTAGGTGTGGTGTCCTGCTATCACCCTGGAGTGAGATGAGTCTTTGATACTGGAGAGTTTTTGTTTTATTCTCATCTAAACAGAGAGGGATGATAGCTCATATATGAGATTTCAAAGGTCTTTTTTTTTTAAACTCTACATCAGAATGTCCTGATGTTTTCGGAGTGACTAGAAGGGGTGTCCTGCAATCACCCTGGAGTGAGATGAGTCTTTGATACTGGACAGTTTTTGTTTTATTCTCATCTAAAAACAGGGATGATAGCTCATACAATAGAGATGTCAAAGGTCTTTTATTTTGAAACTGTACATCAGAAGGTCCTGATTCTCCCTGAGTGACTAGGTGGGGTGTCCTGCTATCACCCTGGTGTTAGATGAGTCTTTGATATTGGACTCTATTTGTTTTATTATCATCTAAAAACAGGGATGATAGCTCATATATGAGACTTCAAAGGTCTTTTATTTTGAAACTCTACATCAGAATGTCCTGATTCTCCCTGAGTGACTAGGTGGGGTGTCCTGCTATCACCCTGGAGTGAGATGAGTCTTTGATATTGGACAGTATTTGTTTTATTCTCATCTAAAAACAGGGATGATAGCTCATATATGAGACTTCAAAGGTCTTTTATTTTGAAACTCTACATCAGAATGTCCTGATTTTTTTCGGAGTGACTAGAAGGGGTGTCCTGCTATCACCCTGGAGTGAGATGAGTATTTGATACTCGACAGTTTTTGTTTTATTCTCATCTAAACAGAGAGGGATGATAGCTCATATATGAGATTTCAAAGGTCTTTTATTTTGAAACTGTACATCAGAATGTCCTGATTCTCCCTGAGTGACTAGGTGGGGTGTCCTGCTATCAGCCTGGAGTGAGATGAGTCTTTGATATTGGACAGTATTTGTTTCATTCTCATCTAAAAATAGGGATGATAGCTCATATATAAAACTTCAAAGGTCTTTTATTTTGAAACTGTACATCAGAATGTCCTAACTTTTTTCTGAGTGACTAGGTGGGGTGTCCTGCTATCACCCTATAGTGAGATGAGTCTTTGATACTGGACAGTGTTTGTTTTATTCCCATCTAAAAACAGGGATGATAGATCATATATGAGATTTCAAAGGTCTTTTATTTTGAAACTCTACATCAGAATGTCCTGATTTTCTCTGAGTGAATAGATGGCGTGTCCTGCTATCACCATGGAGTTAGATGAGTCTTTGATATTGGACAGTATTTGTTTTATTCTCATCTAAAAATAGGGATGATAGCTCATATATAAAACTTCAAAGGTCTTTTATTTTGAAACTGTACATCAGAATGTCCTGATTTTTTCTGAGTGACTAGGTGGGGTGTCCTGCTATCACCCTGTAGTGAGATGAGTCTTTGATACTGGACAGTGTTTGTTTTATTCCCATCTAAAAACAGGGATGATAGCTCATATATGAGACTTCAAAGGTATTTTATTTTGAAACTCTAAATCGGAATGTCCTGATTTTTTCTGAGTGACTAGGTGGGGTGTCCTTCTATCACCCTGGAGTGAGATGAGTCTTTGATACTGGACAGTTTTTGTTTTATTCTCATCTAAAACAGGGATGATAGCTAATACAATAGAGATTTCAAAGGTCTTTTATTTTGAAACACTACATCAGAATGTCCTGATGTTTTCTGAGTTCTCTAGGTGGGGTGTCCTGCTATCACCCTGGAGTGAGATGCGTCTTTGATACTGGACAGTTTTTGTTTTATTCTCATCTAAAAACAGGAATGACAGCTCATGCAATAGAGATTTCAAAGGTCTTTTATTTTGAAACTGTACATCAGAATGTCCTGATTCTCCCTGAGTGACTAGGTGGGGAGTCCTGCTATCACTCTGGAGTGAGATAAGTCTTTGATATTGTACAGTTTTTGTTTTATTCTTATCTAAATACAGAGGGATGATAGCTCATATATGAGATTTCAAAGGTCTTTTATTTTGAAACTCTACATCAGAATGTCCTGATTCTCCCTGAGTGACTAGGTGGGGTGTCATGCTATCACCCTGGAGTGAGATGAGTCTTTGATACTGGACAGTTATTGTTTTATTCTCATCTAAAAACAGGGATGATAGCTCATATATGAGACTTCAAAGGTCTTTTATTTTGAAACTCTACATCAGAATGTCCTGATTCTCCCTGAGTGACTAGGTGGGGTGTCCTGCTATCACCGTGGAGTTAGATGAGTCTTTGATACTGGACAGTGTTTGTTTTATTCCCATCTAAAAACAGGGATGATAGCTCATATATGAGACTTCAAACGTATTTTATTTTGAAAATCTAAATCAGAATGTCCTGATTCTCCCTGAGTGACTAGGTGGGTTGTCCTGCTATCACCCTGGAGTGAGATGAGTCTTTGATACTGGACAGTTTTTGTTTTATTCTCATCTAAACAGAGAGGGATGATAGCTCATGCAATAGAGATTTCAAAGGTCTTTTATTTTGAAACTCTACATCAGAATGTCCTGATTCTCCCTGAGTGACTAGGTGGGGTGTCCTGCTATCACCCTGGAGTTAGATGAGTCTTTGATATTGGACTCTATTTTTTTTATTATCATCTAAAAACAGGGATGATAGCTCATGCAATAGAGACTTCAAAGGTCTTTTATTTTGAAACCCTACATCAGAATGTCCTGATTCTCCCTGAGTGACTAGGTGGGGTGTCCTGCTATCAGCCTGGAGTGAGATGAGTCTTTGATATTGGACAGTATTTGTTTCATTCTCATCTAAAAATAGGGATGATAGCTCATATATAAAACTTCAAAGGTCTTTTATTTTGAAACTGTACATCAGAATGTCCTAACTTTTTTCTGAGTGACTAGGTTGGGTGTCCTGCTATCACCCTATAGTGAGATGAGTCTTTGATACTGGACAGTGTTTGTTTTATTCCCATCTAAAAACAGGGATGATAGATCATATATGAGATTTCAAAGGTCTTTTATTTTGAAACTCTACATCAGAATGTCCTGATTTTCTCTGAGTGAATAGATGGCCTGTCCTGCTATCACCATGGAGTTAGATGAGTCTTTGATATTGGACAGTATTTGTTTTATTCTCATCTAAATATAGGGATGATAGCTCATATATAAAACTTCAAAGGTCTTTTATTTTGAAACTGTACATCAGAATGTCCTGATTTTTTCTGAGTGACTAGATGGGGTGTCCTGCTATCACCATGGAGTTAGATGAGTCTTTGATACTGGACAGTTTTTGTTTTATTCTCATCTAAAAACAGGGATGATAGCTCATGCAATAGAGATTTCAAAGGTCTTTTATTTTGAATTCTACATCAGAATGTCCTGATTCTCCCTGAGTGACTAGGTGGGGTGTCTTGCTATCACCCTGGAGTGAGATGAGTCTTTGATACTGGACAGTGTTTGTTTTATTTCCATCTAAAAACAGGGATGATAGATCATATATTAGACTTCAAAGGTATTTTATTTTGAAACTGTACATCAGAATGTCCTGATTCTCCCTGAGTGACTAGGTGGGGTGGCATGCTATCACCCTGGAGTGAGATGAGTCTTTGATACTGGACAGTTATTGTTTTATTCTCATCTAAAAACAGGGATGATAGCTCATATATGAGACTTCAAAGGTATTTTATTTTGAAACTCTACATCAGAATGTCCTGATTTTTTCTGAGTGACTAGATGGGGTGTCCTGCTATCACCATGGAGTTAGATGAGTCTTTGATACTGGACAGTGTTTGTTTTATTCCCATCTAAAAACAGGGATGATAGCTCATATATGAGACTTCAAACGTATTTTATTTTGAAACTCTAAATCAGAATGTCCTGATTCTCCCTGAGTGACTAGGTGGGGTGTCCTGCTATCACCCTGGAGTGAGATGAGTCTTTGATATTGGACAGTATTTGTTTTGTTCTCATCTAAAAACAGGGATGATAGCTCATGCAATAGAGATTTCAGAGGTCTTTTATTTTGAAATTCTACATCAGAATGTCCTAATTCTCCCTGAGTGACTAGGTGTGGTGTCCTGCTATCACCCTGGAGTGAGATGAGTCTTTGATACTGGAGAGTTTTTGTTTTATTCTCATCTAAACAGAGAGGGATGATAGCTCATATATGAGATTTCAAAGGTCTTTTTTTTTTAAACTCTACATCAGAATGTCCTGATGTTTTCGGAGTGACTAGAAGGGGTGTCCTGCAATCACCCTGGAGTGAGATGAGTCTTTGATACTGGACAGTTTTTGTTTTATTCTCATCTAAAAACAGGGATGATAGCTCATACAATAGAGATGTCAAAGGTCTTTTATTTTGAAACTGTACATCAGAAGGTCCTGATTCTCCCTGAGTGACTAGGTGGGGTGTCCTGCTATCACCCTGGTGTTAGATGAGTCTTTGATATTGGACTCTATTTGTTTTATTATCATCTAAAAACAGGGATGATAGCTCATATATGAGACTTCAAAGGTCTTTTATTTTGAAACTCTACATCAGAATGTCCTGATTCTCCCTGAGTGACTAGGTGGGGTGTCCTGCTATCACCCTGGAGTGAGATGAGTCTTTGATATTGGACAGTATTTGTTTTATTCTCATCTAAAAACAGGGATGATAGCTCATATATGAGACTTCAAAGGTCTTTTATTTTGAAACTCTACATCAGAATGTCCTGATTTTTTTCGGAGTGACTAGAAGGGGTGTCCTGCTATCACCCTGGAGTGAGATGAGTATTTGATACTCGACAGTTTTTGTTTTATTCTCATCTAAACAGAGAGGGATGATAGCTCATATATGAGATTTCAAAGGTCTTTTATTTTGAAACTGTACATCAGAATGTCCTGATTCTCCCTGAGTGACTAGGTGGGGTGTCCTGCTATCAGCCTGGAGTGAGATGAGTCTTTGATATTGGACAGTATTTGTTTCATTCTCATCTAAAAATAGGGATGATAGCTCATATATAAAACTTCAAAGGTCTTTTATTTTGAAACTGTACATCAGAATGTCCTAACTTTTTTCTGAGTGACTAGGTGGGGTGTCCTGCTATCACCCTATAGTGAGATGAGTCTTTGATACTGGACAGTGTTTGTTTTATTCCCATCTAAAAACAGGGATGATAGATCATATATGAGATTTCAAAGGTCTTTTATTTTGAAACTCTACATCAGAATGTCCTGATTTTCTCTGAGTGAATAGATGGCGTGTCCTGCTATCACCATGGAGTTAGATGAGTCTTTGATATTGGACAGTATTTGTTTTATTCTCATCTAAAAATAGGGATGATAGCTCATATATAAAACTTCAAAGGTCTTTTATTTTGAAACTGTACATCAGAATGTCCTGATTTTTTCTGAGTGACTAGGTGGGGTGTCCTGCTATCACCCTGTAGTGAGATGAGTCTTTGATACTGGACAGTGTTTGTTTTATTCCCATCTAAAAACAGGGATGATAGCTCATATATGAGACTTCAAAGGTATTTTATTTTGAAACTCTAAATCGGAATGTCCTGATTTTTTCTGAGTGACTAGGTGGGGTGTCCTTCTATCACCCTGGAGTGAGATGAGTCTTTGATACTGGACAGTTTTTGTTTTATTCTCATCTAAAACAGGGATGATAGCTAATACAATAGAGATTTCAAAGGTCTTTTATTTTGAAACACTACATCAGAATGTCCTGATGTTTTCTGAGTTCTCTAGGTGGGGTGTCCTGCTATCACCCTGGAGTGAGATGCGTCTTTGATACTGGACAGTTTTTGTTTTATTCTCATCTAAAAACAGGAATGACAGCTCATGCAATAGAGATTTCAAAGGTCTTTTATTTTGAAACTGTACATCAGAATGTCCTGATTCTCCCTGAGTGACTAGGTGGGGAGTCCTGCTATCACTCTGGAGTGAGATAAGTCTTTGATATTGTACAGTATTTGTTTTATTCTCATCTAAAAACAGGGATGATAGCTCATGCAATAGAGATTTCAAAGGTCTTTTATTTTGAAACTGTACATCAGAATGTGCTGATTCTCCCTGAGTGACTAGGTGGGGAGTCCTGCTATCACCCTGGAGTGAGATGAGTCTTTGATACTGGACAGTTTTTGTTTTATTCTCATCTAAACAGAGAGGGATGATAGCTCATATATGAGATGTCAAAGGTCTTTTATTTTGAAACTCTACATCAGAATGTCCTGATTTTTTCTGAGTGACTAGATGGGGTGTCCTTCTATCACCCTGGAGTGAGATGAGTCTTTGATACTGGACAGTTTTTGTTTTATTCTCATCTAAAACAGGGATGATAGCTCATACAATAGAGATTTCAAAGGTCTTTTATTTTGAAACACTACATCAGAATGTCCTGATGTTTTCTGAGTTCTCTAGGTGGGGTGTCCTGATATCACCCTGGAGTGAGATGCGTCTTTGATACTGGACAGTTTTTGTTTTATTCTCATCTAAAAACAGGAATGATAGCTCATGCAATAGAGATTTCAAAGGTCTTTTATTTTGAAACTGTACATCAGAATGTCCTGATTCTCCCTGAGTGACTAGGTGGGGAGTCCTGCTATCACTCTGGAGTGAGATGAGTCTTTGATATTGGACAGTATTTGTTTTATTCTCATCTAAAAACAGGGATGATAGCTCATGCAATAGAGATTTCAAAGGTCTTTTATTTTGAAACCGTACATCAGAATGTCCTGATTCTCCCTGAGTGACTAGGTGGGGAGTCCTGCTATCACTCTGGAGTGAGATGAGTCTTTGATATTGGACAGTATTTGTTTTATTCTCATCTAAAAACAGGGATGATATCTCATGCAATAGAGATTTCAGAGGTCTTTTATTTTGAAATTCTACATCAGAATGTCCTGATTCTCCCTGAGTGACTAGGTGGGGTGTCCTGCTATCACCCTGGAGTGAGATGAGTCTTTGATACTGGACAGTTGTTGTTTTATTCTCATCTAAAAACAGGGATGATAGCTCATATATGAGACTTCAAAGGTATTTTATTTTGAAACTCTACATCAGAATGTCCTGATGTTTTCGGAGTGACTAGAAGGGGTGTCCTGCTATCACCCTGGAGTGAGATGAGTCTTTGATACTGGACAGTTATTGTTTTATTCTCATCTAAATACAGGGATGATAGCTCATATATGAGACTTCAAAGGTATTTTATTTTGAAACTCTACATCAGAATGTCCTGATTCTCCCTGAGTGACTAGGTGGGGTGTCCTGCTATCACCATGGAGTTAGATGAGTCTTTGATACTGGACAGTGTTTGTTTTATTCCCATCTAAAACAGGGATGATAGCTCATACAATAGAGATTTCAAAGGTCTTTTATTTTGAAACACTACATCAGAATGTCCTGATGTTTTCTGAGTTCTCTAGGTGGGGTGTCCTGATATCACCCTGGAGTGAGATGCGTCTTTGATACTGGACAGTTTTTGTTTTATTCTCATCTAAACAGAGAGGGATGATAGCTCATATATGAGATGTCAAAGGTCTTTTATTTTGAAACTCTACATCAGAATGTCCTGATTTTTTCTGAGTGACTAGATGGGGTGTCCTGCTATCACCATGGAGTTAGATGAGTCTTTGATACTGGACTTTTTTTTTTTTTAATTCTCATCTAAAAACAGGGATGATAGCTCATATATGTGACTTCAAAGGTATTTTATTTTGAAACTCTAAATCAGAATGTCCTGATTTTGTCTGAGTGACTAGGTGGGGTGTCCTTCTATCACCCTGGAGTGAGATGAGTCTTTGATACTGGACAGTTTTTGTTTTATTCTCATCTAAAACAGGGATGATAGCTCATACAATAGAGATTTCAAAGGTCTTTTATTTTGAAACACTACATCAGAATGTCCTGATGTTTTCTGAGTTCTCTAGGTGGGGTGTCCTGATATCACCCTGGAGTGAGATGCGTCTTTGATACTGGACAGTTTTTGTTTTATTCTCATCTAAAAACAGGAATGATAGCTCATGCAATAGAGATTTCAAAGGTCTTTTATTTTGAAACTGTACATCAGAATGTCCTGATTCTCCCTGAGTGACTAGGTGGGGAGTCCTGCTATCACTCTGGAGTGAGATGAGTCTTTGATATTGGACAGTATTTGTTTTATTCTCATCTAAAAACAGGGATGATAGCTCATGCAATAGAGATTTCAAAGGTCTTTTATTTTGAAACTGTACATCAGAATGTCCTGATTCTCCCTGAGTGACTAGGTGGGGAGTCCTGCTATCACTCTGGAGTGAGATGAGTCTTTGATATTGGACAGTATTTGTTTTATTCTCATCTAAAAACAGGGATGATATCTCATGCAATAGAGATTTCAGAGGTCTTTTATTTTGAAATTCTACATCAGAATGTCCTGATTCTCCCTGAGTGACTAGGTGGGGTGTCCTGCTATCACCCTGGAGTGAGATGAGTCTTTGATACTGGACAGTTGTTGTTTTATTCTCATCTAAAAACAGGGATGATAGCTCATATATGAGACTTCAAAGGTCTTTTATTTTGAAACTCTACATCAGAATGTCCTGATGTTTTCGGAGTGACTAGAAGGGGTGTCCTGCTATCACCCTGGAGTGAGATGAGGCTTTGATACTGGACAGTTATTGTTTTATTCTCATCTAAATACAGGGATGATAGCTCATATATGAGACTTCAAAGGTCTTTTATTTTGAAACTCTACATCAGAATGTCCTGATTCTCCCTGAGTGACTAGGTGGGGTGTCCTGCTATCACCATGGAGTTAGATGAGTCTTTGATAGTGGACAGTGTTTGTTTTATTCCCATCTAAAACAGGGATGATAGCTCATACAATAGAGATTTCAAAGGTCTTTTATTTTGAAACACTACATCAGAATGTCCTGATGTTTTCTGAGTTCTCTAGGTGGGGTGTCCTGATATCACCCTGGAGTGAGATGCGTCTTTGATACTGGACAGTTTTTGTTTTATTCTCATCTAAACAGAGAGGGATGATAGCTCATATATGAGATGTCAAAGGTCTTTTATTTTGAAACTCTACATCAGAATGTCCTGATTTTTTCTGAGTGACTAGATGGGGTGTCCTGCTATCACCATGGAGTTAGATGAGTCTTTGATACTGGACTTTTTTTTTTTTTAATTCTCATCTAAAAACAGGGATGATAGCTCATATATGAGACTTCAAAGGTATTTTATTTTGAAACTCTAAATCAGAATGTCCTGATTTTGTCTGAGTGACTAGGTGGGGTGTCCTTCTATCACCCTAGAGTGAGATGAGTCTTTGATACTGGACAGTTTTTGTTTTATTCTCATCTAAAACAGGGATGATAGCTCATACAATAGAGATTTCAAAGGTCTTTTATTTTGAAACACTACATCAGAATGTCCTGATGTTTTCTGAGTTCTCTAGGTGGGGTGTCCTGCTATCACCCTGGAGTGAGATGCGTCTTTGATACTGGACAGTTTTTGTTTTATTCTCATCTAAAAACAGGAATGATAGCTCATGCAATAGAGATTTCAAAGGTCTTTTATTTTGAAACTGTACATCAGAATGTCCTGATTCTCCCTGAGTGACTAGGTGGGGAGTCCTGCTATCACTCTGGAGTGAGATGAGTCTTTGATATTGGACAGTATTTGTTTTATTCTCATCTAAAAACAGGGATGATAGCTCATGCAATAGAGATTTCAAAGGTCTTTTATTTTGAAACTGTACATCAGAATGTCCTGATTCTCCCTGAGTGACTAGGTGGGGAGTCCTGCTATCACTCTGGAGTGAGATGAGTCTTTGATATTGGACAGTATTTGTTTTATTCTCATCTAAAAACAGGGATGATAGCTCATGCAATAGAGATTTCAAAGGTCTTTTATTTTGAAACTGTACATCAGAATGTCCTGATTCTCCCTGAGTGACTAGGTGGGGTGTCCCGCTATCACCCTGGAGTGAGATGAGTCTTTGATACTGGACAGTTTTTGTTTTATTCTCATCTAAACAGAGAGGGATGATAGCTCATATATGAGATTTCAAAGGTCTTTTATTTTGAAACTCTACATCAGAATGTCCTGATTTTTTCTGAGTGACTAGATGGGGTGTCCTGCTATCACCATGGAGTTAGATGAGTCTTTGATACTGGACATTTTTTTTTTTAATTCTCATCTAAAAACAGAGATGATAGCTCATGCAATAGAGATTTCAAAGGTCTTTTATTTTGAAACTGTACATCAGAATGTCCTGATTCTCCCTGAGTGACTAGGTGGGGTGTCCTGCTATCACCCTGGAGTTAGATGAGTCTTTGATATTGGACTCTATTTGTTTTATTCTCATCTAAAAACAGGGATGATAGCTCATATATGAGACTTCAAAGGTATTTTATTTTGAAACTATACATCAGAATGTCCTGATTCTCCCTGAGTGACTAGGTGGGGTGTCCTGCTATCACCCTGGAGTGAGATGAGTCTTTGATATTGGACAGTATTTATTTTATTCTCATCTAAAAACAGGGATGATAGCTCATATATGAGACTTCAAAGGTCTTTTATTTTGAAACTCTACATCAGAATGTCCTGATTTTTTCGGAGTGACTAGAAGGGGTGTCCTGCTATCACCCTGGAGTGAGATGAGTATTTGATACTCTACAGTTTTTGTTTTATTCTCATCTAAACAGAGAGGGATGATAGCTCATATATGAGATTTCAAAGGTCTTTTATTTTGAAACTCTACATCAGAATGTCCTGATTTTCTCTGAGTGAATAGATGGGGTGTCCTGCTATCACCATGGAGTTAGATGAGTCTTTGATACTGGACAGTGTTTGTTTTATTCCCATCTAAAACAGGGATGATAGCTCATACAATAGAGATTTCAAAGGTCTTTTATTTTGAAACACTACATCAGAATGTCCTGATGTTTTCTGAGTTCTCTAGGTGGGGTGTCCTGATATCACCCTGGAGTGAGATGCGTCTTTGATACTGGACAGTTTTTGTTTTATTCTCATCTAAAACAGGGATGATAGCTCATACAATAGAGATTTCAAAGGTCTTTTATTTTGAAACACTACATCAGAATGTCCCGATGTTTTCTGAGTTCTCTAGGTGGGGTGTCCTGATATCACCCTGCAGTGAGATGCGTCTTTGTTACTGGACAGTTTTTGTTTTATTCTCATCTAAAAACAGGAATGATAGCTCATGCAATAGAGATTTCAAAGGTCTTTTATTTTGAAACTGTACATCAGAATGTCCTGATTCTCCCTGAGTGACTAGGTGGGGAGTCCTGCTATCACTCTGGAGTGAGATGAGTCTTTGATATTGGACAGTATTTGTTTTATTCTCATCTAAAAACAGGGATGATAGCTCATGCAATAGAGATTTCAGAGGTCTTTTATTTTGAAACTGTACATCAGAATGTCCTGATTCTCCCTGAGTGACTAGGTGGGGAGTCCTGCTATCACTCTGGAGTGAGATGAGTCTTTGATATTGGACAGTATTTGTTTTATTCTCATCTAAAAACAGGGATGATAGCTCATGCAATAGAGATTTCAAAGGTCTTTTATTTTGAAACTGTACATCAGAATGTACTGATTCTCCCTGAGTGACAAGGTGGGGTGTCCTGCTATCACCCTGGAGTGAGATGAGTCTTTGATACTGGACAGTTTTAGTTTTATTCTCATCTAAACAGAGAGGGATGATAGCTCATATATGAGATTTCAAAGGTCTTTTATTTTGAAACTCTAATCAGAATGTCCTGATTTTTTCTGAGTGACTAGATGGGGTGTCCTGCTATCACCATGGAGTTAGATGAGTCTTTGATACTGGACAGTTTTTGTTTTATTCTCATCTAAAAACAGGGATGATAGCTCATGCAATAGAGATTTCAAAGGTCTTTTATTTTGAATTCTACATCAGAATGTCCTGATTCTCCCTGAGTGACTAGGTGGGGTGTCCTGCTATCACCCTGGAGTGAGATGAGTCTTTGATATTGGACACTATTTGTTTTATTCTCATCTAAAAACAGGGATGATAGCTCATATGTGAGACTTCAAAGGTCTTTTATTTTGAAACTCTACATCAGAATGTCCTGATGTTTTCGGAGTGACTAGAAGGGGTGTCCTGTTATCACCCTGAAGGGAAATGAGTATTTGATACTGGACAGTTTTTGTTTTATTCTTATCTAAATACAGAGGGATGATAGCTCATATATGAGATTTCAAAGGTCTTTTATTTTGAAACTCTACATCAGAATGTCCTGATTCTCCCTGAGTGACTAGGTGGCGTGTCATGCTATCACCCTGGAGTGAGATGAGTCTTTGATACTGGACAGTTATTGTTTTATTCCCATCTAAAAACAGGGATGATAGCTCATGCAATAGAGATTTCAAAGGTCTTTTATTTTGAAACTGTACATCAGAATGTCCTGATTCTCCCTGAGTGACTAGGTGGGGTGTCCCGCTATCACCCTGGAGTGAGATGAGTCTTTGATACTGGACAGTTTTTGTTTTATTCTCATCTAAACAGAGAGGGATGATAGCTCATATATGAGATTTCAAAGGTCTTTTATTTTGAAACTCTACATCAGAATGTCCTGATTCTCCCTGAGTGACTAGGTGGGGTGTCATGCTATCACCCTGGAGTGAGATGAGTCTTTGATACTGGACAGTTATTGTTTTATTCTCATCTAAAAACAGGGATGATAGCTCATATATGAGACTTCAAAGGTCTTTTATTTTGAAACTCTACATCAGAATGTCCTGATTCTCCCTGAGTGACTAGGTGGGGTGTCCTGCTATCACCGTGGAGTTAGATGAGTCTTTGATACTGGACAGTGTTTGTTTTATTCCCATCTAAAAACAGGGATGATAGCTCATGCAATAGAGATTTCAAAGGTCTTTTATTTTGAAACTGTACATCAGAATGTCCTGATTCTCCCTGAGTGACTAGGTGGGGTGTCCCGCTATCACCCTGGAGTGAGATGAGTCTTTGATACTGGACAGTTTTTGTTTTATTCTCATCTAAACAGAGAGGGATGATAGCTCATATATGAGATTTCAAAGGTCTTTTATTTTGAAACTCTACATCAGAATGTCCTGATTCTCCCTGAGTGACTAGGTGGGGTGTCATGCTATCACCCTGGAGTGAGATGAGTCTTTGATACTGGACAGTTATTGTTTTATTCTCATCTAAAAACAGGGATGATAGCTCATATATGAGACTTCAAAGGTCTTTTATTTTGAAACTGTACATCAGAATGTCCTGATTTTTTCTGAGTGACTAGATGGGGTGTCCTGCTATCACCATGGAGTTAGATGAGTCTTTGATACTGGACAGTTTTTGTTTTATTCTCATCTAAAAACAGGGATGATAGCTCATGCAATAGAGATTTCAAAGGTCTTTTATTTTGAATTCTACATCAGAATGTCCTGATTCTCCCTGAGTGACTAGGTGGGGTGTCTTGCTATCACCCTGGAGTGAGATGAGTCTTTGATACTGGACAGTGTTTGTTTTATTTCCATCTAAAAACAGGGATGATAGATCATATATTAGACTTCAAAGGTATTTTATTTTGAAACTGTACATCAGAATGTCCTGATTCTCCCTGAGTGACTAGGTGGGGTGGCATGCTATCACCCTGGAGTGAGATGAGTCTTTGATACTGGACAGTTATTGTTTTATTCTCATCTAAAAACAGGGATGATAGCTCATATATGAGACTTCAAAGGTATTTTATTTTGAAACTCTACATCAGAATGTCCTGATTTTTTCTGAGTGACTAGATGGGGTGTCCTGCTATCACCATGGAGTTAGATGAGTCTTTGATACTGGACAGTGTTTGTTTTATTCCCATCTAAAAACAGGGATGATAGCTCATATATGAGACTTCAAACGTATTTTATTTTGAAATTCTACATCAGAATGTCCTAATTCTCCCTGAGTGACTAGGTGTGGTGTCCTGCTATCACCCTGGAGTGAGATGAGTCTTTGATACTGGAGAGTTTTTGTTTTATTCTCATCTAAACAGAGAGGGATGATAGCTCATATATGAGATTTCAAAGGTCTTTTTTTTTTAAACTCTACATCAGAATGTCCTGATGTTTTCGGAGTGACTAGAAGGGGTGTCCTGCAATCACCCTGGAGTGAGATGAGTCTTTGATACTGGACAGTTTTTGTTTTATTCTCATCTAAAAACAGGGATGATAGCTCATACAATAGAGATGTCAAAGGTCTTTTATTTTGAAACTCTACATCAGAATGTCCTGATTCTCCCTGAGTGACTAGGTGGGGTGTCCTGCTATCACCATGGAGTTAGATGAGTCTTTGATATTGGACTCTATTTGTTTTATTCTCATCTAAAAACAGGGATGATAGCTCATATATGAGACTTCAAAGGTCTTTTATTTTGAAACTCTACATCAGAATGTCCTGAATTTTTTCTGAGTGACTAGATGGGGTGTCCTGCTATCACCATGGAGTTAGACGAGTCTTTGATACTGGACATTTTTTTTTTTTAATTCTCATCTAAAAACAGGGATGATAGCTCATGCAATAGAGATTTCAAAGGTCTTTTATTTTGAAACTGTACATCAGAAGGTCCTGATTCTCCCTGAGTGACTAGGTGGGGTGTCCTGCTATCACCCTGGTGTTAGATGAGTCTTTGATATTGGACTCTATTTGTTTTATTATCATCTAAAAACAGGGATGATAGCTCATATATGAGACTTCAAAGGTCTTTTATTTTGAAACTCTACATCAGAATGTCCTGATTCTCCCTGAGTGACTAGGTGGGGTGTCTTGCTATCACCCTGGAGTGAGATGAGTCTTTGATATTGGACAGTATTTGTTTTATTCTCATCTAAAAACAGGGATGATAGCTCATATATGAGACTTCAAAGGTCTTTTATTTTGAAACTCTACATCAGAATGTCCTGATTTTTTTCGGAGTGACTAGAAGGGGTGTCCTGCTATCACCCTGGAGTGAGATGAGTATTTGATACTCGACAGTTTTTGTTTTATTCTCATCTAAACAGAGAGGGATGATAGCTCATATATGAGATTTCAAAGGTCTTTTATTTTGAAACTGTACATCAGAATGTCCTGATTCTCCCTGAGTGACTAGGTGGGGTGTCCTGCTATCAGCCTGGAGTGAGATGAGTCTTTGATATTGGACAGTATTTGTTTCATTCTCATCTAAAAATAGGGATGATAGCTCATATATAAAACTTCAAAGGTCTTTTATTTTGAAACTGTACATCAGAATGTCCTAACTTTTTTCTGAGTGACTAGGTGGGGTGTCCTGCTATCACCCTATAGTGAGATGAGTCTTTGATACTGGACAGTGTTTGTTTTATTCCCATCTAAAAACAGGGATGATAGATCATATATGAGATTTCAAAGGTCTTTTATTTTGAAACTCTACATCAGAATGTCCTGATTTTCTCTGAGTGAATAGATGGCGTGTCCTGCTATCACCATGGAGTTAGATGAGTCTTTGATATTGGACAGTATTTGTTTTATTCTCATCTAAAAATAGGGATGATAGCTCATATATAAAACTTCAAAGGTCTTTTATTTTGAAACTGTACATCAGAATGTCCTGATTTTTTCTGAGTGACTAGGTGGGGTGTCCTGCTATCACCCTGTAGTGAGATGAGTCTTTGATACTGGACAGTGTTTGTTTTATTCCCATCTAAAAACAGGGATGATAGCTCATATATGAGACTTCAAAGGTATTTTATTTTGAAACTCTAAATCGGAATGTCCTGATTTTTTCTGAGTGACTAGGTGGGGTGTCCTTCTATCACCCTGGAGTGAGATGAGTCTTTGATACTGGACAGTTTTTGTTTTATTCTCATCTAAAACAGGGATGATAGCTAATACAATAGAGATTTCAAAGGTCTTTTATTTTGAAACACTACATCAGAATGTCCTGATGTTTTCTGAGTTCTCTAGGTGGGGTGTCCTGCTATCACCCTGGAGTGAGATGCTTCTTTGATACTGGACAGTTTTTGTTTTATTCTCATCTAAAAACAGGAATGATAGCTCATGCAATAGAGATTTCAAAGGTCTTTTATTTTGAAACTGTACATCAGAATGTCCTGATTCTCCCTGAGTGACTAGGTGGGGAGTCCTGCTATCACTCTGGAGTGAGATAAGTCTTTGATATTGTACAGTATTTGTTTTATTCTCATCTAAAAACAGGGATGATAGCTCATGCAATAGAGATTTCAAAGGTCTTTTATTTTGAAACTGTACATCAGAATGTGCTGATTCTCCCTGAGTGACTAGGTGGGGAGTCCTGCTATCACCCTGGAGTGAGATGAGTCTTTGATACTGGACAGTTTTTGTTTTATTCTCATCTAAACAGAGAGGGATGATAGCTCATATATGAGACTTCAAATGTATTTTATTTTGAAACTCTAAATCAGAATGTCCTGACTTTTTCTGAGTGACTAGGTGGGGTGTCCTTCTATCACCCTGGAGTGAGATGAGTCTTTGATACTGGACAATTTTTGTTTTATTCTCATCTAAAACAGGGATGATAGCTCATACAATAGAGATTTCATAGGTATTTTATTTTGAAACACTACATCAGAATGTCCTGATGTTTTCTGAGTTCTCTAGGTGGGGTGTCCTGCTATCACCCTGGAGTGAGATGCGTCTTTGATACTGGACAGTTTTTGTTTTATTCTCATCTAAAAACAGGAATGATAGCTCATGCAATAGAGATTTCAAAGGTCTTTTATTTTGAAACTGTACATCAGAATGTCCTGATTCTCCCTGAGTGACTAGGTGGGGAGTCCTGCTATCACTCTGGAGTGAGATGAGTCTTTGATATTGGACAGTATTTGTTTTATTCTCATCTAAAAACAGGGATGATAGCTCATGCAATAGAGATTTCAAAGGTCTTTTATTTTGAAACTGTACATCAGAATGTCCTGATTCTCCCTGAGTGACTAGGTGGGGAGTCCTGCTATCACTCTGGAGTGAGATGAGTCTTTGATATTGGACAGTATTTGTTTTATTCTCATCTAAAAACAGGGATGATATCTCATGCAATAGAGATTTCAGAGGTCTTTTATTTTGAAATTCTACATCAGAATGTCCTGATTCTCCCTGAGTGACTAGGTGGGGTGTCCTGCTATCACCCTGGAGTGAGATGAGTCTTTGATACTGGACAGTTGTTGTTTTATTCTCATCTAAAAACAGGGATGATAGCTCATATATGAGACTTCAAAGGTCTTTTATTTTGAAACTCTACATCAGAATGTCCTGATGTTTTCGGAGTGACTAGAAGGGGTGTCCTGCTATCACCCTGGAGTGAGATGAGTCTTTGATACTGGACAGTTATTGTTTTATTCTCATCTAAATACAGGGATGATAGCTCATATATGAGACTTCAAAGGTATTTTATTTTGAAACTCTACATCAGAATGTCCTGATTCTCCCTGAGTGACTAGGTGGGGTGTCCTGCTATCACCATGGAGTTAGATGAGTCTTTGATACTGGACAGTGTTTGTTTTATTCCCATCTAAAACAGGGATGATAGCTCATACAATAGAGATTTCAAAGGTCTTTTATTTTGAAACACTACATCAGAATGTCCTGATGTTTTCTGAGTTCTCTAGGTGGGGTGTCCTGATATCACCCTGGAGTGAGATGCGTCTTTGATACTGGACAGTTTTTGTTTTATTCTCATCTAAACAGAGAGGGATGATAGCTCATATATGAGATGTCAAAGGTCTTTTATTTTGAAACTCTACATCAGAATGTCCTGATTTTTTCTGAGTGACTAGATGGGGTGTCCTGCTATCACCATGGAGTTAGATGAGTCTTTGATACTGGACTTTTTTTTTTTTTAATTCTCATCTAAAAACAGGGATGATAGCTCATATATGAGACTTCAAAGGTATTTTATTTTGAAACTCTAAATCAGAATGTCCTGATTTTGTCTGAGTGACTAGGTGGGGTGTCCTTCTATCACCCTGGAGTGAGATGAGTCTTTGATACTGGACAGTTTTTGTTTTATTCTCATCTAAAACAGGGATGATAGCTCATACAATAGAGATTTCAAAGGTCTTTTATTTTGAAACACTACATCAGAATGTCCTGATGTTTTCTGAGTTCTCTAGGTGGGGTGTCCTGATATCACCCTGGAGTGAGATGCGTCTTTGATACTGGACAGTTTTTGTTTTATTCTCATCTAAAAACAGGAATGATAGCTCATGCAATAGAGATTTCAAAGGTCTTTTATTTTGAAACTGTACATCAGAATGTCCTGATTCTCCCTGAGTGACTAGGTGGGGAGTCCTGCTATCACTCTGGAGTGAGATGAGTCTTTGATATTGGACAGTATTTGTTTTATTCTCATCTAAAAACAGGGATGATAGCTCATGCAATAGAGATTTCAAAGGTCTTTTATTTTGAAACTGTACATCAGAATGTCCTGATTCTCCCTGAGTGACTAGGTGGGGAGTCCTGCTATCACTCTGGAGTGAGATGAGTCTTTGATATTGGACAGTATTTGTTTTATTCTCATCTAAAAACAGGGATGATATCTCATGCAATAGAGATTTCAGAGGTCTTTTATTTTGAAATTCTACATCAGAATGTCCTGATTCTCCCTGAGTGACTAGGTGGGGTGTCCTGCTATCACCCTGGAGTGAGATGAGTCTTTGATACTGGACAGTTGTTGTTTTATTCTCATCTAAAAACAGGGATGATAGCTCATATATGAGACTTCAAAGGTATTTTATTTTGAAACTCTACATCAGAATGTCCTGATGTTTTCGGAGTGACTAGAAGGGGTGTCCTGCTATCACCCTGGAGTGAGATGAGTCTTTGATACTGGACAGTTATTGTTTTATTCTCATCTAAATACAGGGATGATAGCTCATATATGAGACTTCAAAGGTATTTTATTTTGAAACTCTACATCAGAATGTCCTGATTCTCCCTGAGTGACTAGGTGGGGTGTCCTGCTATCACCATGGAGTTAGATGAGTCTTTGATACTGGACAGTGTTTGTTTTATTCCCATCTAAAACAGGGATGATAGCTCATACAATAGAGATTTCAAAGGTCTTTTATTTTGAAACACTACATCAGAATGTCCTGATGTTTTCTGAGTTCTCTAGGTGGGGTGTCCTGATATCACCCTGGAGTGAGATGCGTCTTTGATACTGGACAGTTTTTGTTTTATTCTCATCTAAACAGAGAGGGATGATAGCTCATATATGAGATGTCAAAGGTCTTTTATTTTGAAACTCTACATCAGAATGTCCTGATTTTTTCTGAGTGACTAGATGGGGTGTCCTGCTATCACCATGGAGTTAGATGAGTCTTTGATACTGGACTTTTTTTTTTTTTAATTCTCATCTAAAAACAGGGATGATAGCTCATATATGAGACTTCAAAGGTATTTTATTTTGAAACTCTAAATCAGAATGTCCTGATTTTGTCTGAGTGACTAGGTGGGGTGTCCTTCTATCACCCTGGAGTGAGATGAGTCTTTGATACTGGACAGTTTTTGTTTTATTCTCATCTAAAACAGGGATGATAGCTCATACAATAGAGATTTCAAAGGTCTTTTATTTTGAAACACTACATCAGAATGTCCTGATGTTTTCTGAGTTCTCTAGGTGGGGTGTCCTGATATCACCCTGGAGTGAGATGCGTCTTTGATACTGGACAGTTTTTGTTTTATTCTCATCTAAAAACAGGAATGATAGCTCATGCAATAGAGATTTCAAAGGTCTTTTATTTTGAAACTGTACATCAGAATGTCCTGATTCTCCCTGAGTGACTAGGTGGGGAGTCCTGCTATCACTCTGGAGTGAGATGAGTCTTTGATATTGGACAGTATTTGTTTTATTCTCATCTAAAAACAGGGATGATAGCTCATGCAATAGAGATTTCAAAGGTCTTTTATTTTGAAACTGTACATCAGAATGTCCTGATTCTCCCTGAGTGACTAGGTGGGGAGTCCTGCTATCACTCTGGAGTGAGATGAGTCTTTGATATTGGACAGTATTTGTTTTATTCTCATCTAAAAACAGGGATGATATCTCATGCAATAGAGATTTCAGAGGTCTTTTATTTTGAAATTCTACATCAGAATGTCCTGATTCTCCCTGAGTGACTAGGTGGGGTGTCCTGCTATCACCCTGGAGTGAGATGAGTCTTTGATACTGGACAGTTGTTGTTTTATTCTCATCTAAAAACAGGGATGATAGCTCATATATGAGACTTCAAAGGTCTTTTATTTTGAAACTCTACATCAGAATGTCCTGATGTTTTCGGAGTGACTAGAAGGGGTGTCCTGCTATCACCCTGGAGTGAGATGAGGCTTTGATACTGGACAGTTATTGTTTTATTCTCATCTAAATACAGGGATGATAGCTCATATATGAGACTTCAAAGGTCTTTTATTTTGAAACTCTACATCAGAATGTCCTGATTCTCCCTGAGTGACTAGGTGGGGTGTCCTGCTATCACCATGGAGTTAGATGAGTCTTTGATACTGGACAGTGTTTGTTTTATTCCCATCTAAAACAGGGATGATAGCTCATACAATAGAGATTTCAAAGGTCTTTTATTTTGAAACACTACATCAGAATGTCCTGATGTTTTCTGAGTTCTCTAGGTGGGGTGTCCTGATATCACCCTGGAGTGAGATGCGTCTTTGATACTGGACAGTTTTTGTTTTATTCTCATCTAAACAGAGAGGGATGATAGCTCATATATGAGATGTCAAAGGTCTTTTATTTTGAAACTCTACATCAGAATGTCCTGATTTTTTCTGAGTGACTAGATGGGGTGTCCTGCTATCACCATGGAGTTAGATGAGTCTTTGATACTGGACTTTTTTTTTTTTTAATTCTCATCTAAAAACAGGGATGATAGCTCATATATGAGACTTCAAAGGTATTTTATTTTGAAACTCTAAATCAGAATGTCCTGATTTTGTCTGAGTGACTAGGTGGGGTGTCCTTCTATCACCCTAGAGTGAGATGAGTCTTTGATACTGGACAGTTTTTGTTTTATTCTCATCTAAAACAGGGATGATAGCTCATACAATAGAGATTTCAAAGGTCTTTTATTTTGAAACACTACATCAGAATGTCCTGATGTTTTCTGAGTTCTCTAGGTGGGGTGTCCTGCTATCACCCTGGAGTGAGATGCGTCTTTGATACTGGACAGTTTTTGTTTTATTCTCATCTAAAAACAGGAATGATAGCTCATGCAATAGAGATTTCAAAGGTCTTTTATTTTGAAACTGTATATCAGAATGTCCTGATTCTCCCTGAGTGACTAGGTGGGGAGTCCTGCTATCACTCTGGAGTGAGATGAGTCTTTGATATTGGACAGTATTTGTTTTATTCTCATCTAAAAACAGGGATGATAGCTCATGCAATAGAGATTTCAAAGGTCTTTTATTTTGAAACTGTACATCAGAATGTCCTGATTCTCCCTGAGTGACTAGGTGGGGTGTCCCGCTATCACCCTGGAGTGAGATGAGTCTTTGATACTGGACAGTTTTTGTTTTATTCTCATCTAAACAGAGAGGGATGATAGCTCATATATGAGATTTCAAAGGTCTTTTATTTTGAAACTCTACATCAGAATGTCCTGACTTTTTCTGAGTGACTAGATGGGGTGTCCTGCTATCACCATGGAGTTAGATGAGTCTTTGATACTGGACATTTTTTTTTTTAATTCTCATCTAAAAACAGAGATGATAGCTCATGCAATAGAGATTTCAAAGGTCTTTTATTTTGAAACTGTACATCAGAATGTCCTGATTCTCCCTGAGTGACTAGGTGGGGTGTCCTGCTATCACCCTGGAGTTAGATGAGTCTTTGATATTGGACTCTATTTGTTTTATTCTCATCTAAAAACAGGGATGATAGCTCATATATGAGACTTCAAAGGTATTTTATTTTGAAACTATACATCAGAATGTCCTGATTCTCCCTGAGTGACTAGGTGGGGTGTCCTGCTATCACCCTGGAGTGAGATGAGTCTTTGATATTGGACAGTATTTATTTTATTCTCATCTAAAAACAGGGATGATAGCTCATATATGAGACTTCAAAGGTCTTTTATTTTGAAACTCTACATCAGAATGTCCTGATTTTTTCGGAGTGACTAGAAGGGGTGTCCTGCTATCACCCTGGAGTGAGATGAGTATTTGATACTCTACAGTTTTTGTTTTATTCTCATCTAAACAGAGAGGGATGATAGCTCATATATGAGATTTCAAAGGTCTTTTATTTTGAAACTCTACATCAGAATGTCCTGATTTTCTCTGAGTGAATAGATGGGGTGTCCTGCTATCACCATGGAGTTAGATGAGTCTTTGATACTGGACAGTGTTTGTTTTATTCCCATCTAAAACAGGGATGATAGCTCATACAATAGAGATTTCAAAGGTCTTTTATTTTGAAACACTACATCAGAATGTCCTGATGTTTTCTGAGTTCTCTAGGTGGGGTGTCCTGATATCACCCTGGAGTGAGATGCGTCTTTGATACTGGACAGTTTTTGTTTTATTCTCATCTAAAACAGGGATGATAGCTCATACAATAGAGATTTCAAAGGTCTTTTATTTTGAAACACTACATCAGAATGTCCCGATGTTTTCTGAGTTCTCTAGGTGGGGTGTCCTGATATCACCCTGCAGTGAGATGCGTCTTTGTTACTGGACAGTTTTTGTTTTATTCTCATCTAAAAACAGGAATGATAGCTCATGCAATAGAGATTTCAAAGGTCTTTTATTTTGAAACTGTACATCAGAATGTCCTGATTCTCCCTGAGTGACTAGGTGGGGAGTCCTGCTATCACTCTGGAGTGAGATGAGTCTTTGATATTGGACAGTATTTGTTTTATTCTCATCTAAAAACAGGGATGATAGCTCATGCAATAGAGATTTCAGAGGTCTTTTATTTTGAAACTGTACATCAGAATGTCCTGATTCTCCCTGAGTGACTAGGTGGGGAGTCCTGCTATCACTCTGGAGTGAGATGAGTCTTTGATATTGGACAGTATTTGTTTTATTCTCATCTAAAAACAGGGATGATAGCTCATGCAATAGAGATTTCAAAGGTCTTTTATTTTGAAACTGTACATCAGAATGTCCTGATTCTCCCTGAGTGACAAGGTGGGGTGTCCTGCTATCACCCTGGAGTGAGATGAGTCTTTGATACTGGACAGTTTTAGTTTTATTCTCATCTAAACAGAGAGGGATGATAGCTCATATATGAGATTTCAAAGGTCTTTTATTTTGAAACTCTACATCAGAATGTCCTGATTTTTTCTGAGTGACTAGATGGGGTGTCCTGCTATCACCATGGAGTTAGATGAGTCTTTGATACTGGACTTTTTTTTTTTTTAATTCTCATCTAAAAACAGGGATGATAGCTCATATATGAGACTTCAAAGGTATTTTATTTTGAAACTCTAAATCAGAATGTCCTGATTTTGTCTGAGTGACTAGGTGGGGTGTCCTTCTATCACCCTAGAGTGAGATGAGTCTTTGATACTGGACAGTTTTTGTTTTATTCTCATCTAAAACAGGGATGATAGCTCATACAATAGAGATTTCAAAGGTCTTTTATTTTGAAACACTACATCAGAATGTCCTGATGTTTTCTGAGTTCTCTAGGTGGGGTGTCCTGCTATCACCCTGGAGTGAGATGCGTCTTTGATACTGGACAGTTTTTGTTTTATTCTCATCTAAAAACAGGAATGATAGCTCATGCAATAGAGATTTCAAAGGTCTTTTATTTTGAAACTGTATATCAGAATGTCCTGATTCTCCCTGAGTGACTAGGTGGGGAGTCCTGCTATCACTCTGGAGTGAGATGAGTCTTTGATATTGGACAGTATTTGTTTTATTCTCATCTAAAAACAGGGATGATAGCTCATGCAATAGAGATTTCAAAGGTCTTTTATTTTGAAACTGTACATCAGAATGTCCTGATTCTCCCTGAGTGACTAGGTGGGGAGTCCTGCTATCACTCTGGAGTGAGATGAGTCTTTGATATTGGACAGTATTTGTTTTATTCTCATCTAAAAACAGGGATGATAGCTCATGCAATAGAGATTTCAAAGGTCTTTTATTTTGAAACTGTACATCAGAATGTCCTGATTCTCCCTGAGTGACTAGGTGGGGTGTCCCGCTATCACCCTGGAGTGAGATGAGTCTTTGATACTGGACAGTTTTTGTTTTATTCTCATCTAAACAGAGAGGGATGATAGCTCATATATGAGATTTCAAAGGTCTTTTATTTTGAAACTCTACATCAGAATGTCCTGACTTTTTCTGAGTGACTAGATGGGGTGTCCTGCTATCACCATGGAGTTAGATGAGTCTTTGATACTGGACATTTTTTTTTTTAATTCTCATCTAAAAACAGAGATGATAGCTCATGCAATAGAGATTTCAAAGGTCTTTTATTTTGAAACTGTACATCAGAATGTCCTGATTCTCCCTGAGTGACTAGGTGGGGTGTCCTGCTATCACCCTGGAGTTAGATGAGTCTTTGATATTGGACTCTATTTGTTTTATTCTCATCTAAAAACAGGGATGATAGCTCATATATGAGACTTCAAAGGTATTTTATTTTGAAACTATACATCAGAATGTCCTGATTCTCCCTGAGTGACTAGGTGGGGTGTCCTGCTATCACCCTGGAGTGAGATGAGTCTTTGATATTGGACAGTATTTATTTTATTCTCATCTAAAAACAGGGATGATAGCTCATATATGAGACTTCAAAGGTCTTTTATTTTGAAACTCTACATCAGAATGTCCTGATTTTTTCGGAGTGACTAGAAGGGGTGTCCTGCTATCACCCTGGAGTGAGATGAGTATTTGATACTCTACAGTTTTTGTTTTATTCTCATCTAAACAGAGAGGGATGATAGCTCATATATGAGATTTCAAAGGTCTTTTATTTTGAAACTCTACATCAGAATGTCCTGATTTTCTCTGAGTGAATAGATGGGGTGTCCTGCTATCACCATGGAGTTAGATGAGTCTTTGATACTGGACAGTGTTTGTTTTATTCCCATCTAAAACAGGGATGATAGCTCATACAATAGAGATTTCAAAGGTCTTTTATTTTGAAACACTACATCAGAATGTCCTGATGTTTTCTGAGTTCTCTAGGTGGGGTGTCCTGATATCACCCTGGAGTGAGATGCGTCTTTGATACTGGACAGTTTTTGTTTTATTCTCATCTAAAACAGGGATGATAGCTCATACAATAGAGATTTCAAAGGTCTTTTATTTTGAAACACTACATCAGAATGTCCCGATGTTTTCTGAGTTCTCTAGGTGGGGTGTCCTGATATCACCCTGCAGTGAGATGCGTCTTTGTTACTGGACAGTTTTTGTTTTATTCTCATCTAAAAACAGGAATGATAGCTCATGCAATAGAGATTTCAAAGGTCTTTTATTTTGAAACTGTACATCAGAATGTCCTGATTCTCCCTGAGTGACTAGGTGGGGAGTCCTGCTATCACTCTGGAGTGAGATGAGTCTTTGATATTGGACAGTATTTGTTTTATTCTCATCTAAAAACAGGGATGATAGCTCATGCAATAGAGATTTCAGAGGTCTTTTATTTTGAAACTGTACATCAGAATGTCCTGATTCTCCCTGAGTGACTAGGTGGGGAGTCCTGCTATCACTCTGGAGTGAGATGAGTCTTTGATATTGGACAGTATTTGTTTTATTCTCATCTAAAAACAGGGATGATAGCTCATGCAATAGAGATTTCAAAGGTCTTTTATTTTGAAACTGTACATCAGAATGTCCTGATTCTCCCTGAGTGACAAGGTGGGGTGTCCTGCTATCACCCTGGAGTGAGATGAGTCTTTGATACTGGACAGTTTTAGTTTTATTCTCATCTAAACAGAGAGGGATGATAGCTCATATATGAGATTTCAAAGGTCTTTTATTTTGAAACTCTAATCAGAATGTCCTGATTTTTTCTGAGTGACTAGATGGGGTGTCCTGCTATCACCATGGAGTTAGATGAGTCTTTGATACTGGACAGTTTTTGTTTTATTCTCATCTAAAAACAGGGATGATAGCTCATGCAATAGAGATTTCAAAGGTCTTTTATTTTGAATTCTACATCAGAATGTCCTGATTCTCCCTGAGTGACTAGGTGGGGTGTCCTGCTATCACCCTGGAGTGAGATGAGTCTTTGATATTGGACACTATTTGTTTTATTCTCATCTAAAAACAGGGATGATAGCTCATATGTGAGACTTCAAAGGTCTTTTATTTTGAAACTCTACATCAGAATGTCCTGATGTTTTCGGAGTGACTAGAAGGGGTGTCCTGTTATCACCCTGAAGGGAAATGAGTATTTGATACTGGACAGTTTTTGTTTTATTCTTATCTAAATACAGAGGGATGATAGCTCATATATGAGATTTCAAAGGTCTTTTATTTTGAAACTCTACATCAGAATGTCCTGATTCTCCCTGAGTGACTAGGTGGCGTGTCATGCTATCACCCTGGAGTGAGATGAGTCTTTGATACTGGACAGTTATTGTTTTATTCCCATCTAAAAACAGGGATGATAGCTCATGCAATAGAGATTTCAAAGGTCTTTTATTTTGAAACTGTACATCAGAATGTCCTGATTCTCCCTGAGTGACTAGGTGGGGTGTCCCGCTATCACCCTGGAGTGAGATGAGTCTTTGATACTGGACAGTTTTTGTTTTATTCTCATCTAAACAGAGAGGGATGATAGCTCATATATGAGATTTCAAAGGTCTTTTATTTTGAAACTCTACATCAGAATGTCCTGATTTTTTCTGAGTGACTAGATGGGGTGTCCTGCTATCACCATGGAGTTAGATGAGTCTTTGATACTGGACATTTTTTTTTTTAATTCTCATCTAAAAACAGAGATGATAGCTCATGCAATAGAGATTTCAAAGGTCTTTTATTTTGAAACTGTACATCAGAATGTCCTGATTCTCCCTGAGTGACTAGGTGGGGTGTCCTGCTATCACCCTGGAGTTAGATGAGTCTTTGATATTGGACTCTATTTGTTTTATTTTCATCTAAAAACAGGGATGATAGCTCATATATGAGACTTCAAAGGTCTTTTATTTTGAAACTCTACATCAGAATGTCCTGATTCTCCCTGAGTGACTAGGTGGGGTGTCCTGCTATCACCCTGGAGTGAGATGAGTCTTTGATATTGGACAGTATTTATTTTATTCTCATCTAAAAACAGGGATGATAGCTCATATATGAGACTTCAAAGGTCTTTTATTTTGAAACTCTACATCAGAATGTCCTGATTTTTTCGGAGTGACTAGAAGGGGTGTCCTGCTATCACCCTGGAGTGAGATGAGTATTTGATACTCTACAGTTTTTGTTTTATTCTCATCTAAACAGAGAGGGATGATAGCTCATATATGAGATTTCAAAGGTCTTTTATTTTGAAACTCTACATCAGAATGTCCTGATTTTCTCTGAGTGAATAGATGGGGTGTCCTGCTATCACCATGGAGTTAGATGAGTCTTTGATACTGGACAGTGTTTGTTTTATTCCCATCTAAAACAGGGATGATAGCTCATACAATAGAGATTTCAAAGGTCTTTTATTTTGAAACACTACATCAGAATGTCCTGATGTTTTCTGAGTTCTCTAGGTGGGGTGTCCTGATATCACCCTGGAGTGAGATGCGTCTTTGATACTGGACAGTTTTTGTTTTATTCTCATCTAAAACAGGGATGATAGCTCATACAATAGAGATTTCAAAGGTCTTTTATTTTGAAACACTACATCAGAATGTCCCGATGTTTTCTGAGTTCTCTAGGTGGGGTGTCCTGATATCACCCTGCAGTGAGATGCGTCTTTGTTACTGGACAGTTTTTGTTTTATTCTCATCTAAAAACAGGAATGATAGCTCATGCAATAGAGATTTCAAAGGTCTTTTATTTTGAAACTGTACATCAGAATGTCCTGATTCTCCCTGAGTGACTAGGTGGGGAGTCCTGCTATCACTCTGGAGTGAGATGAGTCTTTGATATTGGACAGTATTTGTTTTATTCTCATCTAAAAACAGGGATGATAGCTCATGCAATAGAGATTTCAGAGGTCTTTTATTTTGAAACTGTACATCAGAATGTCCTGATTCTCCCTGAGTGACTAGGTGGGGAGTCCTGCTATCACTCTGGAGTGAGATGAGTCTTTGATATTGGACAGTATTTGTTTTATTCTCATCTAAAAACAGGGATGATAGCTCATGCAATAGAGATTTCAAAGGTCTTTTATTTTGAAACTGTACATCAGAATGTCCTGATTCTCCCTGAGTGACAAGGTGGGGTGTCCTGCTATCACCCTGGAGTGAGATGAGTCTTTGATACTGGACAGTTTTTGTTTTATTCTCATCTAAACAGAGAGGGATGATAGCTCATATATGAGATTTCAAAGGTCTTTTATTTTGAAACTCTAATCAGAATGTCCTGATTTTTTCTGAGTGACTAGATGGGGTGTCCTGCTATCACCATGGAGTTAGATGAGTCTTTGATACTGGACAGTTTTTGTTTTATTCTCATCTAAAAACAGGGATGATAGCTCATGCAATAGAGATTTCAAAGGTCTTTTATTTTGAATTTTACATCAGAATGTCCTGATTCTCCCTGAGTGACTAGGTGGGGTGTCCTGCTATCACCCTGGAGTGAGATGAGTCTTTGATATTGGACACTATTTGTTTTATTCTCATCTAAAAACAGGGATGATAGCTCATATGTGAGACTTCAAAGGTCTTTTATTTTGAAACTCTACATCAGAATGTCCTGATGTTTTCGGAGTGACTAGAAGGGGTGTCCTGTTATCACCCTGAAGGGAAATGAGTATTTGATACTGGACAGTTTTTGTTTTATTCTTATCTAAATACAGAGGGATGATAGCTCATATATGAGATTTCAAAGGTCTTTTATTTTGAAACTCTACATCAGAATGTCCTGATTCTCCCTGAGTGACTAGGTGGCGTGTCATGCTATCACCCTGGAGTGAGATGAGTCTTTGATACTGGACAGTTATTGTTTTATTCCCATCTAAAAACAGGGATGATAGCTCATATATGAGACTTCAAAGGTCTTTTATTTTGAAACTCTACATCAGAATGTCCTGATTCTCCCTGAGTGACTAGGTGGGGTGTCCTGCTATCACCATGGAGTTAGATGAGTCTTTGATACTGGTTAGTTTTTGTTTTATTCTCATCTAAACAGAGAGGGATGATAGCTCATATATGAGATTTCAAAGGTCTTTTTTTTTTAAACTCTACATCAGAATGTCCTGATGTTTTCGGAGTGACTAGAAGGGGTGTCCTGCAATCACCCTGGAGTGAGATGAGTCTTTGATACTGTACAGTTTTTGTTTTATTCTCATCTAAAAACAGGGATGATAGCTCATACAATAGAGATGTCAAAGGTCTTTTATTTTGAAACTCTACATCAGAATGTCCTGATTTTTTCTGAGTGACTAGATGGGGTGTCCTGCTATCACCATGGATTTAGATGAGTCTTTGATAGTGGACATTTTTTTTTTTAATTCTCATCTAAAAACAGGGATGATAGCTCATGCAATAGAGATTTCAAAGGTCTTTTATTTTGAAACCGTACATCAGAATGTCCTAATTCTCCCTGAGTGACTAGGTGGGGTGTCCTGCTATCACCCTGGAGTTAGATGAGTCTTTGATATTGGACTCTATTTGTTTTATTCTCATCTAAAAACAGGGATGATAGCTCATATATGAGACTTCAAAGGTATTTTATTTTGAAACTCTAAATCAGAATGTCCTGATTTTGTCTGAGTGACTAGGTGGGGTGTCCTTCTATCACCCTAGAGTGAGATGAGTCTTTGATACTGGACAGTTTTTGTTTTATTCTCATCTAAAACAGGGATGATAGCTCATACAATAGAGATTTCAAAGGTCTTTTATTTTGAAACACTACATCAGAATGTCCTGATGTTTTCTGAGTTCTCTAGGTGGGGTGTCCTGCTATCACCCTGGAGTGAGATGCGTCTTTGATACTGGACAGTTTTTGTTTTATTCTCATCTAAAAACAGGAATGATAGCTCATGCAATAGAGATTTCAAAGGTCTTTTATTTTGAAACTGTACATCAGAATGTCCTGATTCTCCCTGAGTGACTAGGTGGGGAGTCCTGCTATCACTCTGGAGTGAGATGAGTCTTTGATATTGGACAGTATTTGTTTTATTCTCATCTAAAAACAGGGATGATAGCTCATGCAATAGAGATTTCAAAGGTCTTTTATTTTGAAACTCTACATCAGAATGTCCTGATTTTTTCGGAGTGACTAGAAGGGGTGTCCTGCAATCACCCTGGAGTGAGATGAGTCTTTGATACTGTACAGTTTTTGTTTTATTCTCATCTAAAAACAGGGATGATAGCTCATACAATAGAGATGTCAAAGGTCTTTTATTTTGAAACTCTACATCAGAATGTCCTGATTTTTTCTGAGTGACTAGATGGGGTGTCCTGCTATCACCATGGATTTAGATGAGTCTTTGATAGTGGACATTTTTTTTTTTAATTCTCATCTAAAAACAGGGATGATAGCTCATGCAATAGAGATTTCAAAGGTCTTTTATTTTGAAACCGTACATCAGAATGTCCTAATTCTCCCTGAGTGACTAGGTGGGGTGTCCTGCTATCACCCTGGAGTTAGATGAGTCTTTGATATTGGACTCTATTTGTTTTTATTCTCATCTAAAAACAGGGATGATAGCTCATATATGAGACTTCAAAGGTATTTTATTTTGAAACTCTAAATCAGAATGTCCTGATTTTGTCTGAGTGACTAGGTGGGGTGTCCTTCTATCACCCTAGAGTGAGATGAGTCTTTGATACTGGACAGTTTTTGTTTTATTCTCATCTAAAACAGGGATGATAGCTCATACAATAGAGATTTCAAAGGTCTTTTATTTTGAAACACTACATCAGAATGTCCTGATGTTTTCTGAGTTCTCTAGGTGGGGTGTCCTGCTATCACCCTGGAGTGAGATGCGTCTTTGATACTGGACAGTTTTTGTTTTATTCTCATCTAAAAACAGGAATGATAGCTCATGCAATAGAGATTTCAAAGGTCTTTTATTTTGAAACTGTACATCAGAATGTCCTGATTCTCCCTGAGTGACTAGGTGGGGAGTCCTGCTATCACTCTGGAGTGAGATGAGTCTTTGATATTGGACAGTATTTGTTTTATTCTCATCTAAAAACAGGGATGATAGCTCATGCAATAGAGATTTCAAAGGTCTTTTATTTTGAAACTGTACATCAGAATGTCCTGATTCTCCCTGAGTGACTAGGTGGGGAGTCCTGCTATCACTCTGGAGTGAGATGAGTCTTTGATATTGGACAGTATTTGTTTTATTCTCATCTAAAAACAGGGATGATAGCTCATGCAATAGAGATTTCAAAGGTCTTTTATTTTGAAACTGTACATCAGAATGTCCTGATTCTCCCTGAGTGACTAGGTGGGGTGTCCCGCTATCACCCTGGAGTGAGATGAGTCTTTGATACTGGACAGTTTTTGTTTTATTCTCATCTAAACAGAGAGGGATGATAGCTCATATATGAGATTTCAAAGGTCTTTTATTTTGAAACTCTACATCAGAATGTCCTGATTTTTTCTGAGTGACTAGATGGGGTGTCCTGCTATCACCATGGAGTTAGATGAGTCTTTGATACTGGACATTTTTTTTTTTAATTCTCATCTAAAAACAGAGATGATAGCTCATGCAATAGAGATTTCAAAGGTCTTTTATTTTGAAACTGTACATCAGAATGTCCTGATTCTCCCTGAGTGACTAGGTGGGGTGTCCTGCTATCACCCTGGAGTTAGATGAGTCTTTGATATTGGACTCTATTTGTTTTATTCTCATCTAAAAACAGGGATGATAGCTCATATATGAGACTTCAAAGGTATTTTATTTTGAAACTATACATCAGAATGTCCTGATTCTCCCTGAGTGACTAGGTGGGGTGTCCTGCTATCACCCTGGAGTGAGATGAGTCTTTGATATTGGACAGTATTTATTTTATTCTCATCTAAAAACAGGGATGATAGCTCATATATGAGACTTCAAAGGTCTTTTATTTTGAAACTCTACATCAGAATGTCCTGATTTTTTCGGAGTGACTAGAAGGGGTGTCCTGCTATCACCCTGGAGTGAGATGAGTATTTGATACTCTACAGTTTTTGTTTTATTCTCATCTAAACAGAGAGGGATGATAGCTCATATATGAGATTTCAAAGGTCTTTTATTTTGAAACTCTACATCAGAATGTCCTGATTTACTCTGAGTGAATAGATGGGGTGTCCTGCTATCACCATG
Organism: Notothenia rossii; assembly: GCF_949606895.1. Classification (NCBI taxonomy): domain Eukaryota; kingdom Metazoa; phylum Chordata; class Actinopteri; order Perciformes; family Nototheniidae; genus Notothenia; species Notothenia rossii. Next base: position 45,445,894 of record NC_136902.1, read on the forward strand.
GAGTTAGATGAGTCTTTGATACTGGACAGTGTTTGTTTTATTCCCATCTAAAACAGGGATGATAGCTCATACAATAGAGATTTCAAAGGTCTTTTATTTTGAAACACTACATCAGAATGTCCTGATGTTTTCTGAGTTCTCTAGGTGGGGTGTCCTGATATCACCCTGGAGTGAGATGCGTCTTTGATACTGGACAGTTTTTGTTTTATTCTCATCTAAAACAGGGATGATAGCTCATACAATAGAGATTTCAAAGGTCTTTTATTTTGAAACACTACATCAGAATGTCCCGATGTTTTCTGAGTTCTCTAGGTGGGGTGTCCTGATATCACCCTGCAGTGAGATGCGTCTTTGTTACTGGACAGTTTTTGTTTTATTCTCATCTAAAAACAGGAATGATAGCTCATGCAATAGAGATTTCAAAGGTCTTTTATTTTGAAACTGTACATCAGAATGTCCTGATTCTCCCTGAGTGACTAGGTGGGGAGTCCTGCTATCACTCTGGAGTGAGATGAGTCTTTGATATTGGACAGTATTTGTTTTATTCTCATCTAAAAACAGGGATGATAGCTCATGCAATAGAGATTTCAGAGGTCTTTTATTTTGAAACTGTACATCAGAATGTCCTGATTCTCCCTGAGTGACTAGGTGGGGAGTCCTGCTATCACTCTGGAGTGAGATGAGTCTTTGATATTGGACAGTATTTGTTTTATTCTCATCTAAAAACAGGGATGATAGCTCATGCAATAGAGATTTCAAAGGTCTTTTATTTTGAAACTGTACATCAGAATGTCCTGATTCTCCCTGAGTGACAAGGTGGGGTGTCCTGCTATCACCCTGGAGTGAGATGAGTCTTTGATACTGGACAGTTTTAGTTTTATTCTCATCTAAACAGAGAGGGATGATAGCTCATATATGAGATTTCAAAGGTCTTTTATTTTGAAACTCTAATCAGAATGTCCTGATTTTTTCTGAGTGACTAGATGGGGTGTCCTGCTATCACCATGGAGTTAGATGAGTCTTTGATACTGGACAGTTTTTGTTTTATTCTCATCTAAAAACAGGGATGATAGCTCATGCAATAGAGATTTCAAAGGTCTTTTATTTTGAATTCTACATCAGAATGTCCTGATTCTCCCTGAGTGACTAGGTGGGGTGTCCTGCTATCACCCTGGAGTGAGATGAGTCTTTGATATTGGACACTATTTGTTTTATTCTCATCTAAAAACAGGGATGATAGCTCATATGTGAGACTTCAAAGGTCTTTTATTTTGAAACTCTACATCAGAATGTCCTGATGTTTTCGGAGTGACTAGAAGGGGTGTCCTGTTATCACCCTGAAGGGAAATGAGTATTTGATACTGGACAGTTTTTGTTTTATTCTTATCTAAATACAGAGGGATGATAGCTCATATATGAGATTTCAAAGGTCTTTTATTTTGAAACTCTACATCAGAATGTCCTGATTCTCCCTGAGTGACTAGGTGGCGTGTCATGCTATCACCCTGGAGTGAGATGAGTCTTTGATACTGGACAGTTATTGTTTTATTCCCATCTAAAAACAGGGATGATAGCTCATGCAATAGAGATTTCAAAGGTCTTTTATTTTGAAACTGTACATCAGAATGTCCTGATTCTCCCTGAGTGACTAGGTGGGGTGTCCCGCTATCACCCTGGAGTGAGATGAGTCTTTGATACTGGACAGTTTTTGTTTTATTCTCATCTAAACAGAGAGGGATGATAGCTCATATATGAGATTTCAAAGGTCTTTTATTTTGAAACTCTACATCAGAATGTCCTGATTCTCCCTGAGTGACTAGGTGGGGTGTCATGCTATCACCCTGGAGTGAGATGAGTCTTTGATACTGGACAGTTATTGTTTTATTCTCATCTAAAAACAGGGATGATAGCTCATATATGAGACTTCAAAGGTCTTTTATTTTGAAACTCTACATCAGAATGTCCTGATTCTCCCTGAGTGACTAGGTGGGGTGTCCTGCTATCACCGTGGAGTTAGATGAGTCTTTGATACTGGACAGTGTTTGTTTTATTCCCATCTAAAAACAGGGATGATAGCTCATGCAATAGAGATTTCAAAGGTCTTTTATTTTGAAACTGTACATCAGAATGTCCTGATTCTCCCTGAGTGACTAGGTGGGGTGTCCCGCTATCACCCTGGAGTGAGATGAGTCTTTGATACTGGACAGTTTTTGTTTTATTCTCATCTAAACAGAGAGGGATGATAGCTCATATATGAGATTTCAAAGGTCTTTTATTTTGAAACTCTACATCAGAATGTCCTGATTCTCCCTGAGTGACTAGGTGGGGTGTCATGCTATCACCCTGGAGTGAGATGAGTCTTTGATACTGGACAGTTATTGTTTTATTCTCATCTAAAAACAGGGATGATAGCTCATATATGAGACTTCAAAGGTCTTTTATTTTGAAACTGTACATCAGAATGTCCTGATTTTTTCTGAGTGACTAGATGGGGTGTCCTGCTATCACCATGGAGTTAGATGAGTCTTTGATACTGGACAGTTTTTGTTTTATTCTCATCTAAAAACAGGGATGATAGCTCATGCAATAGAGATTTCAAAGGTCTTTTATTTTGAATTCTACATCAGAATGTCCTGATTCTCCCTGAGTGACTAGGTGGGGTGTCTTGCTATCACCCTGGAGTGAGATGAGTCTTTGATACTGGACAGTGTTTGTTTTATTTCCATCTAAAAACAGGGATGATAGATCATATATTAGACTTCAAAGGTATTTTATTTTGAAACTGTACATCAGAATGTCCTGATTCTCCCTGAGTGACTAGGTGGGGTGGCATGCTATCACCCTGGAGTGAGATGAGTCTTTGATACTGGACAGTTATTGTTTTATTCTCATCTAAAAACAGGGATGATAGCTCATATATGAGACTTCAAAGGTATTTTATTTTGAAACTCTACATCAGAATGTCCTGATTTTTTCTGAGTGACTAGATGGGGTGTCCTGCTATCACCATGGAGTTAGATGAGTCTTTGATACTGGACAGTGTTTGTTTTATTCCCATCTAAAAACAGGGATGATAGCTCATATATGAGACTTCAAACGTATTTTATTTTGAAACTCTAAATCAGAATGTCCTGATTCTCCCTGAGTGACTAGGTGGGGTGTCCTGCTATCACCCTGGAGTGAGATGAGTCTTTGATATTGGACAGTATTTGTTTTGTTCTCATCTAAAAACAGGGATGATAGCTCATGCAATAGAGATTTCAGAGGTCTTTTATTTTGAAATTCTACATCAGAATGTCCTAATTCTCCCTGAGTGACTAGGTGTGGTGTCCTGCTATCACCCTGGAGTGAGATGAGTCTTTGATACTGGAGAGTTTTTGTTTTATTCTCATCTAAACAGAGAGGGATGATAGCTCATATATGAGATTTCAAAGGTCTTTTTTTTTTAAACTCTACATCAGAATGTCCTGATGTTTTCGGAGTGACTAGAAGGGGTGTCCTGCAATCACCCTGGAGTGAGATGAGTCTTTGATACTGGACAGTTTTTGTTTTATTCTCATCTAAAAACAGGGATGATAGCTCATACAATAGAGATGTCAAAGGTCTTTTATTTTGAAACTCTACATCAGAATGTCCTGATTCTCCCTGAGTGACTAGGTGGGGTGTCCTGCTATCACCATGGAGTTAGATGAGTCTTTGATATTGGACTCTATTTGTTTTATTCTCATCTAAAAACAGGGATGATAGCTCATATATGAGACTTCAAAGGTCTTTTATTTTGAAACTCTACATCAGAATGTCCTGATTTTTTCTGAGTGACTAGATGGGGTGTCCTGCTATCACCATGGAGTTAGACGAGTCTTTGATACTGGACATTTTTTTTTTTTAATTCTCATCTAAAAACAGGGATGATAGCTCATGCAATAGAGATTTCAAAGGTCTTTTATTTTGAAACTGTACATCAGAAGGTCCTGATTCTCCCTGAGTGACTAGGTGGGGTGTCCTGCTATCACCCTGGTGTTAGATGAGTCTTTGATATTGGACTCTATTTGTTTTATTATCATCTAAAAACAGGGATGATAGCTCATATATGAGACTTCAAAGGTCTTTTATTTTGAAACTCTACATCAGAATGTCCTGATTCTCCCTGAGTGACTAGGTGGGGTGTCCTGCTATCACCCTGGAGTGAGATGAGTCTTTGATATTGGACAGTATTTGTTTTATTCTCATCTAAAAACAGGGATGATAGCTCATATATGAGACTTCAAAGGTCTTTTATTTTGAAACTCTACATCAGAATGTCCTGATTTTTTTCGGAGTGACTAGAAGGGGTGTCCTGCTATCACCCTGGAGTGAGATGAGTATTTGATACTCGACAGTTTTTGTTTTATTCTCATCTAAACTGAGAGGGATGATAGCTCATATATGAGATTTCAAAGGTCTTTTATTTTGAAACTGTACATCAGAATGTCCTGATTCTCCCTGAGTGACTAGGTGGGGTGTCCTGCTATCAGCCTGGAGTGAGATGAGTCTTTGATATTGGACAGTATTTGTTTCATTCTCATCTAAAAATAGGGATGATAGCTCATATATAAAACTTCAAAGGTCTTTTATTTTGAAACTGTACATCAGAATGTCCTAACTTTTTTCTGAGTGACTAGGTGGGGTGTCCTGCTATCACCCTATAGTGAGATGAGTCTTTGATACTGGACAGTGTTTGTTTTATTCCCATCTAAAAACAGGGATGATAGATCATATATGAGATTTCAAAGGTCTTTTATTTTGAAACTCTACATCAGAATGTCCTGATTTTCTCTGAGTGAATAGATGGCGTGTCCTGCTATCACCATGGAGTTAGATGAGTCTTTGATATTGGACAGTATTTGTTTTATTCTCATCTAAAAATAGGGATGATAGCTCATATATAAAACTTCAAAGGTCTTTTATTTTGAAACTGTACATCAGAATGTCCTGATTTTTTCTGAGTGACTAGGTGGGGTGTCCTGCTATCACCCTGTAGTGAGATGAGTCTTTGATACTGGACAGTGTTTGTTTTATTCCCATCTAAAAACAGGGATGATAGCTCATATATGAGACTTCAAAGGTATTTTATTTTGAAACTCTAAATCGGAATGTCCTGATTTTTTCTGAGTGACTAGGTGGGGTGTCCTTCTATCACCCTGGAGTGAGATGAGTCTTTGATACTGGACAGTTTTTGTTTTATTCTCATCTAAAACAGGGATGATAGCTAATACAATAGAGATTTCAAAGGTCTTTTATTTTGAAACACTACATCAGAATGTCCTGATGTTTTCTGAGTTCTCTAGGTGGGGTGTCCTGCTATCACCCTGGAGTGAGATGCGTCTTTGATACTGGACAGTTTTTGTTTTATTCTCATCTAAAAACAGGAATGATAGCTCATGCAATAGAGATTTCAAAGGTCTTTTATTTTGAAACTGTACATCAGAATGTCCTGATTCTCCCTGAGTGACTAGGTGGGGAGTCCTGCTATCACTCTGGAGTGAGATAAGTCTTTGATATTGTACAGTATTTGTTTTATTCTCATCTAAAAACAGGGATGATAGCTCATGCAATAGAGATTTCAAAGGTCTTTTATTTTGAAACTGTACATCAGAATGTGCTGATTCTCCCTGAGTGACTAGGTGGGGAGTCCTGCTATCACCCTGGAGTGAGATGAGTCTTTGATACTGGACAGTTTTTGTTTTATTCTCATCTAAACAGAGAGGGATGATAGCTCATATATGAGACTTCAAATGTATTTTATTTTGAAACTCTAAATCAGAATGTCCTGACTTTTTCTGAGTGACTAGGTGGGGTGTCCTTCTATCACCCTGGAGTGAGATGAGTCTTTGATACTGGACAATTTTTGTTTTATTCTCATCTAAAACAGGGATGATAGCTCATACAATAGAGATTTCATAGGTATTTTATTTTGAAACACTACATCAGAATGTCCTGATGTTTTCTGAGTTCTCTAGGTGGGGTGTCCTGCTATCACCCTGGAGTGAGATGCGTCTTTGATACTGGACAGTTTTTGTTTTATTCTCATCTAAAAACAGGAATGATAGCTCATGCAATAGAGATTTCAAAGGTCTTTTATTTTGAAACTGTACATCAGAATGTCCTGATTCTCCCTGAGTGACTAGGTGGGGAGTCCTGCTATCACTCTGGAGTGAGATGAGTCTTTGATATTGGACAGTATTTGTTTTATTCTCATCTAAAAACAGGGATGATAGCTCATGCAATAGAGATTTCAAAGGTCTTTTATTTTGAAACTGTACATCAGAATGTCCTGATTCTCCCTGAGTGACTAGGTGGGGAGTCCTGCTATCACTCTGGAGTGAGATGAGTCTTTGATATTGGACAGTATTTGTTTTATTCTCATCTAAAAACAGGGATGATATCTCATGCAATAGAGATTTCAGAGGTCTTTTATTTTGAAATTCTACATCAGAATGTCCTGATTCTCCCTGAGTGACTAGGTGGGGTGTCCTGCTATCACCCTGGAGTGAGATGAGTCTTTGATACTGGACAGTTGTTGTTTTATTCTCATCTAAAAACAGGGATGATAGCTCATATATGAGACTTCAAAGGTCTTTTATTTTGAAACTCTACATCAGAATGTCCTGATGTTTTCGGAGTGACTAGAAGGGGTGTCCTGCTATCACCCTGGAGTGAGATGAGTCTTTGATACTGGACAGTTATTGTTTTATTCTCATCTAAATACAGGGATGATAGCTCATATATGAGACTTCAAAGGTATTTTATTTTGAAACTCTACATCAGAATGTCCTGATTCTCCCTGAGTGACTAGGTGGGGTGTCCTGCTATCACCATGGAGTTAGATGAGTCTTTGATACTGGACAGTGTTTGTTTTATTCCCATCTAAAACAGGGATGATAGCTCATACAATAGAGATTTCAAAGGTCTTTTATTTTGAAACACTACATCAGAATGTCCTGATGTTTTCTGAGTTCTCTAGGTGGGGTGTCCTGATATCACCCTGGAGTGAGATGCGTCTTTGATACTGGACAGTTTTTGTTTTATTCTCATCTAAACAGAGAGGGATGATAGCTCATATATGAGATGTCAAAGGTCTTTTATTTTGAAACTCTACATCAGAATGTCCTGATTTTTTCTGAGTGACTAGATGGGGTGTCCTGCTATCACCATGGAGTTAGATGAGTCTTTGATACTGGACTTTTTTTTTTTTTAATTCTCATCTAAAAACAGGGATGATAGCTCATATATGAGACTTCAAAGGTATTTTATTTTGAAACTCTAAATCAGAATGTCCTGATTTTGTCTGAGTGACTAGGTGGGGTGTCCTTCTATCACCCTGGAGTGAGATGAGTCTTTGATACTGGACAGTTTTTGTTTTATTCTCATCTAAAACAGGGATGATAGCTCATACAATAGAGATTTCAAAGGTCTTTTATTTTGAAACACTACATCAGAATGTCCTGATGTTTTCTGAGTTCTCTAGGTGGGGTGTCCTGATATCACCCTGGAGTGAGATGCGTCTTTGATACTGGACAGTTTTTGTTTTATTCTCATCTAAAAACAGGAATGATAGCTCATGCAATAGAGATTTCAAAGGTCTTTTATTTTGAAACTGTACATCAGAATGTCCTGATTCTCCCTGAGTGACTAGGTGGGGAGTCCTGCTATCACTCTGGAGTGAGATGAGTCTTTGATATTGGACAGTATTTGTTTTATTCTCATCTAAAAACAGGGATGATAGCTCATGCAATAGAGATTTCAAAGGTCTTTTATTTTGAAACTGTACATCAGAATGTCCTGATTCTCCCTGAGTGACTAGGTGGGGAGTCCTGCTATCACTCTGGAGTGAGATGAGTCTTTGATATTGGACAGTATTTGTTTTATTCTCATCTAAAAACAGGGATGATATCTCATGCAATAGAGATTTCAGAGGTCTTTTATTTTGAAATTCTACATCAGAATGTCCTGATTCTCCCTGAGTGACTAGGTGGGGTGTCCTGCTATCACCCTGGAGTGAGATGAGTCTTTGATACTGGACAGTTGTTGTTTTATTCTCATCTAAAAACAGGGATGATAGCTCATATATGAGACTTCAAAGGTCTTTTATTTTGAAACTCTACATCAGAATGTCCTGATGTTTTCGGAGTGACTAGAAGGGGTGTCCTGCTATCACCCTGGAGTGAGATGAGGCTTTGATACTGGACAGTTATTGTTTTATTCTCATCTAAATACAGGGATGATAGCTCATATATGAGACTTCAAAGGTCTTTTATTTTGAAACTCTACATCAGAATGTCCTGATTCTCCCTGAGTGACTAGGTGGGGTGTCCTGCTATCACCATGGAGTTAGATGAGTCTTTGATACTGGACAGTGTTTGTTTTATTCCCATCTAAAACAGGGATGATAGCTCATACAATAGAGATTTCAAAGGTCTTTTATTTTGAAACACTACATCAGAATGTCCTGATGTTTTCTGAGTTCTCTAGGTGGGGTGTCCTGATATCACCCTGGAGTGAGATGCGTCTTTGATACTGGACAGTTTTTGTTTTATTCTCATCTAAACAGAGAGGGATGATAGCTCATATATGAGATGTCAAAGGTCTTTTATTTTGAAACTCTACATCAGAATGTCCTGATTTTTTCTGAGTGACTAGATGGGGTGTCCTGCTATCACCATGGAGTTAGATGAGTCTTTGATACTGGACTTTTTTTTTTTTTAATTCTCATCTAAAAACAGGGATGATAGCTCATATATGAGATTTCAAAGGTATTTTATTTTGAAACTCTAAATCAGAATGTCCTGATTTTGTCTGAGTGACTAGGTGGGGTGTCCTTCTATCACCCTAGAGTGAGATGAGTCTTTGATACTGGACAGTTTTTGTTTTATTCTCATCTAAAACAGGGATGATAGCTCATACAATAGAGATTTCAAAGGTCTTTTATTTTGAAACACTACATCAGAATGTCCTGATGTTTTCTGAGTTCTCTAGGTGGGGTGTCCTGCTATCACCCTGGAGTGAGATGCGTCTTTGATACTGGACAGTTTTTGTTTTATTCTCATCTAAAAACAGGAATGATAGCTCATGCAATAGAGATTTCAAAGGTCTTTTATTTTGAAACTGTACATCAGAATGTCCTGATTCTCCCTGAGTGACTAGGTGGGGAGTCCTGCTATCACTCTGGAGTGAGATGAGTCTTTGATATTGGACAGTATTTGTTTTATTCTCATCTAAAAACAGGGATGATAGCTCATGCAATAGAGATTTCAAAGGTCTTTTATTTTGAAACTGTACATCAGAATGTCCTGATTCTCCCTGAGTGACTAGGTGGGGAGTCCTGCTATCACTCTGGAGTGAGATGAGTCTTTGATATTGGACAGTATTTGTTTTATTCTCATCTAAAAACAGGGATGATAGCTCATGCAATAGAGATTTCAAAGGTCTTTTATTTTGAAACTGTACATCAGAATGTCCTGATTCTCCCTGAGTGACTAGGTGGGGTGTCCCGCTATCACCCTGGAGTGAGATGAGTCTTTGATACTGGACAGTTTTTGTTTTATTCTCATCTAAACAGAGAGGGATGATAGCTCATATATGAGATTTCAAAGGTCTTTTATTTTGAAACTCTACATCAGAATGTCCTGATTTTTTCTGAGTGACTAGATGGGGTGTCCTGCTATCACCATGGAGTTAGATGAGTCTTTGATACTGGACATTTTTTTTTTTAATTCTCATCTAAAAACAGAGATGATAGCTCATGCAATAGAGATTTCAAAGGTCTTTTATTTTGAAACTGTACATCAGAATGTCCTGATTCTCCCTGAGTGACTAGGTGGGGTGTCCTGCTATCACCCTGGAGTTAGATGAGTCTTTGATATTGGACTCTATTTGTTTTATTCTCATCTAAAAACAGGGATGATAGCTCATATATGAGACTTCAAAGGTATTTTATTTTGAAACTATACATCAGAATGTCCTGATTCTCCCTGAGTGACTAGGTGGGGTGTCCTGCTATCACCCTGGAGTGAGATGAGTCTTTGATATTGGACAGTATTTATTTTATTCTCATCTAAAAACAGGGATGATAGCTCATATATGAGACTTCAAAGGTCTTTTATTTTGAAACTCTACATCAGAATGTCCTGATTTTTTCGGAGTGACTAGAAGGGGTGTCCTGCTATCACCCTGGAGTGAGATGAGTATTTGATACTCTACAGTTTTTGTTTTATTCTCATCTAAACAGAGAGGGATGATAGCTCATATATGAGATTTCAAAGGTCTTTTATTTTGAAACTCTACATCAGAATGTCCTGATTTTCTCTGAGTGAATAGATGGGGTGTCCTGCTATCACCATGGAGTTAGATGAGTCTTTGATACTGGACAGTGTTTGTTTTATTCCCATCTAAAAATAGGGATGATAGCTCATATATAAAACTTCAAAGGTCTTTTATTTTGAAACTGTACATCAGAATGTCCTAACTTTTTTCTGAGTGACTAGGTGGGGTGTCCTGCTATCACCCTATAGTGAGATGAGTCTTTGATACTCGACAGTGTTTGTTTTATTCCCATCTAAAAACAGGGATGATAGATCATATATGAGATTTCAAAGGTCTTTTATTTTGAAACTCTACATCAGAATGTCCTGATTTTCTCTGAGTGAATAGATGGCGTGTCCTGCTATCACCATGGAGTTAGATGAGTCTTTGATATTGGACAGTATTTGTTTTATTCTCATCTAAAAATAGGGATGATAGCTCATATATAAAACTTCAAAGGTCTTTTATTTTGAAACTGTACATCAGAATGTCCTGATTTTTTCTGAGTGACTAGGTGGGGTGTCCTGCTATCACCCTGTAGTGAGATGAGTCTTTGATACTGGACAGTGTTTGTTTTATTCCCATCTAAAAACAGGGATGATAGCTCATATATGAGACTTCAAAGGTATTTTATTTTGAAACTCTAAATCGGAATGTCCTGATTTTTTCTGAGTGACTAGGTGGGGTGTCCTTCTATCACCCTGGAGTGAGATGAGTCTTTGATACTGGACAGTTTTTGTTTTATTCTCATCTAAAACAGGGATGATAGCTAATACAATAGAGATTTCAAAGGTCTTTTATTTTGAAACACTACATCAGAATGTCCTGATGTTTTCTGAGTTCTCTAGGTGGGGTGTCCTGCTATCACCCTGGAGTGAGATGCGTCTTTGATACTGGACATTTTTTGTTTTATTCTCATCTAAAAACAGGAATGATAGCTCATGCAATAGAGATTTCAAAGGTCTTTTATTTTGAAACTGTACATCAGAATGTCCTGATTCTCCCTGAGTGACTAGGTGGGGAGTCCTGCTATCACTCTGGAGTGAGATAAGTCTTTGATATTGTACAGTATTTGTTTTATTCTCATCTAAAAACAGGGATGATAGCTCATGCAATAGAGATTTCAAAGGTCTTTTATTTTGAAACTGTACATCAGAATGTGCTGATTCTCCCTGAGTGACTAGGTGGGGAGTCCTGCTATCACCCTGGAGTGAGATGAGTCTTTGATACTGGACAGTTTTTGTTTTATTCTCATCTAAACAGAGAGGGATGATAGCTCATATATGAGATGTCAAAGGTCTTTTATTTTGAAACTCTACATCAGAATGTCCTGATTTTTTCTGAGTGACTAGATGGGGTGTCCTTCTATCACCCTGGAGTGAGATGAGTCTTTGATACTGGACAGTTTTTGTTTTATTCTCATCTAAAAACAGGAATGATAGCTCATGCAATAGAGATTTCAAAGGTCTTTTATTTTGAAACTGTACATCAGAATGTCCTGATTCTCCCTGAGTGACTAGGTGGGGAGTCCTGCTATCACTCTGGAGTGAGATGAGTCTTTGATATTGGACAGTATTTGTTTTATTCTCATCTAAAAACAGGGATGATAGCTCATGCAATAGAGATTTCAAAGGTCTTTTATTTTGAAACTGTACATCAGAATGTCCTGATTCTCCCTGAGTGACTAGGTGGGGAGTCCTGCTATCACTCTGGAGTGAGATGAGTCTTTGATATTGGACAGTATTTGTTTTATTCTCATCTAAAAACAGGGATGATATCTCATGCAATAGAGATTTCAGAGGTCTTTTATTTTGAAATTCTACATCAGAATGTCCTGATTCTCCCTGAGTGACTAGGTGGGGTGTCCTGCTATCACCCTGGAGTGAGATGAGTCTTTGATACTGGACAGTTGTTGTTTTATTCTCATCTAAAAACAGGGATGATAGCTCATATATGAGACTTCAAAGGTATTTTATTTTGAAACTCTACATCAGAATGTCCTGATGTTTTCGGAGTGACTAGAAGGGGTGTCCTGCTATCACCCTGGAGTGAGATGAGTCTTTGATACTGGACAGTTATTGTTTTATTCTCATCTAAATACAGGGATGATAGCTCATATATGAGACTTCAAAGGTATTTTATTTTGAAACTCTACATCAGAATGTCCTGATTCTCCCTGAGTGACTAGGTGGGGTGTCCTGCTATCACCATGGAGTTAGATGAGTCTTTGATACTGGACAGTGTTTGTTTTATTCCCATCTAAAACAGGGATGATAGCTCATACAATAGAGATTTCAAAGGTCTTTTATTTTGAAACACTACATCAGAATGTCCTGATGTTTTCTGAGTTCTCTAGGTGGGGTGTCCTGATATCACCCTGGAGTGAGATGCGTCTTTGATACTGGACAGTTTTTGTTTTATTCTCATCTAAACAGAGAGGGATGATAGCTCATATATGAGATGTCAAAGGTCTTTTATTTTGAAACTCTACATCAGAATGTCCTGATTTTTTCTGAGTGACTAGATGGGGTGTCCTGCTATCACCATGGAGTTAGATGAGTCTTTGATACTGGACTTTTTTTTTTTTTAATTCTCATCTAAAAACAGGGATGATAGCTCATATATGAGACTTCAAAGGTATTTTATTTTGAAACTCTAAATCAGAATGTCCTGATTTTGTCTGAGTGACTAGGTGGGGTGTCCTTCTATCACCCTGGAGTGAGATGAGTCTTTGATACTGGACAGTTTTTGTTTTATTCTCATCTAAAACAGGGATGATAGCTCATACAATAGAGATTTCAAAGGTCTTTTATTTTGAAACACTACATCAGAATGTCCTGATGTTTTCTGAGTTCTCTAGGTGGGGTGTCCTGATATCACCCTGGAGTGAGATGCGTCTTTGATACTGGACAGTTTTTGTTTTATTCTCATCTAAAAACAGGAATGATAGCTCATGCAATAGAGATTTCAAAGGTCTTTTATTTTGAAACTGTACATCAGAATGTCCTGATTCTCCCTGAGTGACTAGGTGGGGAGTCCTGCTATCACTCTGGAGTGAGATGAGTCTTTGATATTGGACAGTATTTGTTTTATTCTCATCTAAAAACAGGGATGATAGCTCATGCAATAGAGATTTCAAAGGTCTTTTATTTTGAAACTGTACATCAGAATGTCCTGATTCTCCCTGAGTGACTAGGTGGGGAGTCCTGCTATCACTCTGGAGTGAGATGAGTCTTTGATATTGGACAGTATTTGTTTTATTCTCATCTAAAAACAGGGATGATATCTCATGCAATAGAGATTTCAGAGGTCTTTTATTTTGAAATTCTACATCAGAATGTCCTGATTCTCCCTGAGTTACTAGGTGGGGTGTCCTGCTATCACCCTGGAGTGAGATGAGTCTTTGATACTGGACAGTTGTTGTTTTATTCTCATCTAAAAACAGGGATGATAGCTCATATATGAGACTTCAAAGGTCTTTTATTTTGAAACTCTACATCAGAATGTCCTGATGTTTTCGGAGTGACTAGAAGGGGTGTCCTGCTATCACCCTGGAGTGAGATGAGGCTTTGATACTGGACAGTTATTGTTTTATTCTCATCTAAATACAGGGATGATAGCTCATATATGAGACTTCAAAGGTCTTTTATTTTGAAACTCTACATCAGAATGTCCTGATTCTCCCTGAGTGACTAGGTGGGGTGTCCTGCTATCACCATGGAGTTAGATGAGTCTTTGATACTGGACAGTGTTTGTTTTATTCCCATCTAAAACAGGGATGATAGCTCATACAATAGAGATTTCAAAGGTCTTTTATTTTGAAACACTACATCAGAATGTCCTGATGTTTTCTGAGTTCTCTAGGTGGGGTGTCCTGATATCACCCTGGAGTGAGATGCGTCTTTGATACTGGACAGTTTTTGTTTTATTCTCATCTAAACAGAGAGGGATGATAGCTCATATATGAGATGTCAAAGGTCTTTTATTTTGAAACTCTACATCAGAATGTCCTGATTTTTTCTGAGTGACTAGATGGGGTGTCCTGCTATCACCATGGAGTTAGATGAGTCTTTGATACTGGACTTTTTTTTTTTTTAATTCTCATCTAAAAACAGGGATGATAGCTCATATATGAGACTTCAAAGGTATTTTATTTTGAAACTCTAAATCAGAATGTCCTGATTTTGTCTGAGTGACTAGGTGGGGTGTCCTTCTATCACCCTAGAGTGAGATGAGTCTTTGATACTGGACAGTTTTTGTTTTATTCTCATCTAAAACAGGGATGATAGCTCATACAATAGAGATTTCAAAGGTCTTTTATTTTGAAACACTACATCAGAATGTCCTGATGTTTTCTGAGTTCTCTAGGTGGGGTGTCCTGCTATCACCCTGGAGTGAGATGCGTCTTTGATACTGGACAGTTTTTGTTTTATTCTCATCTAAAAACAGGAATGATAGCTCATGCAATAGAGATTTCAAAGGTCTTTTATTTTGAAACTGTACATCAGAATGTCCTGATTCTCCCTGAGTGACTAGGTGGGGAGTCCTGCTATCACTCTGCAGTGAGATGAGTCTTTGATATTGGACAGTATTTGTTTTATTCTCATCTAAAAACAGGGATGATAGCTCATGCAATAGAGATTTCAAAGGTCTTTTATTTTGAAACTGTACATCAGAATGTCCTGATTCTCCCTGAGTGACTAGGTGGGGAGTCCTGCTATCACTCTGGAGTGAGATGAGTCTTTGATATTGGACAGTATTTGTTTTATTCTCATCTAAAAACAGGGATGATAGCTCATGCAATAGAGATTTCAAAGGTCTTTTATTTTGAAACTGTACATCAGAATGTCCTGATTCTCCCTGAGTGACTAGGTGGGGTGTCCCGCTATCACCCTGGAGTGAGATGAGTCTTTGATACTGGACAGTTTTTGTTTTATTCTCATCTAAACAGAGAGGGATGATAGCTCATATATGAGATTTCAAAGGTCTTTTATTTTGAAACTCTACATCAGAATGTCCTGACTTTTTCTGAGTGACTAGATGGGGTGTCCTGCTATCACCATGGAGTTAGATGAGTCTTTGATACTGGACATTTTTTTTTTTAATTCTCATCTAAAAACAGAGATGATAGCTCATGCAATAGAGATTTCAAAGGTCTTTTATTTTGAAACTGTACATCAGAATGTCCTGATTCTCCCTGAGTGACTAGGTGGGGTGTCCTGCTATCACCCTGGAGTTAGATGAGTCTTTGATATTGGACTCTATTTGTTTTATTCTCATCTAAAAACAGGGATGATAGCTCATATATGAGACTTCAAAGGTATTTTATTTTGAAACTATACATCAGAATGTCCTGATTCTCCCTGAGTGACTAGGTGGGGTGTCCTGCTATCACCCTGGAGTGAGATGAGTCTTTGATATTGGACAGTATTTATTTTATTCTCATCTAAAAACAGGGATGATAGCTCATATATGAGACTTCAAAGGTCTTTTATTTTGAAACTCTACATCAGAATGTCCTGATTTTTTCGGAGTGACTAGAAGGGGTGTCCTGCTATCACCCTGGAGTGAGATGAGTATTTGATACTCTACAGTTTTTGTTTTATTCTCATCTAAACAGAGAGGGATGATAGCTCATATATGAGATTTCAAAGGTCTTTTATTTTGAAACTCTACATCAGAATGTCCTGATTTTCTCTGAGTGAATAGATGGGGTGTCCTGCTATCACCATGGAGTTAGATGAGTCTTTGATACTGGACAGTGTTTGTTTTATTCCCATCTAAAACAGGGATGATAGCTCATACAATAGAGATTTCAAAGGTCTTTTATTTTGAAACACTACATCAGAATGTCCTGATGTTTTCTGAGTTCTCTAGGTGGGGTGTCCTGATATCACCCTGGAGTGAGATGCGTCTTTGATACTGGACAGTTTTTGTTTTATTCTCATCTAAAACAGGGATGATAGCTCATACAATAGAGATTTCAAAGGTCTTTTATTTTGAAACACTACATCAGAATGTCCCGATGTTTTCTGAGTTCTCTAGGTGGGGTGTCCTGATATCACCCTGCAGTGAGATGCGTCTTTGTTACTGGACAGTTTTTGTTTTATTCTCATCTAAAAACAGGAATGATAGCTCATGCAATAGAGATTTCAAAGGTCTTTTATTTTGAAACTGTACATCAGAATGTCCTGATTCTCCCTGAGTGACTAGGTGGGGAGTCCTGCTATCACTCTGGAGTGAGATGAGTCTTTGATATTGGACAGTATTTGTTTTATTCTCATCTAAAAACAGGGATGATAGCTCATGCAATAGAGATTTCAGAGGTCTTTTATTTTGAAACTGTACATCAGAATGTCCTGATTCTCCCTGAGTGACTAGGTGGGGAGTCCTGCTATCACTCTGGAGTGAGATGAGTCTTTGATATTGGACAGTATTTGTTTTATTCTCATCTAAAAACAGGGATGATAGCTCATGCAATAGAGATTTCAAAGGTCTTTTATTTTGAAACTGTACATCAGAATGTCCTGATTCTCCCTGAGTGACAAGGTGGGGTGTCCTGCTATCACCCTGGAGTGAGATGAGTCTTTGATACTGGACAGTTTTAGTTTTATTCTCATCTAAACAGAGAGGGATGATAGCTCATATATGAGATTTCAAAGGTCTTTTATTTTGAAACTCTAATCAGAATGTCCTGATTTTTTCTGAGTGACTAGATGGGGTGTCCTGCTATCACCATGGAGTTAGATGAGTCTTTGATACTGGACAGTTTTTGTTTTATTCTCATCTAAAAACAGGGATGATAGCTCATGCAATAGAGATTTCAAAGGTCTTTTATTTTGAATTCTACATCAGAATGTCCTGATTCTCCCTGAGTGACTAGGTGGGGTGTCCTGCTATCACCCTGGAGTGAGATGAGTCTTTGATATTGGACACTATTTGTTTTATTCTCATCTAAAAACAGGGATGATAGCTCATATGTGAGACTTCAAAGGTCTTTTATTTTGAAACTCTACATCAGAATGTCCTGATGTTTTCGGAGTGACTAGAAGGGGTGTCCTGTTATCACCCTGAAGGGAAATGAGTATTTGATACTGGACAGTTTTTGTTTTATTCTTATCTAAATACAGAGGGATGATAGCTCATATATGAGATTTCAAAGGTCTTTTATTTTGAAACTCTACATCAGAATGTCCTGATTCTCCCTGAGTGACTAGGTGGCGTGTCATGCTATCACCCTGGAGTGAGATGAGTCTTTGATACTGGACAGTTATTGTTTTATTCCCATCTAAAAACAGGGATGATAGCTCATGCAATAGAGATTTCAAAGGTCTTTTATTTTGAAACTGTACATCAGAATGTCCTGATTCTCCCTGAGTGACTAGGTGGGGTGTCCCGCTATCACCCTGGAGTGAGATGAGTCTTTGATACTGGACAGTTTTTGTTTTATTCTCATCTAAACAGAGAGGGATGATAGCTCATATATGAGATTTCAAAGGTCTTTTATTTTGAAACTCTACATCAGAATGTCCTGATTTTTTCTGAGTGACTAGATGGGGTGTCCTGCTATCACCATGGAGTTAGATGAGTCTTTGATACTGGACATTTTTTTTTTTAATTCTCATCTAAAAACAGAGATGATAGCTCATGCAATAGAGATTTCAAAGGTCTTTTATTTTGAAACTGTACATCAGAATGTCCTGATTCTCCCTGAGTGACTAGGTGGGGTGTCCTGCTATCACCCTGGAGTTAGATGAGTCTTTGATATTGGACTCTATTTGTTTTATTTTCATCTAAAAACAGGGATGATAGCTCATATATGAGACTTCAAAGGTCTTTTATTTTGAAACTCTACATCAGAATGTCCTGATTCTCCCTGAGTGACTAGGTGGGGTGTCCTGCTATCACCCTGGAGTGAGATGAGTCTTTGATATTGGACAGTATTTATTTTATTCTCATCTAAAAACAGGGATGATAGCTCATATATGAGACTTCAAAGGTCTTTTATTTTGAAACTCTACATCAGAATGTCCTGATTTTTTCGGAGTGACTAGAAGGGGTGTCCTGCTATCACCCTGGAGTGAGATGAGTATTTGATACTCTACAGTTTTTGTTTTATTCTCATCTAAACAGAGAGGGATGATAGCTCATATATGAGATTTCAAAGGTCTTTTATTTTGAAACTCTACATCAGAATGTCCTGATTTTCTCTGAGTGAATAGATGGGGTGTCCTGCTATCACCATGGAGTTAGATGAGTCTTTGATACTGGACAGTGTTTGTTTTATTCCCATCTAAAACAGGGATGATAGCTCATACAATAGAGATTTCAAAGGTCTTTTATTTTGAAACACTACATCAGAATGTCCTGATGTTTTCTGAGTTCTCTAGGTGGGGTGTCCTGATATCACCCTGGAGTGAGATGCGTCTTTGATACTGGACAGTTTTTGTTTTATTCTCATCTAAAACAGGGATGATAGCTCATACAATAGAGATTTCAAAGGTCTTTTATTTTGAAACACTACATCAGAATGTCCCGATGTTTTCTGAGTTCTCTAGGTGGGGTGTCCTGATATCACCCTGCAGTGAGATGCGTCTTTGTTACTGGACAGTTTTTGTTTTATTCTCATCTAAAAACAGGAATGATAGCTCATGCAATAGAGATTTCAAAGGTCTTTTATTTTGAAACTGTACATCAGAATGTCCTGATTCTCCCTGAGTGACTAGGTGGGGAGTCCTGCTATCACTCTGGAGTGAGATGAGTCTTTGATATTGGACAGTATTTGTTTTATTCTCATCTAAAAACAGGGATGATAGCTCATGCAATAGAGATTTCAGAGGTCTTTTATTTTGAAACTGTACATCAGAATGTCCTGATTCTCCCTGAGTGACTAGGTGGGGAGTCCTGCTATCACTCTGGAGTGAGATGAGTCTTTGATATTGGACAGTATTTGTTTTATTCTCATCTAAAAACAGGGATGATAGCTCATGCAATAGAGATTTCAAAGGTATTTTATTTTGAAACTGTACATCAGAATGTCCTGATTCTCCCTGAGTGACAAGGTGGGGTGTCCTGCTATCACCCTGGAGTGAGATGAGTCTTTGATACTGGACAGTTTTTGTTTTATTCTCATCTAAACAGAGAGGGATGATAGCTCATATATGAGATTTCAAAGGTCTTTTATTTTGAAACTCTAATCAGAATGTCCTGATTTTTTCTGAGTGACTAGATGGGGTGTCCTGCTATCACCATGGAGTTAGATGAGTCTTTGATACTGGACAGTTTTTGTTTTATTCTCATCTAAAAACAGGGATGATAGCTCATGCAATAGAGATTTCAAAGGTCTTTTATTTTGAATTTTACATCAGAATGTCCTGATTCTCCCTGAGTGACTAGGTGGGGTGTCCTGCTATCACCCTGGAGTGAGATGAGTCTTTGATATTGGACACTATTTGTTTTATTCTCATCTAAAAACAGGGATGATAGCTCATATGTGAGACTTCAAAGGTCTTTTATTTTGAAACTCTACATCAGAATGTCCTGATGTTTTCGGAGTGACTAGAAGGGGTGTCCTGTTATCACCCTGAAGGGAAATGAGTATTTGATACTGGACAGTTTTTGTTTTATTCTTATCTAAATACAGAGGGATGATAGCTCATATATGAGATTTCAAAGGTCTTTTATTTTGAAACTCTACATCAGAATGTCCTGATTCTCCCTGAGTGACTAGGTGGCGTGTCATGCTATCACCCTGGAGTGAGATGAGTCTTTGATACTGGACAGTTATTGTTTTATTCCCATCTAAAAACAGGGATGATAGCTCATATATGAGACTTCAAAGGTCTTTTATTTTGAAACTCTACATCAGAATGTCCTGATTCTCCCTGAGTGACTAGGTGGGGTGTCCTGCTATCACCATGGAGTTAGATGAGTCTTTGATACTGGTTAGTTTTTGTTTTATTCTCATCTAAACAGAGAGGGATGATAGCTCATATATGAGATTTCAAAGGTCTTTTTTTTTTAAACTCTACATCAGAATGTCCTGATGTTTTCGGAGTGACTAGAAGGGGTGTCCTGCAATCACCCTGGAGTGAGATGAGTCTTTGATACTGTACAGTTTTTGTTTTATTCTCATCTAAAAACAGGGATGATAGCTCATACAATAGAGATGTCAAAGGTCTTTTATTTTGAAACTCTACATCAGAATGTCCTGATTTTTTCTGAGTGACTAGATGGGGTGTCCTGCTATCACCATGGATTTAGATGAGTCTTTGATAGTGGACATTTTTTTTTTTAATTCTCATCTAAAAACAGGGATGATAGCTCATGCAATAGAGATTTCAAAGGTCTTTTATTTTGAAACCGTACATCAGAATGTCCTAATTCTCCCTGAGTGACTAGGTGGGGTGTCCTGCTATCACCCTGGAGTTAGATGAGTCTTTGATATTGGACTCTATTTGTTTTATTCTCATCTAAAAACAGGGATGATAGCTCATATATGAGACTTCAAAGGTCTTTTATTTTGAAACTCTAAATCAGAATGTCCTGATTTTTTCTGAGTGACTAGGTGGGGTGTCCTTCTATCACCCTGGAGTGAGATGAGTCTTTGATACTGGACAGTTTTTGTTTTATTCTCATCTAAAAACAGGGATGATAGCTCATGCAATAGAGATTTCAAAGGTCTTTTATTTTGAATTCTACATCAGAATGTCCTGATTCTCCCTGAGTGACTAGGTGGGGTGTCCTGCTATCACCCTGGAGTCAGATGAGTCTTTGATATTGGACACTTTTTGTTTTATTCTCATCTAAAAACAGGGATGATAGCTCATATATGAGACTTCAAAGGTCTTTTATTTTGAAACTCTACATCAGAATGTCCTGATGTTTTCGGAGTGACTAGAAGGGGTGTCCTGCTATCACCCTGGAGTGAGATGAGTCTTTGATACTGGACAGTTTTTGTTTTATTCTCCTCTAAAAACAGGGATGATAGCTCATACAATAGAGATGTCAAAGGTCTTTTATTTTGAAACTCTACATCAGAAAGTCCTGATTCGCCCTGAGTGACTAGGTGGGGTGTCCTGTTATCACCCTGAAGCGAAATGAGTATTTGATACTGGACAGTTTTTGTTTTATTCTTATCTAAATACAGAGGGATGATAGCTCATATATGAGATTTCAAAGGTCTTTTATTTTGAAACTCTACATCAGAATGTCCTGATTCTCCCTGAGTGACTAGGTGGGTTGTCCTGCTATCACCCTGGAGTGAGATGAGTCTTTGATACTGGACAATTTTTGTTTTATTCTCATCTAAACAGAGAGGGATGATAGCTCATATATGAGATTTCAAAGATCTTTTATTTTGAATTCTACATCAGAATGTCCTGATTCTCCCTGAGTGACTAGGTGGGGTGTCCTGCTATCACCCTGGAGTGAGATGAGTCTTTGATATTGGACACTATTTGTTTTATTCTCATCTAAAAACAGGGATGATAGCTCATATATGAGACTTCAAAGGTCTTTTATTTTGAAACTCTACATCAGAATGTCCTGATGTTTTCGGAGTGACTAGAAGGGGTGTCCTGCTATCACCCTGGAGTGAGATGAGTCTTTGATACTTGACAGTTTTTGTTTTATTCTCCTCTAAAAACAGGGATGATAGCTCATACAATAGAGATGTCAAAGGTCTTTTATTTTGAAACTCTACATCAGAAAGTCCTGATTCGCCCTGAGTGACTAGGTGGGGTGTCCTGTTATCACCCTGAAGGGAAATGAGTATTTGATACTGGACAGTTTTTGTTTTATTCTTATCTAAATACAGAGGGATGATAGCTCATATATGAGATTTCAAAGGTCTTTTATTTTGAAACTCTACATCAGAATGTCCTGATTCTCCCTGAGTGACTAGGTGGCGTGTCATGCTATCACCCTGGAGTGAGATGAGTCTTTGATACTGGACAGTTATTGTTTTATTCCCATCTAAAAACAGGGATGATAGCTCATATATGAGACTTCAAAGGTCTTTTATTTTGAATTCTACATCAGAATGTCCTGATTCTCCCTGAGTGACTAGGTGGGGTGTCCTGCTATCACCCTGGAGTGAGATGAGTCTTTGATATTGGACACTATTTGTTTTATTCTCATCTAAACACAGGGATGATAGCTCATATATGAGACTTCAAAGGTCTTTTATTTTGAAACTCTACATCAGAATGTCCTGATGTTTTCGGAGTGACTAGAAGGGGTGTCCTGCTATCACCCTGGAGTGAGATGAGTCTTTGATACTGGACAGTTTTGGTTTTATTCTCCTCTAAAAACAGGGATGATAGCTCATACAATAGAGATGTCAAAGGTCTTTTATTTTGAAATTCTACATCAGAAAGTCCTGATTCGCCCTGAGTGACTAGGTGGGGTGTCCTGTTATCACCCTGAAGGGAAATGAGTATTTGATACTGGACAGTTTTTGTTTTATTCTTATCTAAATAAAGAGGGATGATAGCTCATATATGAGATTTCAAAGGTCTTTTATTTTGAAACTCTACATCAGAATGTCCTGATTCTCCCTGAGTGACTAGGTGGCGTGTCATGCTATCACGCTGGAGTGAGATGAGTCTTTGATACTGGACAGTTATTGTTTTATTCCCATCTAAAAACAGGGATGATAGCTCATATATGAGATTTCAAAGGTCTTTTATTTTGAAACTCTACATCAGAATGTCCTGATTCTCCCTGAGTGACTAGGTGGGGTGTCCTGCTATCACCATTGAGTTAGATGAGTCTTTGATACTGGACAGTGTTTGTTTTATTCCCATCTAAAAACAGGGATGATAGCTCATATATGAGACTTCAAACGTATTTTATTTTGAAACTCTAAATCAGAATGTCCTGATTTTTTCTGAGTGACTAGGTGGGGTGTCCTTCTATCACCCTGGAGTGAGATGAGTCTTTGATACTGGACAGTTTTTGTTTTATTCTCATCTAAAACAGGGATGATAGCTCATACAATAGAGATTTCAAAGGTCTTTTATTTTGAAACACTACATCAGAATGTCCTGATGTTTTCTGAGTTCTCTAGGTGGGGTGTCCTGCTATCACCCTGGAGTGAGATGCGTCTTTGATACTGGACAGTTTTTGTTTTATTCTCATCTAAAAACAGGAATGATAGCTCATGCAATAGAGATTTCAAAGGTCTTTTATTTTGAAACTGTACATCAGAATGTCCTGATTCTCCCTGAGTGACTAGGTGGGGAGTCCTGCTATCACTCTGGAGTGAGATGAGTCTTTGATATTGGACAGTATTTGTTTTATTCTCATCTAAAAACAGGGATGATAGCTCATGCAATAGAGATTTCAGAGGTCTTTTATTTTGAAGTTCTACATCAGAATGTCCTGATTCTCCCTGAGTGACTAGGTGGGGTGTCCTGCTATCACCCTGGAGTGAGATGAGTCTTTGATAATGGAGAGTTTTTGTTTTATTCTCATCTAAACAGAGAGGGATGATAGCTCATATATGAGATTTCAAAGGTCTTTTATTTTGAAACTCTAATCAGAATGTCCTGATTTTTTCAGAGTGACTAGATGGGGTGTCCTGCTATCACCATGGAGTTAGATGAGTCTTTGATACTGGACAGTTTTTGTTTTATTCTCATCTAAAAACAGGGATGATAGCTCATGCAATAGAGATTTCAAAGGTCTTTTATTTTGAATTCTACATCAGAATGTCCTGATTCTCCCTGAGTGACTAGGTGGGGTGTCCTGCTATCACCCTGGAGTGAGATGAGTCTTTGATATTGGACACTATTTGTTTTATTCTCATCTAAAAACAGGGATGATAGCTCATATATGAGACTTCAAAGGTCTTTTATTTTGAAACTCTACATCAGAATGTCCTGATGTTTTCGGAGTGACTAGAAGGGGTGTCCTGCTATCACCCTGGAGTGAGATGAGTCTTTGATACTGGACAGTTTTGGTTTTATTCTCCTCTAAAAACAGGGATGATAGCTCATACAATAGAGATGTCAAAGGTCTTTTATTTTGAAACTCTACATCAGAAAGTCCTGATTCGCCCTGAGTGACTAGGTGGGGTGTCCTGTTATCACCCTGAAGGGAAATGAGTATTTGATACTGGACAGTTTTTGTTTTATTCTTATCTAAATACAGAGGGATGATAGCTCATATATGAGATTTCAAAGGTCTTTTATTTTGAAACTCTACATCAGAATGTCCTGATTCTCCCTGAGTGACTAGGTGGCGTGTCATGCTATCACCCTGGAGTGAGATGAGTCTTTGATACTGGACAGTTATTGTTTTATTCCCATCTAAAAACAGGGATGATAGCTCATATATGAGACTTCAAAGGTCTTTTATTTTGAAACTCTACATCAGAATGTCCTGATTCTCCCTGAGTGACTAGGTGGGGTGTCTTGCTATCACCATGGACTTAGATGAGTCTTTGATACTGGACAGTGTTTGTTTTATTCCCATCTAAAAACAGGGATGATAGCTCATATATGAGACTTCAAACGTATTTTATTTTGAAAATCTAAATCAGAATGTCCTGATTCTCCCTGAGTGACTAGGTGGGTTGTCCTGCTATCACCCTGGAGTGAGATGAGTCTTTGATACTGGACAGTTTTTGTTTTATTCTCATCTAAACAGAGAGGGATGATAGCTCATATATGAGATGTCAAAGGTCTTTTATTTTGAAACTCTACATCAGAATGTCCTGATTTTTTCTGAGTGACTAGATGGGGTGTCCTGCTATCACCATGGATTTAGATGAGTCTTTGATACTGGACATTTTTTTTTTTAATTCTCATCTAAAAACAGGGATGATAGCTCATGCAATAGAGATTTCAAAGGTCTTTTATTTTGAAACCGTACATCAGAATGTCCTGATTCTCCCTGAGTGACTAGGTGGGGTGTCCTGCTATCACCCTGGAGTTAGATGAGTCTTTGACATTGGACTCTATTTGTTTTATTCCCATCTAAAAACAGGGATAATAGCTCATATATGAGACTTCAAAGGTCTTTTATTTTGAAACTCTACATCAGAATGTCCTTATTCTCCCTGAGTGACTAGGTGGGGTGTCCTGCTATCACCCTGGAGTGAGATAAGTCTTTGATATTGGACAATATTTATTTTATTATCATCTAAAAACAGGGATGATAGCTCATATATGAGACTTCAAAGGTCTTTTATTTTGAAACTCTAAATCAGAATGTCCTGATTTTTTCTGAGTGACTAGGTGGGGTGTCCTTCTATCACCCTGGAGTGAGATGAGTCTTTGATACTGGACAGTTTTTGTTTTATTCTCATCTAAACAGAGAGGGATGATAGCTCATATATGAGATTTCAAAGGTCTTTTTTTTTTAAACTCTACATCAGAATGTCCTGATGTTTTCGGAGTGACTAGAAGGGGTGTCCTGCAATCACCCTGGAGTGAGATGAGTCTTTGATACTGGACAGTTTTTGTTTTATTCTCATCTAAAAACAGGGATGATAGCTCATACAATAGAGATGTCAAAGGTCTTTTATTTTGAAACTCTACATCAGAAAGTCCTGCTTTTTTCTGAGTGACTAGATGGGGTGTCCTGCTATCACCATGGATTTAGATGAGTCTTTGATACTGGACATTTTTTTTTTTAATTCTCATCTAAAAACAGGGATGATAGCTCATGCAATAGAGATTTCAAAGGTCTTTTATTTTGAAACCGTACATCAGAATGTCCTGATTCTCCCTGAGTGACTAGGTGGGGTGTCCTGCTATCACCCTGGAGTTAGATGAGTCTTTGATATTGGACAATATGTATTTTATTCTCATCTAAAAACAGGGATGATAGCTCATATATGAGACTTCAAAGGTCTTTTATTTTGAAACTCTAAATCAGAATGTCCTGATTTTTTCTGAGTGACTAGGTGGGGTGTCCTTCTATCACCCTGGAGTGAGATGAGTCTTTGATACTGGACAGTTTTTGTTTTATTCTCATCTAAACAGAGAAGGATGATAGCTCATATATGAGATGTCAAAGGTCTTTTATTTTGAAACTGTACATCAGAATGTCCTGATTCTCCCTGAGTGACTAGGTGGGGAGTCCTGCTATCACTCTGGAGTGAGATGAGTATTTGATATTGGACAGTATTTGTTTTATTCTCATCTAAAAACAGGGATGACAGCTCATGCAATAGAGATTTCAGAGGTCTTTTATTTTGAAGTTCTACATCAGAATGTCCTGATTCTCCCTGAGTGACTAGGTGGGGTGTCCTGATATCACCCTGGAGTGAGATGAGTCTTTGATAATGGAGAGTTTTTGTTTTATTCTCATCTAAACAGAGAGGGATGATAGCTCATATATGAGATGTCAAAGGTCTTTTATTTTGAAACTCTACATCAGAATGTCCTGATTTTTTCTGAGTGACTAGATGGGGTGTCCTGCTATCACCATGGATTTAGATGAGTCTTTGATACTGGACATTTTTTTTTTTAATTCTCATCTAAAAACAGGGATGATAGCTCATGCAATAGAGATTTCAAAGGTCTTTTATTTTGAAACCGTACATCAGAATGTCCTGATTCTCCCTGAGTGACTAGGTGGGGTGTCCTGCTATCACCCTGGAGTTAGATGAGTCTTTGATATTGGACTCTATTTGTTTTATTCTCATCTAAAAACAGGGATGATAGCTCATATATGAGACTTCAAAGGTCTTTTATTTTGAAACTCTACATCAGAATGTCCTGATTCTCCCTGAGTGACTAGGTGGGGTGTCCTGCTATCACCCTGGAGTGAGATGAGTCTTTGATAATGGAGAGTTTTTGTTTTATTCTCATCTAAACAGAGAGGGATGATAGCTCATATATGAGATTTCAAAGGTCTTTTATTTTGAAACTCTAATCAGAATGTCCTGATTTTTTCTGAGTGACTAGATGGGGTGTCCTGCTATCACCATGGAGTTAGATGAGTCTTTGATACTGGACAGTTTTTGTTTTATTCTCATGTAAAAACAGGGATGATAGCTCATATATGAGATTTCAAAGGTCTTTTATTTTGAAACTCTAATCAGAATGTCCTGATTTTTTCTGAGTGACTAGATGGGGTGTCCTGCTATCACCCTGGAGTGAGATGAGTCTTTGATATTGGACAATATTTGTTTTATTCTCATCTAAAAACAGGGATGATAGCTCATATATGAGACTTCAAAGGTCTTTTATTTTGAAACTCTACATCAGAATGACCTGATGTTTTCGGAGTGACTAGAAGGGGTGTCCTGCTATCACCCTGGAGTGAGATGAGTCTTTGATACTGGACAGTTTTTGTTTTATTCTCCTCTAAAAACAGGGATGATAGCTCATACAATAGAGATGTCAAAGGTCTTTTATTTTGAAACTCTACATCAGAAAGTCCTGATTCGCCCTGAGTGACTAGGTGGGGTGTCCTGTTATCACCCTGAAGGGAAATGAGTATTTGATACTGGACAATTTTTGTTTTATTCTTATCTAAATACAGAGGGATGATAGCTCATATATGAGATTTCAAAGGTCTTTTATTTTGAAACTCTACATCAGAATGTCCTGATTCTCCCTGAGTGACTAGGTGGCGTGTCATGCTATCACCCTGGACTGAGATGAGTCTTTGATACTGGACAGTTATTGTTTTATTCCCATCTAAAAACAGGGATGATAGCTCATATATGAGACTTCAAAGGTCTTTTATTTTGAAACTCTACATCAGAATGTCCTGATTCTCCCTGAGTGACTAGGTGGGGTGTCCTGCTATCACCATGGAGTTAGATGAGTCTTTGATACTGGACAGTGTTTGTTTTATTCCCATCTAAAAACAGGGATGATAGCTCATGCAATAGAGATTTCAGAGGTCTTTTATTTTGAAGTTCTACATCAGAATGTCCTGATTCTCCCTGAGTGACTAGGTGGGGTGTCCTGCTATCACCCTGGAGTGAGATGAGTCTTTGATAATGGAGAGTTTTTGTTTTATTCTCATCTAAACAGAGAGGGATGATAGCTCATATATGAGATGTCAAACGTATTTTATTTTGAAAATCTAAATCAGAATGTCCTGATTCTCCCTGAGTGACTAGGTGGGTTGTCCTGCTATCACCCTGGAGTGAGATGAGTCTTTGATACTGGACAGTTTTTGTTTTATTCTCATCTAAACAGAGAGGGATGATAGCTCATATATGAGATGTCAAAGGTCTTTTATTTTGAAACTCTAAATCAGAATGTCCTGATTTTTTCTGAGTGACTAGGTGGGGTGTCCTTCTATCACCCTGGAGTGAGATGAGTCTTTGATACTGGACAGTTTTTGTTTTATTCTCATCTAAAACAGGGATGATAGCTCATACAATAGAGATTTCAAAGGTCTTTTATTTTGAAACACTACATCAGAATGTCCTGATGTTTTCTGAGTTCTCTAGGTGGGGTGTCCTGCTATCACCCTGGAGTGAGATGCGTCTTTGATACTGGACAGTGTTTGTTTTATTCCCATCTAAAAACAGGGATGATAGCTCATATATGAGACTTCAAACGTATTTTATTTTGAAAATCTAAATCAGAATGTCCTGATTCTCCCTGAGTGACTAGGTGGGTTGTCCTGCTATCACCCTGGAGTGAGATGAGTCTTTGATACTGGACAGTTTTTGTTTTATTCTCATCTAAACAGAGAGGGATGATAGCTCATATATGAGATGTCAAAGGTCTTTTATTTTGAAACTCTACATCAGAATGTCCTGATTTTTTCTGAGTGACTAGATGGGGTGTCCTGCTATCACCATGGATTTAGATGAGTCTTTGATAGTGGACATTTTTTTTTTTAATTCTCATCTAAAAACAGGGATGATAGCTCATGCAATAGAGATTTCAAAGGTCTTTTATTTTGAAACCGTACATCAGAATGTCCTAATTCTCCCTGAGTGACTAGGTGGGGTGTCCTGCTATCACCCTGGAGTTAGATGAGTCTTTGATATTGGACTCTATTTGTTTTATTCTCATCTAAAAACAGGGATGATAGCTCATATATGAGACTTCAAAGGTCTTTTATTTTGAAACTCTAAATCAGAATGTCCTGATTTTTTCTGAGTGACTAGGTGGGGTGTCCTGCTATCACCCTGGAGTTAGATGAGTCTTTGATATTGGACTCTATTTGTTTTATTCCCATCTAAAAACAGGGATAATAGCTCATATATGAGACTTCAAAGGTCTTTTATTTTGAAACTCTACATCAGAATGTCCTTATTCTCCCTGAGTGACTAGGTGGGGTGTCCTGCTATCACCCTGGAGTGAGATAAGTCTTTGATATTGGACAATATTTATTTTATTATCATCTAAAAACAGGGATGATAGCTCATATATGAGACTTCAAAGGTCTTTTATTTTGAAACTCTAAATCAGAATGTCCTGATTTTTTCTGAGTGACTAGGTGGGGTGTCCTTCTATCACCCTGGAGTGAGATGAGTCTTTGATACTGGACAGTTTTTGTTTTATTCTCATCTAAACAGAGAGGGATGATAGCTCATATATGAGATTTCAAAGGTCTTTTATTTTGAAACTCTAATCAGAATGTCCTGATTTTTTCTGAGTGACTAGATGGGGTGTCCTGCTATCACCATGGAGTTAGATGAGTCTTTGATACTGGACAGTTTTTGTTTTATTCTCATGTAAAAACAGGGATGATAGCTCATATATGAGATTTCAAAGGTCTTTTATTTTGAAACTCTAATCAGAATGTCCTGATTTTTTCTGAGTGACTAGATGGGGTGTCCTGCTATCACCCTGGAGTGAGATGAGTCTTTGATATTGGACAATATTTGTTTTATTCTCATCTAAAAACAGGGATGATAGCTCATATATGAGACTTCAAAGGTCTTTTATTTTGAAACTCTACATCAGAATGACCTGATGTTTTCGGAGTGACTAGAAGGGGTGTCCTGCTATCACCCTGGAGTGAGATGAGTCTTTGATACTGGACAGTTTTTGTTTTATTCTCCTCTAAAAACAGGGATGATAGCTCATACAATAGAGATGTCAAAGGTCTTTTATTTTGAAACTCTACATCAGAAAGTCCTGATTCGCCCTGAGTGACTAGGTGGGGTGTCCTGTTATCACCCTGAAGGGAAATGAGTATTTGATACTGGACAGTTTTTGTTTTATTCTTATCTAAATACAGAGGGATGATAGCTCATATATGAGATTTCAAAGGTCTTTTATTTTGAAACTCTACATCAGAATGTCCTGATTCTCCCTGAGTGACTAGGTGGGGTGTCCTTCTATCACCCTGGAGTGAGATGAGTCTTTGATACTGGACAGTTTTTGTTTTATGCTCATCTAAACAGAGAGGGATGATAGCTCATATATGAGATTTCAAAGGTCTTTTTTTTTTAAACTCTACATCAGAATGTCCTGATGTTTTCGGAGTGACTAGAAGGGGTGTCCTGCAATCACCCTGGAGTGAGATGAGTCTTTGATACTGGACAGTTTTTGTTTTATTCTCATCTAAAAACAGGGATGATAGCTCATACAATAGAGATGTCAAAGGTCTTTTATTTTGAAACTCTACATCAGAATGTCCTGATTTTTTCTGAGTGACTAGATGGGGTGTCCTGCTATCACCATGGATTTAGATGAGTCTTTGATACTGGACATTTTTTTTTTTAATTCTCATCTAAAAACAGGGATGATAGCTCATGCAATAGAGATTTCAAAGGTCTTTTATTTTGAAACCGTACATCAGAATGTCCTGATTCTCCCTGAGTGACTAGGTGGGGTGTCCTGCTATCACCCTGGAGTTAGATGAGTCTTTGATATTGGACTCTATTTGTTTTATTCTCATCTAAAAACAGGGATGATAGCTCATATATGAGACTTCAAAGGTCTTTTATTTTGAAACTCTACATCAGAATGTCCTGATTCTCCCTGAGTGACTAGGTGGGGTGTACTGCTATCACCCTGGAGTGAGATGAGTCTTTGATATTGGACAATATGTATTTTATTCTCATCTAAATACAGGGATGATAGCTCATATATGAGACTTCAAAGGTCTTTTATTTTGAAACTCTAAATCAGAATGTCCTGATTTTTTCTGAGTGACTAGGTGGGGTGTCCTTCTTTCACCCTGGAGTGAGCTGAGTCTTTGATACTGGACAGTTTTTGTTTTATTCTCATCTAAATACAGGGATGATAGCTCATGCAATAGAGATTTCAAAGGTCTTTTATTTTGAAACTGTAAATCAGAATGTCCTGATTCTCCCTGAGTGACTAGGTTGGGAGTCCTGCTATCACTCTGGCGTGAGATGAGTCTTTGATATTGGACAGTATTTGTTTTATTCTCATCTAAAAACAGGGATGATAGCTCATGCAATAGAGATTTCAAAGGTCTTTTATTTTGAAACTGTACATCAGAATGTCCTGATTCTCCCTGAGTGACTAGGTGGGGAGTCCTGCTATCACTCTGGAGTGAGATGAGTCTTTGATATTGGACAGTATTTGTTTTATTCTCATCTAAAAACAGGGATGACAGCTCATGCAATAGAGATTTCAGAGGTCTTTTATTTTGAAGTTCTACATCAGAATGTCCTGATTCTCCCTGAGTGACTAGGTGGGGTGTCCTGCTATCACCCTGGAGTGAGATGAGTCTTTGATAATGGAGAGTTTTTGTTTTATTCTCATCTAAACAGAGAGGGATGATAGATCATATATGAGATTTCAAAGGTATTTTATTTTGAAACTCTAATCAGAATGTCCTGATTTTTTCTGAGTGACTAGATGGGGTGTCCTGCTATCACCATGGAGTTAGATGAGTCTTTGATACTGGACAGTTTTTGTTTTATTCTCATCTAAAAACAGGGATGATAGCTCATGCAATAGAGATTTCAAAGGTCTTTTATTTTGAATTCTACATCAGAATGTCCTGATTCTCCCTGAGTGACTAGGTGGGGTGTCCTGCTATCACCCTGGAGTGAGATGAGTCTTTGATATTGGACACTATTTGTTTTATTCTCATCTAAAAACAGGGATGATAGCTCATATATGAGACTTCAAAGGTCTTTTATTTTGAAACTCTACATCAGAATGTCCTGATGTTTTCGGAGTGACTAGAAGGGGTGTCCTGCTATCACCCTGGAGTGAGATGAGTCTTTGATACTTGACAGTTTTTGTTTTATTCTCCTCTAAAAACAGGGATGATAGCTCATACAATAGAGATGTCAAAGGTCTTTTATTTTGAAACTCTACATCAGAAAGTCCTGATTCGCCCTGAGTGACTAGGTGGGGTGTCCTGTTATCACCCTGAAGGGAAATGAGTATTTGATACTGGACAGTTTTTGTTTTATTCTTATCTAAATACAGAGGGATGATAGCTCATATATGAGATTTCAAAGGTCTTTTATTTTGAAACTCTACATCAGAATGTCCTGATTCTCCCTGAGTGACTAGGTGGCGTGTCATGCTATCACCCTGGAGTGAGATGAGTCTTTGATACTGGACAGTTATTGTTTTATTCCCATCTAAAAACAGGGATGATAGCTCATATATGAGACTTCAAAGGTATTTTATTTTGAAACTCTACATCAGAATGTCCTGATTCTCCCTGAGTGACTAGGTGGGGTGTCCTGCTATCACCATGGAGTTAGATGAGTCTTTGATACTGGACAGTGTTTGTTTTATTCCCATCTAAAAACAGGGATGATAGCTCATATATGAGACTTCAAACGTATTTTATTTTGAAAATCTAAATCAGAATGTCCTGATTCTCCCTGAGTGACTAGGTGGGTTGTCCTGCTATCACCCTGGAGTGAGATGAGTCTTTGATATTGGACAGTATTTGTTTTATTCTCATCTAAAAACAGGGATGATAGCTCATGCAATAGAGATTTCAAAGGTCTTTTATTTTGAAACTGTACATCAGAATGTCCTGATTCTCCCTGAGTGACTAGGTGGGGAGTCCTGCTATCACTCTGGAGTGAGATGAGTCTTTGATATTGGACAGTATTTGTTTTATTCTCATCTAAAAACAGGGATGACAGCTCATGCAATAGAGATTTCAGAGGTCTTTTATTTTGAAGTTCTACATCAGAATGTCCTGATTCTCCCTGAGTGACTAGGTGGGGTGTCCTGCTATCACCCTGGAGTGAGATGAG
Source organism: Notothenia rossii (assembly GCF_949606895.1). NCBI lineage: Eukaryota > Metazoa > Chordata > Actinopteri > Perciformes > Nototheniidae > Notothenia > Notothenia rossii. The sequence goes on from NC_136902.1 coordinate 45,479,378, forward strand.
TCTTTGATAATGGAGAGTTTTTGTTTTATTCTCATCTAAACAGAGAGGGATGATAGCTCATATATGAGATGTCAAAGGTCTTTTATTTTGAAACTCTACATCAGAATGTCCTGATTTTTTCTGAGTGACTAGATGGGGTGTCCTGCTATCACCATGGATTTAGATGAGTCTTTGATACTGGACATTTTTTTTTTTAATTCTCATCTAAAAACAGGGATGATAGCTCATGCAATAGAGATTTCAAAGGTCTTTTATTTTGAAACCGTACATCAGAATGTCCTGATTCTCCCTGAGTGACTAGGTGGGGTGTCCTGCTATCACCCTGGAGTTAGATGAGTCTTTGATATTGGACTCTATTTGTTTTATTCTCATCTAAAAACAGGGATGATAGCTCATATATGAGACTTCAAAGGTCTTTTATTTTGAAACTCTACATCAGAATGTCCTGATTCTCCCTGAGTGACTAGGTGGGGTGTCCTGCTATCACCCTGGAGTGAGATGAGTCTTTGATAATGGAGAGTTTTTGTTTTATTCTCATCTAAACAGAGAGGGATGATAGCTCATATATGAGATTTCAAAGGTCTTTTATTTTGAAACTCTAATCAGAATGTCCTGATTTTTTCTGAGTGACTAGATGGGGTGTCCTGCTATCACCATGGAGTTAGATGAGTCTTTGATACTGGACAGTTTTTGTTTTATTCTCATCTAAAAACAGGGATGATAGCTCATGCAATAGAGATTTCAAAGGTCTTTTATTTTGAATTCTACATCAGAATGTCCTGATTCTCCCTGAGTGACTAGGTGGGGTGTCCTGCTATCACCCTGGAGTGAGATGAGTCTTTGATATTGGACACTATTTGTTTTATTCTCATCTAAAAACAGGGATGATAGCTCATATATGAGACTTCAAAGGTCTTTTATTTTGAAACTCTACATCAGAATGTCCTGATGTTTTCGGAGTGACTAGAAGGGGTGTCCTGCTATCACCCTGGAGTGAGATGAGTCTTTGATACTGGACAGTTTTTGTTTTATTCTCCTCTAAAAACAGGGATGATAGCTCATACAATAGAGATGTCAAAGGTCTTTTATTTTGAAACTCTACATCAGAAAGTCCTGATTCGCCCTGAGTGACTAGGTGGGGTGTCCTGTTATCACCCTGAAGGGAAATGAGTATTTGATACTGGACAGTTTTTGTTTTATTCTTATCTAAATACAGAGGGATGATAGCTCATATATGAGATTTCAAAGGTCTTTTATTTTGAAACTCTACATCAGAATGTCCTGATTCTCCCTGAGTGACTAGGTGGCGTGTCATGCTATCACCCTGGACTGAGATGAGTCTTTGATACTGGACAGTTATTGTTTTATTCCCATCTAAAAACAGGGATGATAGCTCATATATGAGACTTCAAAGGTCTTTTATTTTGAAACTCTACATCAGAATGTCCTGATTTTTTCTGAGTGACTAGATGGGGTGTCCTGCTATCACCATGGATTTAGATGAGTCTTTGATACTGGACATTTTTTTTTTTAATTCTCATCTAAAAACAGGGATGATAGCTCATGCAATAGAGATTTCAAAGGTCTTTTATTTTGAAACCGTACATCAGAATGTCCTGATTCTCCCTGAGTGACTAGGTGGGGTGTCCTGCTATCACCCTGGAGTTAGATGAGTCTTTGATATTGGACTCTATTTGTTTTATTCTCATCTAAAAACAGGGATGATAGCTCATATATGAGACTTCAAAGGTCTTTTATTTTGAAACTCTACATCAGAATGTCCTGATTCTCCCTGAGTGACTAGGTGGGGTGTCCTGCTATCACCCTGGAGTGAGATGAGTCTTTGATAATGGAGAGTTTTTGTTTTATTCTCATCTAAACAGAGAGGGATGATAGCTCATATATGAGATTTCAAAGGTCTTTTATTTTGAAACTCTAATCAGAATGTCCTGATTTTTTCTGAGTGACTAGATGGGGTGTCCTGCTATCACCATGGAGTTAGATGAGTCTTTGATACTGGACAGTTTTTGTTTTATTCTCATCTAAAAACAGGGATGATAGCTCATGCAATAGAGATTTCAAAGGTCTTTTATTTTGAATTCTACATCAGAATGTCCTGATTCTCCCTGAGTGACTAGGTGGGGTGTCCTGCTATCACCCTGGAGTGAGATGAGTCTTTGATATTGGACACTATTTGTTTTATTCTCATCTAAAAACAGGGATGATAGCTCATATATGAGACTTCAAAGGTCTTTTATTTTGAAACTCTACATCAGAATGTCCTGATGTTTTCGGAGTGACTAGAAGGGGTGTCCTGCTATCACCCTGGAGTGAGATGAGTCTTTGATACTGGACAGTTTTTGTTTTATTCTCCTCTAAAAACAGGGATGATAGCTCATACAATAGAGATGTCAAAGGTCTTTTATTTTGAAACTCTACATCAGAAAGTCCTGATTCGCCCTGAGTGACTAGGTGGGGTGTCCTGTTATCACCCTGAAGGGAAATGAGTATTTGATACTGGACAGTTTTTGTTTTATTCTTATCTAAATACAGAGGGATGATAGCTCATATATGAGATTTCAAAGGTCTTTTATTTTGAAACTCTACATCAGAATGTCCTGATTCTCCCTGAGTGACTAGGTGGCGTGTCATGCTATCACCCTGGACTGAGATGAGTCTTTGATACTGGACAGTTATTGTTTTATTCCCATCTAAAAACAGGGATGATAGCTCATATATGAGACTTCAAAGGTCTTTTATTTTGAAACTCTACATCAGAATGTCCTGATTCTCCCTGAGTGACTAGGTGGGGTGTCCTGCTATCACCATGGAGTTAGATGAGTCTTTGATACTGGACAGTGTTTGTTTTATTCCCATCTAAAACAGGGATGATAGCTCATATATGAGACGTCAAACGTATTTTATTTTGAAAATCTAAATCAGAATGTCCTGATTCTCCCTGAGTGACTAGGTGGGTTGTCCTGCTATCACCCTGGAGTGAGATGAGTCTTTGATACTGGACAGTTTTTGTTTTATTCTCATCTAAACAGAGAGGGATGATAGCTCATATATGAGATGTCAAAGGTCTTTTATTTTGAAACTCTACATCAGAATGTCCTGATTTTTTCTGAGTGACTAGATGGGGTGTCCTGCTATCACCATGGATTTAGATGAGTCTTTGATACTGGACATTTTTTTTTTAAATTCTCATCTAAAAACAGGGATGATAGCTCATGCAATAGAGATTTCAAAGGTCTTTTATTTTGAAACCGTACATCAGAATGTCCTGATTCTCCCTGAGTGACTAGGTGGGGTGTCCTGCTATCACCCTGGAGTTAGATGAGTCTTTGATATTGGACTCTATTTGTTTTATTCTCATCTAAAAACAGGGATGATAGCTCATATATGAGACTTCAAAGGTCTTTTATTTTGAAACTCTACATCAGAATGTCCTGATTCTCCCTGAGTGACTAGGTGGGGTGTCCTGCTATCACCCTGGAGTGAGATGAGTCTTTGATACTGGACAGTTTTTGTTTTATTCTCATCTAAAAACAGGGATGATAGCTCATACAATAGAGATGTCAAGGGTCTTTTATTTTGAAACTCTACATCAGAATGTCCTGATTTTTTCTGAGTGACTAGATGGGGTGTCCTGCTATCACCATGGATTTAGATGAGTCTTTGATACTGGACTTTTTTTTTTTTAATTCTCATCTAAAAACAGGGATGATAGCTCATGCAATAGAGATTTCAAAGGTCTTTTATTTTGAAACCGTACATCAGAATGTCCTGATTCTCCCTGAGTGACTAGGTGGGGTGTCCTGCTATCACCCTGGAGTTAGATGAGTCTTTGATATTGGACTCTATTTGTTTTATTCTCATCTAAAAACAGGGATGATAGCTCATATATGAGACTTCAAAGGTCTTTTATTTTGAAACTCTACATCAGAATGTCCTGATTCTCCCTGAGTGACTAGGTGGGGTGTCCTGCTATCACCCTGGAGTGAGATGAGTCTTTGATATTGGACAATATTTATTTTATTCTCATCTAAAAACAGGGATGATAGCTCATATATGAGACTTCAAAGGTCTTTTATTTTGAAACTCTAAATCAGAATGTCCTGATTTTTTCTGAGTGACTAGGTGGGGTGTCCTTCTATCACCCTGGAGTGAGATGAGTCTTTGATACTGGACAGTTTTTGTTTTATTCTCATCTAAATACAGGGATGATAGCTCATGCAATAGAGATTTCAAAGGTCTTTTATTTTGAAACTGTACATCAGAATGTCCTGATTCTCCCTGAGTGACTAGGTTGGGAGTCCTGCTATCACTCTGGCGTGAGATGAGTCTTTGATATTGGACAGTATTTGTTTTATTCTCATCTAAAAACAGGGATGATAGCTCATGCAATAGAGATTTCAGAGGTCTTTTATTTTGAAGTTCTACATCAGAATGTCCTGATTCTCCCTGAGTGACTAGGTGGGGTGTCCTGCTATCACCCTGGAGTGAGATGAGTCTTTGATAATGGAGAGTTTTTGTTTTATTCTCATCTAAACAGAGAGGGATGATAGCTCATATATGAGATTTCAAAGGTCTTTTATTTTGAAACTCTAATCAGAATGTCCTGATTTTTTCTGAGTGACTAGATGGGGTGTCCTGCTATCACCATGGAGTTAGATGAGTCTTTGATACTGGACAGTTTTTGTTTTATTCTCATCTAAAAACAGGGATGATAGCTCATGCAATAGAGATGTCAAAGGTCTTTTATTTTGAAACTCTACATCAGAATGTCCTGATTTTTTCTGAGTGACTAGATGGGGTGTCCTGCTATCACCATGGATTTAGATGAGTCTTTGATACTGGACTTTTTTTTTTTTAATTCTCATCTAAAAACAGGGATGATAGCTCATGCAATAGAGATTTCAAAGGTCTTTTATTTTGAAACCGTACATCAGAATGTCCTGATTCTCCCTGAGTGACTAGGTGGGGTGTCCTGCTATCACCCTGGAGTTAGATGAGTCTTTGATATTGGACTCTATTTGTTTTATTCTCATCTAAAAACAGGGATGATAGCTCATGCAATAGAGATTTCAAAGGTCTTTTATTTTGAAACTGTACATCAGAATGTCCTGATTCTCCCTGAGTGACTAGGTTGGGAGTCCTGCTATCACTCTGGCGTGAGATGAGTCTTTGATATTGGACAGTATTTGTTTTATTCTCATCTAAAAACAGGGATGATAGCTCATGCAATAGAGATTTCAAAGGTCTTTTATTTTGAAACCGTACATCAGAATGTCCTGATTCTCCCTGAGTGACTAGGTGGGGTGTCCTGCTATCACCCTGGAGTTAGATGAGTCTTTGATATTGGACTCTATTTGTTTTATTCTCATCTAAAAACAGGGATGATAGCTCATATATGAGACTTCAAAGGTCTTTTATTTTGAAACTCTACATCAGAATGTCCTGATTCTCCCTGAGTGACTAGGTGGGGTGTCCTGCTATCACCCTGGAGTGAGATGAGTCTTTGATAATGGAGAGTTTTTGTTTTATTCTCATCTAACCAGAGAGGGATGATAGCTCATATATGAGATTTCAAAGGTCTTTTATTTTGAAACTCTAATCAGAATGTCCTGATTTTTTCTGAGTGACTAGATGGGGTGTCCTGCTATCACCATGGAGTTAGATGAGTCTTTGATACTGGACAGTTTTTGTTTTATTCTCATCTAAAAACAGGGATGATAGCTCATGCAATAGAGATTTCAAAGGTCTTTTATTTTGAATTCTACATCAGAATGTCCTGATTCTCCCTGAGTGACTAGGTGGGGTGTCCTGCTATCACCCTGGAGTGAGATGAGTCTTTGATATTGGACACTATTTGTTTTATTCTCATCTAAAAACAGGGATGATAGCTCATATATGAGACTTCAAAGGTCTTTTATTTTGAAACTCTACATCAGAATGTCCTGATGTTTTCGGAGTGACTAGAAGGGGTGTCCTGCTATCACCCTGGAGTGAGATGAGTCTTTGATACTGGACAGTTTTTGTTTTATTCTCCTCTAAAAACAGGGATGATAGCTCATACAATAGAGATGTCAAAGGTCTTTTATTTTGAAACTCTACATCAGAAAGTCCTGATTCGCCCTGAGTGACTAGGTGGGGTGTCCTGTTATCACCCTGAAGGGAAATGAGTATTTGATACTGGACAGTTTTTGTTTTATTCTTATCTAAATACAGAGGGATGATAGCTCATATATGAGATTTCAAAGGTCTTTTATTTTGAAACTCTACATCAGAATGTCCTGATTCTCCCTGAGTGACTAGGTGGCGTGTCATGCTATCACCCTGGACTGAGATGAGTCTTTGATACTGGACAGTTATTGTTTTATTCCCATCTAAAAACAGGGATGATAGCTCATATATGAGACTTCAAAGGTCTTTTATTTTGAAACTCTACATCAGAATGTCCTGATTCTCCCTGAGTGACTAGGTGGGGTGTCCTGCTATCACCATGGAGTTAGATGAGTCTTTGATACTGGACAGTGTTTGTTTTATTCCCATCTAAAACAGGGATGATAGCTCATATATGAGACGTCAAACGTATTTTATTTTGAAAATCTAAATCAGAATGTCCTGATTCTCCCTGAGTGACTAGGTGGGTTGTCCTGCTATCACCCTGGAGTGAGATGAGTCTTTGATACTGGACAGTTTTTGTTTTATTCTCATCTAAACAGAGAGGGATGATAGCTCATATATGAGATGTCAAAGGTCTTTTATTTTGAAACTCTACATCAGAATGTCCTGATTTTTTCTGAGTGACTAGATGGGGTGTCCTGCTATCACCATGGATTTAGATGAGTCTTTGATACTGGACATTTTTTTTTTAAATTCTCATCTAAAAACAGGGATGATAGCTCATGCAATAGAGATTTCAAAGGTATTTTATTTTGAAACCGTACATCAGAATGTCCTGATTCTCCCTGAGTGACTAGGTGGGGTGTCCTGCTATCACCCTGGAGTTAGATGAGTCTTTGATATTGGACTCTATTTGTTTTATTCTCATCTAAAAACAGGGATGATAGCTCATATATGAGACTTCAAAGGTCTTTTATTTTGAAACTCTACATCAGAATGTCCTGATTCTCCCTGAGTGACTAGGTGGGGTGTCCTGCTATCACCCTGGAGTGAGATGAGTCTTTGATATTGGACAATATTTATTTTATTCTCATCTAAAAACAGGGATGATAGCTCATATATGAGACTTCAAAGGTCTTTTATTTTGAAACTCTAAATCAGAATGTCCTGATTTTTTCTGAGTGACTAGGTGGGGTGTCCTTCTATCACCCTGGAGTGAGATGAGTCTTTGATACTGGACAGTTTTTGTTTTATTCTCATCTAAAAACAGGGATGATAGCTCATACAATAGAGATGTCAAGGGTCTTTTATTTTGAAACTCTACATCAGAATGTCCTGATTTTTTCTGAGTGACTAGATGGGGTGTCCTGCTATCACCATGGATTTAGATGAGTCTTTGATACTGGACTTTTTTTTTTTTAATTCTCATCTAAAAACAGGGATGATAGCTCATGCAATAGAGATTTCAAAGGTCTTTTATTTTGAAACCGTACATCAGAATGTCCTGATTCTCCCTGAGTGACTAGGTGGGGTGTCCTGCTATCACCCTGGAGTTAGATGAGTCTTTGATATTGGACTCTATTTGTTTTATTCTCATCTAAAAACAGGGATGATAGCTCATATATGAGACTTCAAAGGTCTTTTATTTTGAAACTCTACATCAGAATGTCCTGATTCTCCCTGAGTGACTAGGTGGGGTGTCCTGCTATCACCCTGGAGTGAGATGAGTCTTTGATATTGGACAATATTTATTTTATTCTCATCTAAAAACAGGGATGATAGCTCATATATGAGACTTCAAAGGTCTTTTATTTTGAAACTCTAAATCAGAATGTCCTGATTTTTTCTGAGTGACTAGGTGGGGTGTCCTTCTATCACCCTGGAGTGAGATGAGTCTTTGATACTGGACAGTTTTTGTTTTATTCTCATCTAAATACAGGGATGATAGCTCATGCAATAGAGATTTCAAAGGTCTTTTATTTTGAAACTGTACATCAGAATGTCCTGATTCTCCCTGAGTGACTAGGTTGGGAGTCCTGCTATCACTCTGGCGTGAGATGAGTCTTTGATATTGGACAGTATTTGTTTTATTCTCATCTAAAAACAGGGATGATAGCTCATGCAATAGAGATTTCAGAGGTCTTTTATTTTGAAGTTCTACATCAGAATGTCCTGATTCTCCCTGAGTGACTAGGTGGGGTGTCCTGCTATCACCCTGGAGTGAGATGAGTCTTTGATAATGGAGAGTTTTTGTTTTATTCTCATCTAAACAGAGAGGGATGATAGCTCATATATGAGATTTCAAAGGTCTTTTATTTTGAAACTCTAATCAGAATGTCCTGATTTTTTCTGAGTGACTAGATGGGGTGTCCTGCTATCACCATGGAGTTAGATGAGTCTTTGATACTGGACAGTTTTTGTTTTATTCTCATCTAAAAACAGGGATGATAGCTCATGCAATAGAGATTTCAAAGGTCTTTTATTTTGAATTCTACATCAGAATGTCCTGATTCTCCCTGAGTGACTAGGTGGGGTGTCCTGCTATCACCCTGGAGTGAGATGAGTCTTTGATATTGGACACTATTTGTTTTATTCTCATCTAAAAACAGGGATGATAGCTCATATATGAGACTTCAAAGGTCTTTTATTTTGAAACTCTACATCAGAATGTCCTGATTCTCCCTGAGTGACTAGGTGGGGTGTCCTGCTATCACCATGGAGTTAGATGAGTCTTTGATACTGGACAGTGTTTGTTTTATTCCCATCTAAAAACAGGGATGATAGCTCATATATGAGACGTCAAACGTATTTTATTTTGAAAATCTAAATCAGAATGTCCTGATTCTCCCTGAGTGACTAGGTGGGTTGTCCTGCTATCACCCTGGAGTGAGATGAGTCTTTGATATTGGACAATATTTATTTTATTCTCATCTAAAAACAGGGATGATAGCTCATATATGAGACTTCAAAGGTCTTTTATTTTGAAACTCTAAATCAGAATGTCCTGATTTTTTCTGAGTGACTAGGTGGGGTGTCCTTCTATCACCCTGGAGTGAGATGAGTCTTTGATACTGGACAGTTTTTGTTGTATTCTCATCTAAAAACAGGGATGATAGCTCATACAATAGAGATGTCAAAGGTCTTTTATTTTGAAACTCTACATCAGAATGTCCTGATTTTTTCTGAGTGACTAGATGGGGTGTCCTGCTATCACCATGGATTTAGATGAGTCTTTGATACTGGACTTTTTTTTTTTTAATTCTCATCTAAAAACAGGGATGATAGCTCATGCAATAGAGATTTCAAACGTCTTTTATTTTGAAACTGTACATCAGAATGTCCTGATTCTCCCTGAGTGACTAGGTGGGATGTCCTGCTATCACCCTGGAGTTAGATGAGTCTTTGATATTGGACTCTATTTGTTTTATTCTCATCTAAAAACAGGGATGATAGCTCATGCAATAGAGATTTCAAAGGTCTTTTATTTTGAAACTGTACATCAGAATGTCCTGATTCTCCCTGAGTGACTAGGTTGGGAGTCCTGCTATCACTCTGGCGTGAGATGAGTCTTTGATATTGGACAGTATTTGTTTTATTCTCATCTAAAAACAGGGATGATAGCTCATGCAATAGAGATTTCAGAGGTCTTTTATTTTGAAGTTCTACATCAGAATGTCCTGATTCTCCCTGAGTGACTAGGTGGGGTGTCCTGCTATCACCCTGGAGTGAGATGAGTCTTTGATAATGGAGAGTTTTTGTTTTATTCTCATCTAAACAGAGAGGGATGATAGCTCATATATGAGATTTCAAAGGTCTTTTATTTTGAAACTCTAATCAGAATGTCCTGATTTTTTCTGAGTGACTAGATGGGGTGTCCTGCTATCACCATGGAGTTAGATGAGTCTTTGATACTGGACAGTTTTTGTTTTATTCTCATCTAAAAACAGGGATGATAGCTCATGCAATAGAGATTTCAAAGGTCTTTTATTTTGAAACTCTACATCAGAAAGTCCTGATTCGCCCTGAGTGACTAGGTGGGGTGTCCTGTTATCACCCTGAAGGGAAATGAGTATTTGATACTGGACAGTTTTTGTTTTATTCTTATCTAAATACAGAGGGATGATAGCTCATATATGAGATTTCAAAGGTCTTTTATTTTGAAACTCTACATCAGAATGTCCTGATTCTCCCTGAGTGACTAGGTGGCGTGTCATGCTATCACCCTGGAGTTAGATGAGTCTTTGATACTGGACAGTTATTGTTTTATTCCCATCTAAAAACAGGGATGATAGCTCATATATGAGACTTCAAAGGTCTTTTATTTTGAAACTCTACATCAGAATGTCCTGATTCTCCCTGAGTGACTAGGTGGGGTGTCCTGCTATCACCATGGAGTTAGATGAGTCTTTGATACTGGACAGTGTTTGTTTTATTCCCATCTAAAAACAGGGATGATAGCTCATATATGAGACGTCAAACGTATTTTATTTTGAAAATCTAAATCAGAATGTCCTGATTCTCCCTGAGTGACTAGGTGGGTTGTCCTGCTATCACCCTGGAGTGAGATGAGTCTTTGATACTGGACAGTTTTTGTTTTATTCTCATCTAAACAGAGAGGGATGATAGCTCATATATGAGATGTCAAAGGTCTTTTATTTTGAAACTCTACATCAGAATGTCCTGATTTTTTCTGAGTGACTAGATGGGGTGTCCTGCTATCACCATGGATTTAGATGAGTCTTTGATACTGGACATTTTTTTTTTTAATTCTCATCTAAAAACAGGGATGATAGCTCATGCAATAGAGATTTCAAAGGTCTTTTATTTTGAAACCGTACATCAGAATGTCCTGATTCTCCCTGAGTGACTAGGTGGGGTGTCCTGCTATCACCCTGGAGTGAGATGAGTCTTTGATATTGGACAATATTTATTTTATTCTCATCTAAAAACAGGGATGATAGCTCATATATGAGACTTCAAAGGTATTTTATTTTGAAACTCTAAATCAGAATGTCCTGATTTTTTCTGAGTGACTAGGTGGGGTGTCCTTCTATCACCCTGGAGTGAGATGAGTCTTTGATACTGGACAGTTTTTGTTTTATTCTCATCTAAACAGAGAGGGATGATAGCTCATATATGAGATTTCAAAGGTCTTTTTTTTTAAACTCTACATCAGAATGTCCTGATGTTTTCGGAGTGACTAGAAGGGGTGTCCTGCAATCACCCTGGAGTGAGATGAGTCTTTGATACTGGACAGTTTTTGTTTTATTCTCATCTAAAAACAGGGATGATAGCTCATACAATAGAAATGTCAAAGGTCTTTTATTTTGAAACTCTACATCAGAATGTCCTGATTTTTTCTGAGTGACTAGATGGGGTGTCCTGCTATCACCATGGATTTAGATGAGTCTTTGATACTGGACTTTTTTTTTTTTAATTCTCATCTAAAAACAGGGATGATAGCTCATGCAATAGAGATTTCAAAGGTCTTTTATTTTGAAACCGTACATCAGAATGTCCTGATTCTCCCTGAGTGACTAGGTGGGGTGTCCTGCTATCACCCTGGAGTTAGATGAGTCTTTGATATTGGACTCTATTTGTTTTATTCTCATCTAAAAACAGGGATGATAGCTCATATATGAGACTTCAAAGGTCTTTTATTTTGAAACTCTACATCAGAATGTCCTGATTCTCCCTGAGTGACTAGGTGGGGTGTCCTGCTATCACCCTGGAGTGAGATGAGTCTTTGATATTGGACAATATTTATTTTATTCTCATCTAAAAACAGGGATGATAGCTCATATATGAGACTTCAAAGGTCTTTTATTTTGAAACTCTAAATCAGAATGTCCTGATTTTTTCTGAGTGACTAGGTGGGGTGTCCTTCTATCACCCTGGAGTGAGATGAGTCTTTGATACTGGACAGTTTTTGTTTTATTCTCATCTAAATACAGGGATGATAGCTCATGCAATAGAGATTTCAAAGGTCTTTTATTTTGAAACTGTACATCAGAATGTCCTGATTCTCCCTGAGTGACTAGGTTGGGAGTCCTGCTATCACTCTGGCGTGAGATGAGTCTTTGATATTGGACAGTATTTGTTTTATTCTCATCTAAAAACAGGGATGATAGCTCATGCAATAGAGATTTCAGAGGTCTTTTATTTTGAAGTTCTACATCAGAATGTCCTGATTCTCCCTGAGTGACTAGGTGGGGTGTCCTGCTATCACCCTGGAGTGAGATGAGTCTTTGATAATGGAGAGTTTTTGTTTTATTCTCATCTAAACAGAGAGGGATGATAGCTCATATATGAGATTTCAAAGGTCTTTTATTTTGAAACTCTAATCAGAATGTCCTGATTTTTTCTGAGTGACTAGATGGGGTGTCCTGCTATCACCATGGAGTTAGATGAGTCTTTGATACTGGACAGTTTTTGTTTTATTCTCATCTAAAAACAGGGATGATAGCTCATGCAATAGAGATTTCAAAGGTCTTTTATTTTGAATTCTACATCAGAATGTCCTGATTCTCCCTGAGTGACTAGGTGGGGTGTCCTGCTATCACCCTGGAGTGAGATGAGTCTTTGATATTGGACACTATTTGTTTTATTCTCATCTAAAAACAGGGATGATAGCTCATATATGAGACTTCAAAGGTCTTTTATTTTGAAACTCTACATCAGAATGTCCTGATGTTTTCGGAGTGACTAGAAGGGGTGTCCTGCTATCACCCTGGAGTGAGATGAGTCTTTGATACTGGACAGTTTTTGTTTTATTCTCCTCTAAAAACAGGGATGATAGCTCATACAATAGAGATGTCAAAGGTCTTTTATTTTGAAACTCTACATCAGAAAGTCCTGATTCGCCCTGAGTGACTAGGTGGGGTGTCCTGTTATCACCCTGAAGGGAAATGAGTATTTGATACTGGACAGTTTTTGTTTTATTCTTATCTAAATACAGAGGGATGATAGCTCATATATGAGATTTCAAAGGTCTTTTATTTTGAAACTCTACATCAGAATGTCCTGATTCTCCCTGAGTGACTAGGTGGCGTGTCATGCTATCACCCTGGAGTGAGATGAGTCTTTGATACTGGACAGTTATTGTTTTATTCCCATCTAAAAACAGGGATGATAGCTCATATATGAGACTTCAAAGGTCTTTTATTTTGAAACTCTACATCAGAATGTCCTGATTCTCCCTGAGTGACTAGGTGGGGTGTCCTGCTATCACCATGGAGTTAGATGAGTCTTTGATATTGGTCTCTATTTGTTTTATTCTCATCTAAAAACAGGGATGATAGCTCATATATGAGACTTCAAAGGTCTTTTATTTTGAAACTCTACATCAGAATGTCCTGATTCTCCCTGAGTGACTAGGTGGGGTGTCCTGCTATCACCCTGGAGTGAGATGAGTCTTTGATATTGGACAATATTTATTTTATTCTCATCTAAAAACAGGGATGATAGCTCATATATGAGACTTCAAAGGTCTTTTATTTTGAAACTCTAAATCAGAATGTCCTGATTTTTTCTGAGTGACTAGGTGGGGTGTCCTTCTATCACCCTGGAGTGAGATGAGTCTTTGATACTGGACAGTTTTTGTTTTATTCTCATCTAAAACAGGGATGATAGCTCATACAATATAGCTCATACAATAGAGATTTCAAAGGTCTTTTATTTTGAAACACTACATCAGAATGTCCTGATATTTTCTGAGTTCTCTAGGTGGGGTGTCCTGCTATCACCCTGGAGTGAGATGCGTCTTTGATACTGGACAGTTTTTGTTTTATTCTCATCTAAAAACAGGAATGATAGCTCATGCAATAGAGATTTCAAAGGTCTTTTATTTTGAAACTGTACATCAGAATGTCCTGATTCTCCCTGAGTGACTAGGTGGGGAGTCCTGCTATCACTCTGGAGTGAGATGAGTCTTTGATATTGGACAGTATTTGTTTTATTCTCATCTAAATACAGGGATGATAGCTCATGCAATAGAGATTTCAAAGGTCTTTTATTTTGAAACTGTACATCAGAATGTCCTGATTCTCCCTGAGTGACTAGGTTGGGAGTCCTGCTATCACTCTGGCGTGAGATGAGTCTTTGATATTGGACAGTATTTGTTTTATTCTCATCTAAAAACAGGGATGATAGCTCATGCAATAGAGATTTCAAAGGTCTTTTATTTTGAAACTGTACATCAGAATGTCCTGATTCTCCCTGAGTGACTAGGTGGGGTGTCCTGCTATCAACCTGGAGTGAGATGAGTCTTTGATAATGGAGAGTTTTTGTTTTATTCTCATCTAAACAGAGAGGGATGATAGCTCATATATGAGATTTCAAAGGTCTTTTATTTTGAAACTCTGATCAGAATGTCCTGATTTTTTCTGAGTGACTAGATGGGGTGTCCTGCTATCACCCTGGAGTGAGATGAGTCTTTGATATTGGACACTATTTGTTTTATTCTCATCTAAAAACAGGGATGATAGCTCATATATGAGACTTCAAAGGTCTTTTATTTTGAAACTCTACATCAGAATGTCCTGATGTTTTCGGAGTGACTAGAAGGGGTGTCCTGCTATCACCCTGGAGTGAGATGAGTCTTTGATACTGGACAGTTTTTGTTTTATTCTCCTCTAAAAACAGGGATGATAGCTCATACAATAGAGATGTCAAAGGTCTTTTATTTTGAAACTCTACATCAGAAAGTCCTGATTCGCCCTGAGTGACTAGGTGGGGTGTCCTGTTATCACCCTGAAGGGAAATGAGTATTTGATACTGGACAGTTTTTGTTTTATTCTTATCTAAATACAGAGTGATGATAGCTCATATATGAGATTTCAAAGGTCTTTTATTTTGAAACTCTACATCAGAATGTCCTGATTCTCCCTGAGTGACTAGGTGGCGTGTCATGCTATCACCCTGGAGTGAGATGAGTCTTTGATACTGGACAGTTATTGTTTTATTCCCATCTAAAAACAGGGATGATAGCTCATATATGAGACTTCAAACGTATTTTATTTTGAAAATCTAAATCAGAATGTCCTGATTCTCCCTGAGTGACTAGGTGGGTTGTCCTGCTATCACCCTGGAGTGAGATGAGTCTTTGATACTGGACAGTTTTTGTTTTATTCTCATCTAAACAGAGAGGGATGATAGCTCATATATGAGATGTCAAAGGTCTTTTATTTTGAAACTCTACATCAGAATGTCCTGATTTTTTCTGAGTGACTAGATGGGGTGTCCTGCTATCACCATGGATTTAG
This sequence comes from Notothenia rossii, assembly GCF_949606895.1. NCBI lineage: Eukaryota > Metazoa > Chordata > Actinopteri > Perciformes > Nototheniidae > Notothenia > Notothenia rossii. Next base: position 45,494,773 of record NC_136902.1, read on the forward strand.
ATGAGTCTTTGATACTGGACATTTTTTTTTTTAATTCTCATCTAAAAACAGGGATGATAGCTCATGCAATAGAGATTTCAAAGGTCTTTTATTTTGAAACCGTACATCAGAATGTCCTGATTCTCCCTGAGTGACTAGGTGGGGTGTCCTGCTATCACCCTGGAGTTAGATGAGTCTTTGATATTGGACTCTATTTGTTTTATTCTCATCTAAAAACAGGGATGATAGCTCATATATGAGACTTCAAAGGTCTTTTATTTTGAAACTCTACATCAGAATGTCCTGATTCTCCCTGAGTGACTAGGTGGGGTGTCCTGCTATCACCCTGGAGTGAGATGAGTCTTTGATATTGGACAATATTTATTTTATTCTCATCTAAAAACAGGGATGATAGCTCATATATGAGACTTCAAAGGTCTTTTATTTTGAAACTCTAAATCAGAATGTCCTGATTTTTTCTGAGTGACTAGGTGTGGTGTCCTTCTATCACCCTGGAGTGAGATGAGTCTTTGATACTGGACAGTTTTTGTTTTATTCTCATCTAAAAACAGGGATGATAGCTCATACAATAGAGATGTCAAGGGTCTTTTATTTTGAAACTCTACATCAGAATGTCCTGATTTTTTCTGAGTGACTAGATGGGGTGTCCTGCTATCACCATGGATTTAGATGAGTCTTTGATACTGGACTTTTTTTTTTTTAATTCTCATCTAAAAACAGGGATGATAGCTCATGCAATAGAGATTTCAAAGGTCTTTTATTTTGAAACCGTACATCAGAATGTCCTGATTCTCCCTGAGTGACTAGGTGGGGTGTCCTGCTATCACCCTGGAGTTAGATGAGTCTTTGATATTGGACTCTATTTGTTTTATTCTCATCTAAAAACAGGGATGATAGCTCATATATGAGATTTCAAAGGTCTTTTATTTTGAAACTCTACATCAGAATGTCCTGATTCTCCCTGAGTGACTAGGTGGGGTGTCCTGCTATCACCCTGGAGTGAGATGAGTCTTTGATATTGGACAATATTTATTTTATTCTCATCTAAAAACAGGGATGATAGCTCATATATGAGACTTCAAAGGTCTTTTATTTTGAAACTCTAAATCAGAATGTCCTGATTTTTTCTGAGTGACTAGGTGGGGTGTCCTTCTATCACCCTGGAGTGAGATGAGTCTTTGATACTGGACAGTTTTTGTTTTATTCTCATCTAAATACAGGGATGATAGCTCATGCAATAGAGATTTCAAAGGTCTTTTATTTTGAAACTGTAAATCAGAATGTCCTGATTCTCCCTGAGTGACTAGGTTGGGAGTCCTGCTATCACTCTGGCGTGAGATGAGTCTTTGATATTGGACAGTATTTGTTTTATTCTCATCTAAAAACAGGGATGATAGCTCATGCAATAGAGATTTCAGAGGTCTTTTATTTTGAAGTTCTACATCAGAATGTCCTGATTCTCCCTGAGTGACTAGGTGGGGTGTCCTGCTATCACCCTGGAGTGAGATGAGTCTTTGATAATGGAGAGTTTTTGTTTTATTCTCATCTAAACAGAGAGGGATGATAGCTCATATATGAGATTTCAAAGGTCTTTTATTTTGAAACTCTAATCAGAATGTCCTGATTTTTTCTGAGTGACTAGATGGGGTGTCCTGCTATCACCATGGAGTTAGATGAGTCTTTGATACTGGACAGTTTTTGTTTTATTCTCATCTAAAAACAGGGATGATAGCTCATGCAATAGAGATTTCAAAGGTCTTTTATTTTGAATTCTACATCAGAATGTCCTGATTCTCCCTGAGTGACTAGGTGGGGTGTCCTGCTATCACCCTGGAGTGAGATGAGTCTTTGATATTGGACACTATTTGTTTTATTCTCATCTAAAAACAGGGATGATAGCTCATATATGAGACTTCAAAGGTCTTTTATTTTGAAACTCTACATCAGAATGTCCTGATTCTCCCTGAGTGACTAGGTGGGGTGTCCTGCTATCACCATGGAGTTAGATGAGTCTTTGATACTGGACAGTGTTTGTTTTATTCCCATCTAAAAACAGGGATGATAGCTCATATATGAGACGTCAAACGTATTTTATTTTGAAAATCTAAATCAGAATGTCCTGATTCTCCCTGAGTGACTAGGTGGGTTGTCCTGCTATCACCCTGGAGTGAGATGAGTCTTTGATATTGGACAATATTTATTTTATTCTCATCTAAAAACAGGGATGATAGCTCATATATGAGACTTCAAAGGTCTTTTATTTTGAAACTCTAAATCAGAATGTCCTGATTTTTTCTGAGTGACTAGGTGGGGTGTCCTTCTATCACCCTGGAGTGAGATGAGTCTTTGATACTGGACAGTTTTTGTTGTATTCTCATCTAAAAACAGGGATGATAGCTCATACAATAGAGATGTCAAAGGTCTTTTATTTTGAAACTCTACATCAGAATGTCCTGATTTTTTCTGAGTGACTAGATGGGGTGTCCTGCTATCACCATGGATTTAGATGAGTCTTTGATACTGGACTTTTTTTTTTTTAATTCTCATCTAAAAACAGGGATGATAGCTCATGCAATAGAGATTTCAAACGTCTTTTATTTTGAAACCGTACATCAGAATGTCCTGATTCTCCCTGAGTGACTAGGTGGGGTGTCCTGCTATCACCCTGGAGTTAGATGAGTCTTTGATATTGGACTCTATTTGTTTTATTCTCATCTAAAAACAGGGATGATAGCTCATGCAATAGAGATTTCAAAGGTCTTTTATTTTGAAACTGTACATCAGAATGTCCTGATTCTCCCTGAGTGACTAGGTTGGGAGTCCTGCTATCACTCTGGCGTGAGATGAGTCTTTGATATTGGACATTATTTGTTTTATTCTCATCTAAAAACAGGAATGATAGCTCATGCAATAGAGATTTCAGAGGTCTTTTATTTTGAAGTTCTACATCAGAATGTCCTGATTCTCCCTGAGTGACTAGGTGGGGTGTCCTGCTATCACCCTGGAGTGAGATGAGTCTTTGATAATGGAGAGTTTTTGTTTTATTCTCATCTAAACAGAGAGGGATGATAGCTCATATATGAGATTTCAAAGGTCTTTTATTTTGAAACTCTAATCAGAATGTCCTGATTTTTTCTGAGTGACTAGATGGGGTGTCCTGCTATCACCATGGAGTTAGATGAGTCTTTGATACTGGACAGTTTTTGTTTTATTCTCATCTAAAAACAGGGATGATAGCTCATGCAATAGAGATTTCAAAGGTCTTTTATTTTGAAACTCTACATCAGAAAGTCCTGATTCGCCCTGAGTGACTAGGTGGGGTGTCCTGTTATCACCCTGAAGGGAAATGAGTATTTGATACTGGACAGTTTTTGTTTTATTCTTATCTAAATACAGAGGGATGATAGCTCATATATGAGATTTCAAAGGTCTTTTATTTTGAAACTCTACATCAGAATGTCCTGATTCTCCCTGAGTGACTAGGTGGCGTGTCATGCTATCACCCTGGAGTGAGATGAGTCTTTGATACTGGACAGTTATTGTTTTATTCCCATCTAAAAACAGGGATGATAGCTCATATATGAGACTTCAAAGGTCTTTTATTTTGAAACTCTACATCAGAATGTCCTGATTCTCCCTGAGTGACTAGGTGGGGTGTCCTGCTATCACCATGGAGTTAGATGAGTCTTTGATACTGGACAGTGTTTGTTTTATTCCCATCTAAAAACAGGGATGATAGCTCATATATGAGACGTCAAACGTATTTTATTTTGAAAATCTAAATCAGAATGTCCTGATTCTCCCTGAGTGACTAGGTGGGTTGTCCTGCTATCACCCTGGAGTGAGATGAGTCTTTGATACTGGACAGTTTTTGTTTTATTCTCATCTAAACAGAGAGGGATGATAGCTCATATATGAGATGTCAAAGGTCTTTTATTTTGAAACTCTACATCAGAATGTCCTGATTTTTTCTGAGTGACTAGATGGGGTGTCCTGCTATCACCATGGATTTAGATGAGTCTTTGATACTGGACATTTTTTTTTTTAATTCTCATCTAAAAACAGGGATGATAGCTCATGCAATAGAGATTTCAAAGGTCTTTTATTTTGAAACCGTACATCAGAATGTCCTGATTCTCCCTGAGTGACTAGGTGGGGTGTCCTGCTATCACCCTGGAGTGAGATGAGTCTTTGATATTGGACAATATTTATTTTATTCTCATCTAAAAACAGGGATGATAGCTCATATATGAGACTTCAAAGGTATTTTATTTTGAAACTCTAAATCAGAATGTCCTGATTTTTTCTGAGTGACTAGGTGGGGTGTCCTTCTATCACCCTGGAGTGAGATGAGTCTTTGATACTGGACAGTTTTTGTTTTATTCTCATCTAAACAGAGAGGGATGATAGCTCATATATGAGATTTCAAAGGTCTTTTTTTTTAAACTCTACATCAGAATGTCCTGATGTTTTCGGAGTGACTAGAAGGGGTGTCCTGCAATCACCCTGGAGTGAGATGAGTCTTTGATACTGGACAGTTTTTGTTTTATTCTCATCTAAAAACAGGGATGATAGCTCATACAATAGAAATGTCAAAGGTCTTTTATTTTGAAACTCTACATCAGAATGTCCTGATTTTTTCTGAGTGACTAGATGGGGTGTCCTGCTATCACCATGGATTTAGATGAGTCTTTGATACTGGACTTTTTTTTTTTTAATTCTCATCTAAAAACAGGGATGATAGCTCATGCAATAGAGATTTCAAAGGTCTTTTATTTTGAAACCGTACATCAGAATGTCCTGATTCTCCCTGAGTGACTAGGTGGGGTGTCCTGCTATCACCCTGGAGTTAGATGAGTCTTTGATATTGGACTCTATTTGTTTTATTCTCATCTAAAAACAGGGATGATAGCTCATATATGAGACTTCAAAGGTCTTTTATTTTGAAACTGTACATCAGAATGTCCTGATTCTCCCTGAGTGACTAGGTTGGGAGTCCTGCTATCACTCTGGCGTGAGATGAGTCTTTGATATTGGACAGTATTTGTTTTATTCTCATCTAAAAACAGGGATGATAGCTCATGCAATAGAGATTTCAGAGGTCTTTTATTTTGAAGTTCTACATCAGAATGTCCTGATTCTCCCTGAGTGACTAGGTGGGGTGTCCTGCTATCACCCTGGAGTGAGATGAGTCTTTGATAATGGAGAGTTTTTGTTTTATTCTCATCTAAACAGAGAGGGATGATAGCTCATATATAAGATTTCAAAGGTCTTTTATTTTGAAACTCTAATCAGAATGTCCTGATTTTTTCTGAGTGACTAGATGGGGTGTCCTGCTATCACCATGGAGTTAGATGAGTCTTTGATACTGGACAGTTTTTGTTTTATTCTCATCTAAAAACAGGGATGATAGCTCATGCAATAGAGATTTCAAAGGTCTTTTATTTTGAATTCTACATCAGAATGTCGTGATTCTCCCTGAGTGACTAGGTGGGGTGTCCTGCTATCACCCTGGAGTGAGATGAGTCTTTGATATTGGACACTATTTGTTTTATTCTCATCTAAAAACAGGGATGATAGCTCATATATGAGACTTCAAAGGTCTTTTATTTTGAAACTCTACATCAGAATGTCCTGATGTTTTCGGAGTGACTAGAAGGGGTGTCCTGCTATCACCCTGGAGTGAGATGAGTCTTTGATACTGGACAGTTTTTGTTTTATTCTCCTCTAAAAACAGGGATGATAGCTCATACAATAGAGATGTCAAAGGTCTTTTATTTTGAAACTCTACATCAGAAAGTCCTGATTCGCCCTGAGTGACTAGGTGGGGTGTCCTGTTATCACCCTGAAGGGAAATGAGTATTTGATACTGGACAGTTTTTGTTTTATTCTTATCTAAATACAGAGGGATGATAGCTCATATATGAGATTTCAAAGGTCTTTTATTTTGAAACTCTACATCAGAATGTCCTGATTCTCCCTGAGTGACTAGGTGGCGTGTCATGCTATCACCCTGGAGTGAGATGAGTCTTTGATACTGGACAGTTATTGTTTTATTCCCATCTAAAAACAGGGATGATAGCTCATATATGAGACTTCAAAGGTCTTTTATTTTGAAACTCTACATCAGAATGTCCTGATTCTCCCTGAGTGACTAGGTGGGGTGTCCTGCTATCACCATGGAGTTAGATGAGTCTTTGATATTGGTCTCTATTTGTTTTATTCTCATCTAAAAACAGGGATGATAGCTCATATATGAGACTTCAAAGGTCTTTTATTTTGAAACTCTACATCAGAATGTCCTGATTCTCCCTGAGTGACTAGGTGGGGTGTCCTGCTATCACCCTGGAGTGAGATGAGTCTTTGATATTGGACAATATTTATTTTATTCTCATCTAAAAACAGGGATGATAGCTCATATATGAGACTTCAAAGGTCTTTTATTTTGAAAGTCTAAATCAGAATGTCCTGATTTTTTCTGAGTGACTAGGTGGGGTGTCCTTCTATCACCCTGGAGTGAGATGAGTCTTTGATACTGGACAGTTTTTGTTTTATTCTCATCTAAAACAGGGATGATAGCTCATACAATATAGCTCATACAATAGGGATTTCAAAGGTCTTTTATTTTGAAACACTACATCAGAATGTCCTGATATTTTCTGAGTTCTCTAGGTGGGGTGTCCTGCTATCACCCTGGAGTGAGATGCGTCTTTGATACTGGACAGTTTTTGTTTTATTCTCATCTAAAAACAGGAATGATAGCTCATGCAATAGAGATTTCAAAGGTCTTTTATTTTGAAACTGTACATCAGAATGTCCTGATTCTCCCTGAGTGACTAGGTGGGGAGTCCTGCTATCACTCTGGAGTGAGATGAGTCTTTGATATTGGACAGTATTTGTTTTATTCTCATCTAAATACAGGGATGATAGCTCATGCAATAGAGATTTCAAAGGTCTTTTATTTTGAAACTGTACATCAGAATGTCCTGATTCTCCCTGAGTGACTAGGTTGGGAGTCCTGCTATCACTCTGGCGTGAGATGAGTCTTTGATATTGGACAGTATTTGTTTTATTCTCATCTAAAAACAGGGATGATAGCTCATGCAATAGAGATTTCAAAGGTCTTTTATTTTGAAACTGTACATCAGAATGTCCTGATTCTCCCTGAGTGACTAGGTGGGGTGTCCTGCTATCAACCTGGAGTGAGATGAGTCTTTGATAATGGAGAGTTTTTGTTTTATTCTCATCTAAACAGAGAGGGATGATAGCTCATATATGAGATTTCAAAGGTCTTTTATTTTGAAACTCTACATCAGAAAGTCCTGATTCGCCCTGAGTGACTAGGTGGGGTGTCCTGTTATCACCCTGAAGGGAAATGAGTATTTGATACTGGACAGTTTTTGTTTTATTCTTATCTAAATACAGAGTGATGATAGCTCATATATGAGATTTCAAAGGTCTTTTATTTTGAAACTCTACATCAGAATGTCCTGATTCTCCCTGAGTGACTAGGTGGCGTGTCATGCTATCACCCTGGAGTGAGATGAGTCTTTGATACTGGACAGTTATTGTTTTATTCCCATCTAAAAACAGGGATGATAGCTCATATATGAGACTTCAAACGTATTTTATTTTGAAAATCTAAATCAGAATGTCCTGATTCTCCCTGAGTGACTAGGTGGGTTGTCCTGCTATCACCCTGGAGTGAGATGAGTCTTTGATACTGGACAGTTTTTGTTTTATTCTCATCTAAACAGAGAGGGATGATAGCTCATATATGAGATGTCAAAGGTCTTTTATTTTGAAACTCTACATCAGAATGTCCTGATTTTTTCTGAGTGACTAGATGGGGTGTCCTGCTATCACCATGGATTTAGATGAGTCTTTGATACTGGACATTTTTTTTTTTAATTCTCATCTAAAAACAGGGATGATAGCTCATGCAATAGAGATTTCAAAGGTCTTTTATTTTGAAACCGTACATCAGAATGTCCTGATTCTCCCTGAGTGACTAGGTGGGGTGTCCTGCTATCACCCTGGAGTTAGATGAGTCTTTGATATTGGACTCTATTTGTTTTATTCTCATCTAAAAACAGGGATGATAGCTCATATATGAGACTTCAAAGGTCTTTTATTTTGAAACTCTACATCAGAATGTCCTGATTCTCCCTGAGTGACTAGGTGGGGTGTCCTGCTATCACCCTGGAGTGAGATGAGTCTTTGATATTGGACAATATTTATTTTATTCTCATCTAAAAACAGGGATGATAGCTCATATATGAGACTTCAAAGGTCTTTTATTTTGAAACTCTAAATCAGAATGTCCTGATTTTTTCTGAGTGACTAGGTGGGGTGTCCTTCTATCACCCTGGAGTGAGATGAGTCTTTGACACCGGACAGTTTTTGTTTTATTCTCATCTAAACAGAGAGGGATGATAGCTCATATATGAGATTTCAAAGGTCTTTTTTTTTTAAACTCTACATCAGAATGTCCTGATGTTTTCGGAGTGACTAGAAGGGGTGTCCTGCAATCACCCTGGATTAAGATGAGTCTTTGATACTGGACAGTTTTTGTTTTATTCTCATCTAAAAACAGGGATGATAGCTCATACAATAGAGATGTCAAAGGTCTTTTATTTTGAAACTCTACATCAGAATGTCCTGATTTTTTCTGAGTGACTAGATGGGGTGTCCTGCTATCACCATGGATTTAGATGAGTCTTTGATACTGGACTTTTTTTTTTTTAATTCTCATCTAAAAACAGGGATGATAGCTCATGCAATAGAGATTTCAAAGGTATTTTATTTTGAAACCGTACATCAGAATGTCCTGATTCTCCCTGAGTGACTAGGTGGGGTGTCCTGCTATCACCCTGGAGTTAGATGAGTCTTTGATATTGGTCTCTATTTGTTTTATTCTCATCTAAAAACAGGGATGATAGCTCATATATGAGACTTCAAAGGTCTTTTATTTTGAAACTCTAAATCAGAATGTCCTGATTTTTTCTGAGTGACTAGGTGGGGTGTCCATTACATTACATTACATTGCATTTAGCTGACGCTTTTATCCAAAGCGACTTACAATAAGTGCATTCGACCAGGAAGATACAACCTTTAAGAAAACAGAATCATATAAGTACATCAGGTTTCATAGAGCCAAACATTTCAAGTGCTACTCAACTGGCATTTAGAAAGCCAGCCCTTTATTAGTATATAAGTGCTTTGTTAGTAATTTTATCGCTCGAAGTGGAGTCTAAAGAGATGAGTTTTCAGTTTGCGTCGGAAGATGTGTAAGCTTTCTGCTGTCCTGATTTCAATGGGGAGCTCATTCCACCATTTTGGAGCCAGGATAGCAAACCCACGTGTTTTTGCTGACGGGAACTTGGGTCCCCCTCGCAGTGCGGGTGCAGCGAGCTGTTTGGCTGATGCAGAGCGGAGTGCACGTGCTGGGGTGTACGGTTTAACCATGTCCTGGATGTAGGAAGGGCCAGATCCATTCGCAGCATGGTACGCAAGTACCAGTGTCTTGAAGTGGATTCTAGCAGTTACTGGAAGCCAGTGAAGGGAGCGGAGGAGCGGTGTGGTGTGGGAGAATTTGGGAAGGTTGAAGACCAGACGAGCCGCTGCATTCTGGATGAGCTGCAGAGGTCGGATGGCACATGCAGGTAGACCAGCCAGGAGGGAGTTGCAGTAGTCTAGGCGTGAGATGACGAGAGCCTGGACCAGAATCTGCGCTGATGTCTGGGTCAGCTGGGGACGTATCCTCCTGATGTTGTAAAGCGTGTATCTGCAGCAGCGGGTTGTAGCAGCGATGTTTGCAGTGAAGGACAGTTTGTTATCTAGGACCACACCCAGATTCCTTGCAGTCTGAGTCGGGGAAACAACAGAGGTGCCGATGTTGATTGTTAGGTCAAGAGTGGGACAATCTTTACCCGGAAGGAAGAGCAGTTCAGTCTTGTCAAGGTTGAGCTTGAGGTGATGAGCAGACATCCACCGAGAGATGTCTGCTAGGCAAGCAGAGATGCGTGCGACGACCTGGGTCTCTGAGCGGGGAAAGGACAGAATTAGTTGGGTGTCGTCAGCGTAGCAGTGGTATGAAAAACCATGCGGGCTAATGACAGACCCGAGCGAGTTTGTGTACAGGGAGAAGAGGAGGGGACCAAGAACCGAGCCCTGAGGGACCCCTGTAGTTAATTGACAAGGGTCGGACTCGGACCCTCTCCAAGTAACCCTGTAGGTGCGGTCGTTGAGGTATGAGGTGAGGAGGGAAAGTGCAGTGCCTGAAACTCCAAGTTCTTGGACAGTGCGAAGGAGGATCCGATGGTTCACCGTGTCGAATGCAGCAGACAGGTCCAGAAGGATGATGACAGAGGAGAGGGAGGCTGCTTTAGCAGTGTGCAGTTTGTCAGAGACAGCAAGGAGAGCAGTTTCTGTTGAGTGACCTGCCTTGAAACCAGACTGGTGCGGATCCAGAAGGTTGTTCTGATGGAGATAAGAGGAGAGTTGTTTAAAGACAGCGCGTTCAAGTGTTTTAGACAGGAACGGGAGGAGAGAGACGGGTCTGTAGTTAATAACATCAGACGGGTTGAGAGTGGGTTTCTTTAGGAGAGGGTTTACTCTTGCCTCCTTGAGACTGTTTGGAAAGTGACCAGAAGTTAGAGAAGTGTTGATGAAATGGGTGAGAAATGGTAGAATATCAGGAGCGATAGTCTGAAGGAGGTTTGAGGGGATAGGGTCCAGAGAACAGGTGGTAGGACGGGCAGAGGTAACGAGGGTAAGAACCTCACTTGGAGAGAGAGGGGAGAAGGAGGTCAGTGTGTGGGTGAAGGGAGGGTCTGGTGACCCAGCGGTGAGTAAAGGTGAGTCAGAAAAAGAAGAGCGAATATCATCAACCTTTTTTTCAAAATGGTTAACAAAGTCGCTTGACAGAAGGGAGGAGGGGGGAGGTGCTTTGGGGGGGTCCAAGAGGGTGGAGAAGATAGAAAATAGTTTTTTGGGATTGGAATAGGAAGATTGGATCTTATCTTGAAAGAAAGTGCTTTTTGCCTGAGAGATGGAAGCAGAGAAAGAGGAGAGGAGAGCCTGATAGGTTAGGAGGTCGTCATGGTGTTTGGATTTCCACCATTTCCGCTCTGCTGCCCGAAGGATGGTTCTATTAGCACGCAGTGCATCATTTAGCCAGGGAGCAGGAGGGGACTGACGAGCCGGCCGCGATGTGAGAGGACAGAGAAAGTCCAGAGAGGATGAGAGAGTCGAGAGGAGAGTTTTTGCAGCAGCATTTGGAGGCAGGAGTTGGAACGAGTCAGAGGAAGGGAGGGCTGAGAGCACCGATGAGGTAAAGGTAGAGGGGGAGAGGGAACGGAGGTTACGGCGGACAGGAGCAGAGTTAGAAGAGATGAGGTTGTTATGTTTGGAAAGGGGTAGAGAGAATGAAATGAAGAAGTGATCGGAGGTGTGGAGCGGGTTTACAGAGAGGTTAGAAGTAGAGCAGTTCCTTGAGAATATGAGATCAAGGACATTGCCAGCTTTATGAGTTGGTGGGGATGGAGACAGTGAGAAAGCAAAGGTGGTTAACAGAGATGTTAGTTCAGATATCTTCCCTGTCTGGAGGTTGAAATCGCCGAGAAGTACAGCGGGAGGGCCAGTTTCAGGGATGTGTGAGAGGAGATTATCTAACTCCTCCAAGAAGTCCCCCAAGGCGCCTGGTGGACGGTAGAGAACAACAATGGTTAATTGTATAGGATGGGTTACTGTGACGGCATGGAATTCAAAGGTGGAAGGAGTGAAATTAGGTAGCTTGAAGAGGGAAAAGCTCCATTTGGGAGAGAGCAGGAGACCAGTGCCACCTCCTCTGCCAGAGGGTCTGGGTGTATGGGAGAAGGAATATGCTGTGGAGAGAGCTGCTGGGGTGGATGTGTTGGATGGAGTGATCCAGGTCTCCGTGAGAGCAAGGAAATCCAGAGACTGCAGGGAAGCGTAGCCAGAGATGAAGTCAGCCTTAGGAACAGCTGACTGGCAGTTCCACAGGCCCCCTGAAACGAGATGTTGGATCTCAGTGGAGCATGTGGGATAGACGAGAGCAGGCCGGTGAGATCTAGGAGAAACACGGGGCCAGTGATAATTGCGAGAAGACACATGAACAGGAATGCAGAAAATACACATGATTAAAGCATGAGGGGCTAGAGAACCCAAGAGAATTGAATAAAACTAAATAACACCAGCGATACTTGGCGCAATCAGAGTAGGATTTGCCTCCTCTTTGCCTCCCACGTGACTCACACAGGACTCTTAATGTCTTTGTCAGTCTTCGTCAAGCTGACGCTGAAGCTGACGCTCCAGGAAAATGCAACTTAAGATGGATACCAGATTGCTCAGTTCTCACAGCTTTGGGGGCACGCCCCTGTAATTAGTTAACTATTTTCTGCTGATGGGCGACAGCAGAGTCTTCCTGCCTATTGAAATGCACACTTGAGGGGCGTGACTCACTGAGACCTGAGCAGATCTGAGATTTTAAAATCTCTCAGAAATCGCCGTTTTAGCTACAATAACTACAGAACAATTATACAGAGTAGAATAAATGAAACAGAGAAGTCTATTTAAACAAGAATATAACTTACAGTGATTGCTGAGTCAGTATCGATAGTGTCCTCGCCGATTCTGGAAGCACACTGAGTTATTCTGATTTGAAATGCGCTATTTAAAATGTTTTTGCACTTCCCGCAATCAGCAGAGTCTTCCTGCCTATTGAAATGCACACTTGAGGGGCGTGACTCACTGAGACCTGAGCAGATCTGAGATTTTAAAATCTCTCAGAAATCGCCGTTTTAGCTACAATAACTACAGAACAATTATACAGAGTAGAATAAATGAAACAGAGAAGTCTATTTAAACAAGAATATAACTTACAGTGATTGCTGAGTCAGTATCGATAGTGTCCTCGCCGATTCTGGAAGCACACTGAGTTATTCTGATTTGAAATGCGCTATTTAAAATGTTTTTGCACTTCCCGCAATCAGCAGAGTCTTCCTGCCTATTGAAATGCACACTTGAGGGGCGTGACTCACTGAGACCTGAGCAGATCTGAGATTTTAAAATCTCTCAGAAATCGCCGTTTTAGCTACAATAACTACAGAACAATTATACAGAGTAGAATAAATGAAACAGAGAAGTCTATTTAAACAAGAATATAACTTACAGTGATTGCTGAGTCAGTATCGATAGTGTCCTCGCCGATTCTGGAAGCACACTGAAGTGTCCTTCTATCACCCTGGAGTGAGATGAGTCTTTGATACTGGACAGTTTTTGTTTTATTCTCATCTAAAACAGGGATGATAGCTCATACAATATAGCTCATACAATAGAGATTTCAAAGGTCTTTTATTTTGAAACACTACATCAGAATGTCCTGATATTTTCTGAGTTCTCTAGGTGGGGTGTCCTGCTATCACCCTGGAGTGAGATGCGTATTTGATACTGGACAGTTTTTGTTTTATTCTCATCTAAAAACAGGAATGCTAGCTCATGCAATAGAGATTTCAAAGGTCTTTTATTTTGAAACTGTACATCAGAATGTCCTGATTCTCCCTGAGTGACTAGGTGGGGAGTCCTGCTATCACTCTGGAGTGAGATGAGTCTTTGATATTGGACAGTATTTGTTTTATTCTCATCTAAATACAGGGATGATAGCTCATGCAATAGAGATTTCAAAGGTCTTTTATTTTGAAACTGTACATCAGAATGTCCTGATTCTCCCTGAGTGACTAGGTTGGGAGTCCTGCTATCACTCTGGCGTGAGATGAGTCTTTGATATTGGACAGTATTTGCTTTATTCTCATCTAAAAACAGGGATGATAGCTCATGCAATAGAGATTTCAAAGGTCTTTTATTTTGAAACTGTACATCAGAATGTCCTGATTCTCCCTGAGTGACTAGGTAGGGAGTCCTGCTATCACTCTGGAGTGAGATGAGTCTTTGATATTGGACAGTATTTGTTTTATTCTCATCTAAAAACAGGGATGATAGCTCATGCAATAGAGATTTCAGAGGTCTTTTATTTTGAAGTTCTACATCAGAATGTCCTGATTCTCCCTGAGTGACTAGGTGGGGTGTCCTGCTATCACCCTGGAGTGAGATGAGTCTTTGATAATGGAGAGTTTTTGTTTTATTCTCATCTAAACAGAGAGGGATGATAGCTCATATATGAGATTTCAAAGGTCTTTTATTTTGAAACTCTAATCAGAATGTCCTGATTTTTTCTGAGTGACTAGATGGGGTGTCCTGCTATCACCATGGAGTTAGATGAGTCTTTGATACTGGACAGTTTTTGTTTTATTCTCATCTAAAAACAGGGATGATAGCTCATGCAATAGAGATTTCAAAGGTCTTTTATTTTGAATTCTACATCAGAATGTCCTGATTCTCCCTGAGTGACTAGGTGGGGTGTCCTGCTATCACCCTGGAGTGAGATGAGTCTTTGATATTGGACAGTATTTGTTTTATTCTCATCTAAATACAGGGATGATAGCTCATATATGAGACTTCAAAGGTCTTTTATTTTGAAACTCTACATCAGAATGTCCTGATGTTTTCGGAGTGACTAGAGGGGGTGTCCTGCTATCACCCTGGAGTGAGATGAGTCTTTGATACTGGACAGTGTTTGTTTTATTCTCCTCTAAAAACAGGGATGATAGCTGATACAATAGAGATGTCAAAGGTCTTTTATTTTGAAACTCTACATCAGAAAATCCTGATTCGCCCTGAGTGACTAGGTGGGGTATCCTGTTATCACCCTGAAGGGAAATGAGTATTTGATACTGGACAGTTTTTGTTTTATTCTTATCTAAATACAGAGGGATGATAGCTCATATATGAGATTTCAAAGGTCTTTTATTTTGAAACTCTACATCAGAATGTCCTGATTCTCCCTGAGTGACTAGGTGGGGTGTCCTGCTATCACCGTGGAGTTAGATGAGTCTTTGATACTGGACAGTGTTTGTTTTATTCCCATCTAAAAACAGGGATGATAGCTCATATATGAGACTTCAAACGTATTTTATTTTGAAAATCTAAATCAAAATGTCCTGATTCTCCCTGAGTGACTAGGTGGGTTGTCCTGCTATCACCCTGGAATGAGATGAGTCTTTGATACTGGACAGTTTTTGTTTTATTCTCATCTAAACAGAGAGAGATGATAGCTCATGCAATAGAGATTTCAAAGGTCTTTTATTTTGAAACTGTACATCAGAATGTCCTGATTCTCCCTGAGTGACTAGGTGGGGTGTCCTGCTATCACCCTGGAGTTAGATGAGTCTTTGATATTGGACTCTATTTGTTTTATTCTCATCTAAAAACAGGGATGATAGCTCATATATGAGACTTCAAAGGTCTTTTATTTTGAAACTCTACATCAGAATGTCCTGATTTTTTTGGAGTGACTAGAAGGGGTGTCCTGCTATCACCCTGGAGTGAGATGAGTATTTGATACTTGACAGTTTTTGTTTTATTCTCATCTAAACAGAGAGGGATGATAGCTCATATATGAGATTTCAATGGTCTTTTATTATGAAACTGTACATCAGAATGTCCTGATTCTCCCTGAGTGACTAGGTGGGGTGTCCTGCTATCAGCCTGGAGTGAGATGAGTCTTTGATATTGGACAGTATTTGTTTCATTCTCATCTAAAAATAGGGATGATAGCTCATATATAAAACTTCAAAGGTCTTTTATTTTGAAACTGTACATCAGAATGTCCTGATTTTCTCTGAGTGAATAGATGGGGTGTCCTGCTATCACCCTGGAGTGAGATGAGTCTTTGATATTGGACAGTTATTGTTTTATTCTCATCTAAAAACAGGGATGATAGCTCATATATGAGACTTCAAAGGTCTTTTATTTTGAAACTCTACATCAGAATGTCCTGATTTTTTTGGAGTGACTAGAAGGGGTGTCCTGCTATCACCCTGGAGTGAGATGAGTATTTGATACTCGACAGTTTTTGTTTTATTCTCATCTAAACAGAGAGGGATGATAGCTCATATATGAGATTTCAATGGTCTTTTATTTTGAAACTGTACATCAGAATGTCCTGATTCTCCCTGAGTGACTAGGTGGGGTGTCCTGCTATCAGCCTGGAGTGAGATGAGTCTTTGATATTGGACAGTATTTGTTTCATTCTCATCTAAAAATAGGGATGATAGCTCATATATAAAACTTCAAAGGTCTTTTATTTTGAAACTGTACATCAGAATGTCCTAACTTTTTTCTGAGTGACTAGGTGGGGTGTCCTGCTATCACCCTATAGTGAGATGAGTCTTTGATACTGGACAGTGTTTGTTTTATTCCCATCTAAAAACAGGGATGATAGATCATATATGAGATTTCAAAGGTATTTTATTTTGAAACTCTACATCAGAATGTCCTGATTTTCTCTGAGTGAATAGATGGGGTGTCCTGCTATCACCATGGAGTTAGATGAGTCTTTGATATTGGACAGTATTTGTTTTATTCTCATCTAAAAATAGGGATGATAGCTCATATATTAGACTTCAAAGGTATTTTATTTTGAAACTCTAAATCAGAATGTCCTGATTCTCCCTGAGTGACTAGGTGGGGTGTCCTGCTATCACCCTGGAGTGAGATGAGTCTTTGATATTGGACAGTATTTGTTTTGTTCTCATCTAAAAACAGGGATGATAGCTCATGCAATAGAGATTTCAGAGGTCTTTTATTTTGAAATTCTACATCAGAAGGTCCTGATTCTCCCTGAGTGACTAGGTGAGGTGTCCTGCTATCACCCTGGAGTGAGATGAGTCTTTGATACTGGAGAGTTTTTGTTTTATTCTCATCTAAACAGAGAGGGATGATAGCTCATATATGAGATTTCAAAGGTCTTTTTTTTTTAAACTCTACATCAGAATGTCCTGATGTTTTCGGAGTGACTAGAAGGGGTGTCCTGCAATCACCCTGGAGTGAGATGAGTCTTTGATACTGGACAGTTTTTGTTTTATTCTCATCTAAAAACAGGGATGATAGCTCATACAATAGAGATGTCAAAGGTCTTTTATTTTGAAACTCTACATCAGAATGTACTGATTCTCCATGAGTGACTAGGTGGGGTGTCCTGCTATCACCATGGAGTTAGATGAGTCTTTGATATTGGACTCTATTTGTTTTATTATCATCTAAAAACAGGGATGGTAGCTCATATATGAGACTTCAAAGGTCTTTTATTTTGAAACTCTACATCAGAATGTCCTGATTTTTTCTAAGTGACTATATGGGGTATCCTGCTATCACCATGGAGTTAGACGAGTCTTTGATACTGGACATTTTTTTTTTTTAATTCTCATCTAAAAACAGGGATGATAGCTCATGCAATAGAGATTTCAAAGGTCTTTTATTTTGAAACTGTACATCAGAATGTCCTGATTCTCCCTGAGTGACTAGGTGGGGTGTCCTGCTATCACCCTGGAGTTAGATGAGTCTTTGATATTGGACTCTATTTGTTTTATTCTCATCTAAAAACAGGGATGATAGCTCATATATGAGACTTCAAAGGTCTTTTATTTTGAAACTGTACATCAGAATGTCCTGATTCTCCCTGAGTGACTAGGTGGGGTGTCCTGCTATCACCCTGGAGTGAGATGAGTCTTTGATATTGGACAGTATTTATTTTATTCTCATCTAAAAACAGGGATGATAGCTCATATATGAGACTTCAAAGGTCTTTTATTTTGAAACTCTACATCAGAATGTCCTGATTTTTTCGGAGTGACTAGAAGGGGTGTCCTGCTATCACCCTGGAGTGAGATGAGTATTTGATACTCGACAGTTTTTGTTTTATTCTCATCTAAACAGAGAGGGATGATAGCTCATATATGACATTTCAAAGGTCTTTTATTTTGAAACTCTACATCAGAATGTCCTGATTTTCTCTGAGTGAATAGATGGGATGTCCTGCTATCACCATGGAGTTAGATGAGTCTTTGATACTGGATAGTGTTTGTTTTATTCCCATCTAAAAACAGGGATGATAGCTCATATATGAGACTTCAAAGGTATTTTATTTTGAAACTCTAAATCATAATGTCCTGATTTTTTCGGAGTGACTAGAAGGGGTGTCCTGCTATCACCCTGGAGTGAGATGAGTCTTTGATACTGGACAGTTTTTGTTTTATTCTCATCTAAAACAGGGATTATAGCTCATACAATAGAGATTTCAAAGGTCTTTTATTTTTGAAACACTACATCAGAATGTCCTGATGTTTTCTGAGTTCTCTAGGTGGGGTGTCCTGCTATCACCCTGGAGTGAGATGCGTCTTTGATACTGGACAGTTTTTGTTTTATTCTCATCTAAAAACAGGAATGATAGCTCATGCAATAGAGATTTCAAAGGTCTTTTATTTTGAAACTGTACATCAGAATGTCCTGAATCTCCCTGAGTGACTAGGTGGGGAGTCCTGCTATCACTCTGGAGTGAGATGAGTCTTTGATATTGGACAGTATTTGTTTTATTCTCATCTAAAAACAGGGATGATAGCTCATGCAATAGAGATTTCAAAGGTCTTTTATTTTGAAACTGTACATCAGAATGTCCTGATTCTCCCTGAGTGACTAGGTGGGGAGTCCTGCTATCACTCTGGAGTGAGATGAGTCTTTGATATTGGACAGTATTTGTTTTATTCTCATCTAAAAACAGGGATGATAGCTCATGCAATAGAGATTTCAAAGGTCTTTTATTTTGAAACTGTACATCAGAATGTCCTGATTCTCCCTGAGTGACTAGGTGGGGTGTCCTGCTATCACCCTGGAGTGAGATGAGTCTTTGATACTGGACAGTTTTTGTTTTATTCTCATCTAAACAGAGAGGGATGATAGCTCATATATGAGATTTCAAAGGTCTTTTATTTTGAAACTCTAATCAGAATGTCCTGATTTTTTCTGAGTGATTAGATGGGGTGTCCTGCTATCACCATGGAGTTAGATGAGTCTTTGATACTGGACAGTTTTTGTTTTATTCTCATCTAAAAACAGGGATGATAGCTCATGCAATAGAGATTTCAAAGGTCTTTTATTTTGAATTCTACATCAGAATGTCCTGATTCTCCCTGAGTGACTAGGTGGGGTGTCCTGCTATCACCCTGGAGTGAGATGAGTCTTTGATATTGGACACTATTTGTTTTATTCTCATCTAAAAACAGGGATGATAGCTCATATATGAGACTTCAAAGGTCTTTTATTTTGAAACTCTACATTAGAATGTCCTGATGTTTTCGGAGTGACTAGAAGGGGTGTCCTGCTATCACCCTGGAGTGAGATGAGTCTTTGATACTGGACAGTTTTTGTTTTATTCTCCTCTAAAAACAGGGATGATAGCTCATACAATAGAGATGTCAAAGGTATTTTATTTTGAAACTCTACATCAGAAAGTCCTGATTCGCCCTGAGTGACTAGGTGGGGTGTCCTGTTATCACCCTGAAGGGAAATGAGTAGTTGATACTGGACAGTTTTTGTTTTATTCTTATCTAAATACAGAGGGATGATAGCTCATATATGAGATTTCAAAGGTCTTTTATTTTGAAACTCTACATCAGAATGTCCTGATTCTCCCTGAGTGACTAGGTGGCGTGTCATGCTATCACCCTGGAGTGAGATGAGTCTTTGATACTGGACAGTTATTGTTTTATTCTCATCTAAAAACAGGGATGATAGCTCATATATGAGACTTCAAAGGTCTTTTATTTTGAAACTCTACATCAGAATGTCCTGATTCTCCCTGAGTGACTAGGTGGGATGTCCTTCTATCACCATGGAGTTAGATGAGTCTTTGATACTGGACAGTGTTTGTTTTATTCCCATCTAAAAACAGGGATGATAGCTCATATATGAGATTTCAAACGTATTTTATTTTGAAAATCTAAATCAGAATGTCCTGATTCTCCCTGAGTGACTAGGTGTGTTGTCCTGCTATCACCCTGGAGTGAGATGAGTCTTTGATACTGGACAGTTTTTGTTTTATTCTCATCTAAACAGAGAGGGATGATAGCTCATATATGAGATGTCAAAGGTCTTTTATTTTGAAACTCTACATCAGAATGTCCTGATTTTTTCTGAGTGACTATATAGGGTGTCCTGCTATCACCATGGAGTTAGATGAGTCTTTGATACTGGACATTTCTTTTTTTTAATTCTCATCTAAAAACAGGGATGATAGCTCATGCAATAGAGATTTCAAAGGTATTTTATTTTGAAACTGTACATCAGAATGTCCTGATTCTCCCTGAGTAACTAGGTGGGGTGTCCTGCTATCACCCTGGAGTGAGATGAGTCTTTGATATTGGACAGTATTTATTTTATTCTCATCTAAAAACAGGGATGATAGCTCATATATGAGACTTCAAAGCACTTTTATTTTGAAACTCTACATCAGAATGTCCTGATTTTTTTGGAGTGACTAGAAGGGGTGTCCTGCTATCACCCTGGAGTGAGATGAGTATTTGATACTCGACAGTTTTTGTTTTATTCTCATCTAAACAGAGAGGGATGATAGCTCATAGATGAGATTTCAAAGGTCTTTTATTTTGAAACTCTACATCAGAATGTCCTGATTTTCCCTGAGTGAATAGATGGGGTGTCCTGCTATCACCATGGAGTTAGATGAGTCTTTGATACTGGACAGTGTTTGTTTTATTCCCATCTAAAAACAGGGATGATAGCTCATATATGAGACTTCAAAGGTATTTTATTTTGAAACTCTAAATCAGAATGTCCTAACTTTTTTCTGAGTGACTAGGTGGGGTGTCCTTCTATCACCCTGGAGTGAGATGAGTCTTTGATACTGGACAGTGTTTGTTTTATTCTCATCTAAAAACAGGGATGATAGCTCATGCAATAGAGATTTCAAAGGTCTTTTATTTTGAATTCTACATCAGAATGTCCTGATTCTCCCTGAGTGACTAGGTGGGGTGTCCTGCTATCACCCTGGAGTGAGATGAGTCTTTGATATTGGACAGTATTTGTTTTATTCTCATCTAAATACAGGGATGATAGCTCATATATGAGACTTCAAAGGTCTTTTATTTTGAAACTCTACATCAGAATGTCCTGATGTTTTCGGAGTGACTAGAGGGGGTGTCCTGCTATCACCCTGGAGTGAGATGAGTCTTTGATACTGGACAGTGTTTGTTTTATTCTCCTCTAAAAACAGGGATGATAGCTGATACAATAGAGATGTCAAAGGTCTTTTATTTTGAAACTCTACATCAGAAAATCCTGATTCGCCCTGAGTGACTAGGTGGGGTATCCTGTTATCACCCTGAAGGGAAATGAGTATTTGATACTGGACAGTTTTTGTTTTATTCTTATCTAAATACAGAGGGATGATAGCTCATATATGAGATTTCAAAGGTCTTTTATTTTGAAACTCTACATCAGAATGTCCTGATTCTCCCTGAGTGAATAGGTTGGGTGTCATGCTATCACCCTGGAGTGAGATGAGTCTTTGATACTGGACAGTTATTGTTTTATTCTCATCTAAAAACAGGGATGATAGCTCATATATGAGACTTCAAAGGTATTTTATTTTGAAACTCTACATCAGAATGTCCTGATTCTCCCTGAGTGACTAGGTGGGGTGTCCTGCTATCACCGTGGAGTTAGATGAGTCTTTGATACTGGACAGTGTTTGTTTTATTCCCATCTAAAAACAGGGATGATAGCTCATATATGAGACTTCAAACGTATTTTATTTTGAAAATCTAAATCAAAATGTCCTGATTCTCCCTGAGTGACTAGGTGGGTTGTCCTGCTATCACCCTGGAATGAGATGAGTCTTTGATACTGGACAGTTTTTGTTTTATTCTCATCTAAACAGAGAGGGATGATAGCTCATGCAATAGAGATTTCAAAGGTCTTTTATTTTGAAACTGTACATCAGAATGTCCTGATTCTCCCTGAGTGACTAGGTGGGGTGTCCTGCTATCACCCTGGAGTTAGATGAGTCTTTGATATTGGACTCTATTTGTTTTATTCTCATCTAAAAACAGGGATGATAGCTCATATATGAGACTTCAAAGGTCTTTTATTTTGAAACTCTACATCAGAATGTCCTGATTTTTTTGGAGTGACTAGAAGGGGTGTCCTGCTATCACCCTGGAGTGAGATGAGTATTTGATACTCGACAGTTTTTGTTTTATTCTCATCTAAACAGAGAGGGATGATAGCTCATATATGAGATTTCAATGGTCTTTTATTTTGAAACTGTACATCAGAATGTCCTGATTCTCCCTGAGTGACTAGGTGGGGTGTCCTGCTATCAGCCTGGAGTGAGATGAGTCTTTGATATTGGACAGTATTTGTTTCATTCTCATCTAAAAATAGGGATGATAGCTCATATATAAAACTTCAAAGGTCTTTTATTTTGAAACTGTACATTAGAATGTCCTAACTTTTTTCTGAGTGACTAGGTGGGGTGTCCTGCTATCACCCTATAGTGAGATGAGTCTTTGATACTGGACAGTGTTTGTTTTATTCCCATCTAAAAACAGGGATGATAGATCATATATGAGATTTCAAAGGTATTTTATTTTGAAACTCTACATCAGAATGTCCTGATTTTCTCTGAGTGAATAGATGGGGTGTCCTGCTATCACCATGGAGTTAGATGAGTCTTTGATATTGGACAGTATTTATTTTATTCTCATCTAAAAATAGGGATGATAGCTCATATATTAGACTTCAAAGGTATTTTATTTTGAAACTCTAAATCAGAATGTCCTGATTCTCCCTGAGTGACTAGGTGGGGTGTCCTGCTATCACCCGGGAGTGAGATGAGTCTTTGATATTGGACAGTATTTGTTTTGTTCTCATCTAAAAACAGGGATGATAGCTCATGCAATAGAGATTTCAGAGGTCTTTTATTTTGAAATTCTACATCAGAAGGTCCTGATTCTCCCTGAGTGACTAGGTGAGGTGTCCTGCTATCACCCTGGAGTGAGATGAGTCTTTGATACTGGAGAGTTTTTGTTTTATTCTCATCTAAACAGAGAGGGATGATAGCTCATAGATGAGATTTCAAAGGTCTTTTATTTTGAAACTCTACATCAGAATGTCCTGATTTTTTTGGAGTGACTAGAAGGGGTGTCCTGCTATCACCCTGGAGTGAGATGAGTATTTGATACTCGACAGTTTTTGTTTTATTCTCATCTAAACAGAGAGGGATGATAGCTCATAGATGAGATTTCAAAGGTCTTTTATTTTGAAACTCTACATCAGAATGTCCTGATTTTCCCTGAGTGAATAGATGGGGTGTCCTGCTATCACCATGGAGTTAGATGAGTCTTTGATACTGGACAGTGTTTGTTTTATTCCCATCTAAAAACAGGGATGATAGCTCATATATGAGACTTCAAAGGTATTTTATTTTGAAACTCTAAATCAGAATGTCCTAACTTTTTTCTGAGTGACTAGGTGGGGTGTCCTTCTATCACCCTGGAGTGAGATGAGTCTTTGATACTGGACAGTGTTTGTTTTATTCTCATCTAAAAACAGGGATGATAGCTCATGCAATAGAGATTTCAAAGGTCTTTTATTTTGAATTCTACATCAGAATGTCCTGATTCTCCCTGAGTGACTAGGTGGGGTGTCCTGCTATCACCCTGGAGTGAGATGAGTCTTTGATATTGGACAGTATTTGTTTTATTCTCATCTAAATACAGGGATGATAGCTCATATATGAGACTTCAAAGGTCTTTTATTTTGAAACTCTACATCAGAATGTCCTGATGTTTTCGGAGTGACTAGAGGGGGTGTCCTGCTATCACCCTGGAGTGAGATGAGTCTTTGATACTGGACAGTGTTTGTTTTATTCTCCTCTAAAAACAGGGATGATAGCTGATACAATAGAGATGTCAAAGGTCTTTTATTTTGAAACTCTACATCAGAAAATCCTGATTCGCCCTGAGTGACTAGGTGGGGTATCCTGTTATCACCCTGAAGGGAAATGAGTATTTGATACTGGACAGTTTTTGTTTTATTCTTATCTAAATACAGAGGGATGATAGCTCATATATGAGATTTCAAAGGTCTTTTATTTTGAAACTCTACATCAGAATGTCCTGATTCTCCCTGAGTGAATAGGTTGGGTGTCATGCTATCACCCTGGAGTGAGATGAGTCTTTGATACTGGACAGTTATTGTTTTATTCTCATCTAAAAACAGGGATGATAGCTCATATATGAGACTTCAAAGGTATTTTATTTTGAAACTCTACATCAGAATGTCCTGATTCTCCCTGAGTGACTAGGTGGGGTGTCCTGCTATCACCGTGGAGTTAGATGAGTCTTTGATACTGGACAGTGTTTGTTTTATTCCCATCTAAAAACAGGGATGATAGCTCATATATGAGACTTCAAACGTATTTTATTTTGAAAATCTAAATCAAAATGTCCTGATTCTCCCTGAGTGACTAGGTGGGTTGTCCTGCTATCACCCTGGAATGAGATGAGTCTTTGATACTGGACAGTTTTTGTTTTATTCTCATCTAAACAGAGAGGGATGATAGCTCATGCAATAGAGATTTCAAAGGTCTTTTATTTTGAAACTGTACATCAGAATGTCCTGATTCTCCCTGAGTGACTAGGTGGGGTGTCCTGCTATCACCCTGGAGTTAGATGAGTCTTTGATATTGGACTCTATTTGTTTTATTCTCATCTAAAAACAGGGATGATAGCTCATATATGAGACTTCAAAGGTCTTTTATTTTGAAACTCTACATCAGAATGTCCTGATTTTTTTGGAGTGACTAGAAGGGGTGTCCTGCTATCACCCTGGAGTGAGATGAGTATTTGATACTCGACAGTTTTTGTTTTATTCTCATCTAAACAGAGAGGGATGATAGCTCATATATGAGATTTCAATGGTCTTTTATTTTGAAACTGTACATCAGAATGTCCTGATTCTCCCTGAGTGACTAGGTGGGGTGTCCTGCTATCAGCCTGGAGTGAGATGAGTCTTTGATATTGGACAGTATTTGTTTCATTCTCATCTAAAAATAGGGATGATAGCTCATATATAAAACTTCAAAGGTCTTTTATTTTGAAACTGTACATCAGAATGTCCTAACTTTTTTCTGAGTGACTAGGTGGGGTGTCCTGCTATCACCCTATAGTGAGATGAGTCTTTGATACTGGACAGTGTTTGTTTTATTCCCATCTAAAAACAGGGATGATAGATCATATATGAGATTTCAAAGGTATTTTATTTTGAAACTCTACATCAGAATGTCCTGATTTTCTCTGAGTGAATAGATGGGGTGTCCTGCTATCACCATGGAGTTAGATGAGTCTTTGATATTGGACAGTATTTATTTTATTCTCATCTAAAAATAGGGATGATAGCTCATATATTAGACTTCAAAGGTATTTTATTTTGAAACTCTAAATCAGAATGTCCTGATTCTCCCTGAGTGACTAGGTGGGGTGTCCTGCTATCACCCGGGAGTGAGATGAGTCTTTGATATTGGACAGTATTTGTTTTGTTCTCATCTAAAAACAGGGATGATAGCTCATGCAATAGAGATTTCAGAGGTCTTTTATTTTGAAATTCTACATCAGAAGGTCCTGATTCTCCCTGAGTGACTAGGTGAGGTGTCCTGCTATCACCCTGGAGTGAGATGAGTCTTTGATACTGGAGAGTTTTTGTTTTATTCTCATCTAAACAGAGAGGGATGATAGCTCATATATGAGATTTCAAAGGTCTTTTTTTTTTAAACTCTACATCAGAATGTCCTGATGTTTTCGGAGTGACTAGAAGGGGTGTCCTGCAATCACCCTGGAGTGAGATGAGTCTTTGATACTGGACAGTTTTTGTTTTATTCTCATCTAAAAACAGGGATGATAGTTCATACAATAGAGATGTCAAAGGTCTTTTATTTTGAAACTCTACATCAGAATGTCCTGATTCTCCCTGAGTGACTAGGTGGGGTGTCCTGCTATCACCATGGAGTTAGATGAGTCTTTGATATTGGACTCTATTTGTTTTATTATCATCTAAAAACAGGGATGATAGCTCATATATGAGACTTCAAAGGTCTTTTATTTTGAAACTCTACATCAGAATGTCCTGATTTTTTCTAAGTGACTATATGGGGTATCCTGCTATCACCATGGAGTTAGACGAGTCTTTGATACTGGACATTTTTTTTTTTTAATTCTCATCTAAAAACAGGGATGATAGCTCATGCAATAGAGATTTCAAAGGTCTTTTATTTTGAAACTGTACATCAGAATGTCCTGATTCTCCCTGAGTGACTAGGTGGGGTGTCCTGCTATCACCCTGGAGTTAGATGAGTCTTTGATATTGGACTCTATTTGTTTTATTCTCATCTAAAAACAGGGATGATAGCTCATATATGAGACTTCAAAGGTCTTTTATTTTGAAACTGTACATCAGAATGTCCTGATTCTCCCTGAGTGACTAGGTGGGGTGTCCTGCTATCACCCTGGAGTGAGATGAGTCTTTGATATTGGACAGTATTTATTTTATTCTCATCTAAAAACAGGGATGATAGCTCATATATGAGACTTCAAAGGTCTTTTATTTTGAAACTCTACATCAGAATGTCCTGATTTTTTCGGAGTGACTAGAAGGGGTGTCCTGCTATCACCCTGGAGTGAGATGAGTATTTGATACTCGACAGTTTTTGTTTTATTCTCATCTAAACAGAGAGGGATGATAGCTCATATATGACATTTCAAAGGTCTTTTATTTTGAAACTCTACATCAGAATGTCCTGATTTTCTCTGAGTGAATAGATGGGATGTCCTGCTATCACCATGGAGTTAGATGAGTCTTTGATACTGGATAGTGTTTGTTTTATTCCCATCTAAAAACAGGGATGATAGCTCATATATGAGACTTCAAAGGTATTTTATTTTGAAACTCTAAATCATAATGTCCTGATTTTTTCGGAGTGACTAGAAGGGGTGTCCTGCTATCACCCTGGAGTGAGATGAGTCTTTGATACTGGACAGTTTTTGTTTTATTCTCATCTAAAACAGGGATTATAGCTCATACAATAGAGATTTCAAAGGTCTTTTATTTTTGAAACACTACATCAGAATGTCCTGATGTTTTCTGAGTTCTCTAGGTGGGGTGTCCTGCTATCACCCTGGAGTGAGATGCGTCTTTGATACTGGACAGTTTTTGTTTTATTCTCATCTAAAAACAGGAATGATAGCTCATGCAATAGAGATTTCAAAGGTCTTTTATTTTGAAACTGTACATCAGAATGTCCTGAATCTCCCTGAGTGACTAGGTGGGGAGTCCTGCTATCACTCTGGAGTGAGATGAGTCTTTGATATTGGACAGTATTTGTTTTATTCTCATCTAAAAACAGGGATGATAGCTCATGCAATAGAGATTTCAAAGGTCTTTTATTTTGAAACTGTACATCAGAATGTCCTGATTCTCCCTGAGTGACTAGGTGGGGAGTCCTGCTATCACTCTGGAGTGAGATGAGTCTTTGATATTGGACAGTATTTGTTTTATTCTCATCTAAAAACAGGGATGATAGCTCATGCAATAGAGATTTCAAAGGTCTTTTATTTTGAAACTGTACATCAGAATGTCCTGATTCTCCATGAGTGACTAGGTGGGGTGTCCTGCTATCACCCTGGAGTGAGATGAGTCTTTGATACTGGACAGTTTTTGTTTTATTCTCATCTAAACAGAGAGGGATGATAGCTCATATATGAGATTTCAAAGGTCTTTTATTTTGAAACTCTAATCAGAATGTCCTGATTTTTTCTGAGTGATTAGATGGGGTGTCCTGCTATCACCATGGAGTTAGATGAGTCTTTGATACTGGACAGTTTTTGTTTTATTCTCATCTAAAAACAGGGATGATAGCTCATGCAATAGAGATTTCAAAGGTCTTTTATTTTGAATTCTACATCAGAATGTCCTGATTCTCCCTGAGTGACTAGGTGGGGTGTCCTGCTATCACCCTGGAGTGAGATGAGTCTTTGATATTGGACACTATTTGTTTTATTCTCATCTAAAAACAGGGATGATAGCTCATATATGAGACTTCAAAGGTCTTTTATTTTGAAACTCTACATTAGAATGTCCTGATGTTTTCGGAGTGACTAGAAGGGGTGTCCTGCTATCACCCTGGAGTGAGATGAGTCTTTGATACTGGACAGTTTTTGTTTTATTCTCCTCTAAAAACAGGGATGATAGCTCATACAATAGAGATGTCAAAGGTATTTTATTTTGAAACTCTACATCAGAAAGTCCTGATTCGCCCTGAGTGACTAGGTGGGGTGTCCTGTTATCACCCTGAAGGGAAATGAGTAGTTGATACTGGACAGTTTTTGTTTTATTCTTATCTAAATACAGAGGGATGATAGCTCATATATGAGATTTCAAAGGTCTTTTATTTTGAAACTCTACATCAGAATGTCCTGATTCTCCCTGAGTGACTAGGTGGCGTGTCATGCTATCACCCTGGAGTGAGATGAGTCTTTGATACTGGACAGTTATTGTTTTATTCTCATCTAAAAACAGGGATGATAGCTCATATATGAGACTTCAAAGGTCTTTTATTTTGAAACTCTACATCAGAATGTCCTGATTCTCCCTGAGTGACTAGGTGGGGTGTCCTTCTATCACCATGGAGTTAGATGAGTCTTTGATACTGGACAGTGTTTGTTTTATTCCCATCTAAAAACAGGGATGATAGCTCATATATGAGACTTCAAACGTATTTTATTTTGAAAATCTAAATCAGAATGTCCTGATTCTCCCTGAGTGACTAGGTGTGTTGTCCTGCTATCACCCTGGAGTGAGATGAGTCTTTGATACTGGACAGTTTTTGTTTTATTCTCATCTAAACAGAGAGGGATGATAGCTCATATATGAGATGTCAAAGGTCTTTTATTTTGAAACTCTACATCAGAATGTCCTGATTTTTTCTGAGTGACTAGATAGGGTGTCCTGCTATCACCATGGAGTTAGATGAGTCTTTGATACTGGACATTTCTTTTTTTTAATTCTCATCTAAAAACAGGGATGATAGCTCATGCAATAGAGATTTCAAAGGTCTTTTATTTTGAAACTGTACATCAGAATGTCCTGATTCTCCCTGAGTAACTAGGTGGGGTGTCCTGCTATCACCCTGGAGTGAGATGAGTCTTTGATATTGGACAGTATTTATTGTATTCTCATCTAAAAACAGGGATGATAGCTCATATATGAGACTTCAAAGCACTTTTATTTTGAAACTCTACATCAGAATGTCCTGATTTTTTTGAAGTGACTAGAAGGGGTGTCCTGCTATCACCCTGGAGTGAGATGAGTATTTGATACTCGACAGTTTTTGTTTTATTCTCATCTAAACAGAGAGGGATGATAGCTCATAGATGAGATTTCAAAGGTCTTTTATTTTGAAACTCTACATCAGAATGTCCTGATTTTCCCTGAGTGAATAGATGGGGTGTCCTGCTATCACCATGGAGTTAGATGAGTCTTTGATACTGGACAGTGTTTGTTTTATTCCCATCTAAAAACAGGGATGATAGCTCATATATGAGACTTCAAAGGTATTTTATTTTGAAACTCTAAATCAGAATGTCCTGATTTTTTCTGAGTGACTAGGTGGGGTGTCCTTCTATCACCCTGGAGTGAGATGAGTCTTTGATACTGGACAGTTTTTGTTTTATTGTCATCTAAAAACAGGAATGATAGCTCATGCAATAGAGATTTCAAAGGTCTTTTATTTTGAAACTGTACATCAGAATGTCCTGATTCTCCCTGAGTGACTAGGTGGGGAGTCCTGCTATCACTCTGGAGTGAGATGAGTCTTTGATATTGGACAGTATTTGTTTTATTCTCATCTAAAAACAGGGATGATAGCTCATGCAATAGAGATTTCAGAGGTCTTTTATTTTGAAGTTCTACATCAGAATGTCCTGATTCTCCCTGAGTGACTAGGTGGGGTGTCCTGCTATCACCCTGGAGTGAGATGAGTCTTTGATACTAGAGAGTTTTTGTTTTATTCTCATCTAAACAGAGAGGGATGAAAGCTCATATATGAGATTTCAAAGGTCTTTTATTTTGAATTCTACATCAGAATGTCCTGATTCTCCCTGAGTGACTAGGTGGGGTGTCCTGCTATCACCCTGGAGTGAGATGAGTCTTTGATATTGGACAGTATTTGTTTTATTCTCATCTAAAAACAGAGATGATAGCTCATATATGAGACTTCAAAGGTCTTTTATTTTGAAACTCTACATCAGAATGTCCTGATGTTTTCGGAGTGACTAGAAGGGGTGTCCTGCAATCACCCTGGAGTGAGATGAGTCTTTGATACTGGACAGTTTTTGTTTTATTCTCATCTAAAAACAGGGATGATAGCTCATACAATAGAGATGTCAAAGGTCTTTTATTTTGAAATTCTACATCAGAATGTCCTGATTCTCCCTGAGTGACTAGGTGGGGTGTCCTGCTATCACCATGGAGTTAGATGAGTCTTTGATATTGGACTCTATTTGTTTTATTCTCATCTAAAAACAGGGATGATAGCTCATATATGAGACTTCAAAGGTTTTTTATTTTGAAACTCTACATCAGAATGTCCTGATTCTCCCTGAGTGACTAGGTGGGGTGTCCTGCTATCACCATGGAGTTAGATGAGTCTTTGATACTGGACAGTTTTTGTTTTATTCTCATCTAAAAACAGGGATGATAGCTCATGCAATAGAGATTTCAAAGGTCTTTTATTTTGAATTCTACATCAGAATGTCCTGATTCTCCCTGAGTGACTAGGTGGGGTGTCCTGCTATCACCCTGGAGTGAGATGAGTCTTTGATATTGGACAGTATTTGTTTTATTCTCATCTAAAAACAGAGATGATAGCTCATATATGAGACTTCAAAGGTCTTTTATTTTGAAACTCTACATCAGAATGTCCTGATGTTTTCGGAGTGACTAGAAGGGGTGTCCTGCAATCACCATGGAGTGAGATGAGTCTTTGATACTGGACAGTTTTTGTTTTATTCTCATCTAAAAACAGGGATGATAGCTCATACAATAGAGATGTCAAAGGTCTTTTATTTTGAAATTCTACATCAGAATGTCCTGATTCTCCCTGAGTGACTAGGTGGGGTGTCCTGCTATCACCATGGAGTTAGATGAGTCTTTGATATTGGACTCTATTTGTTTTATTCTCATCTAAAAACAGGGATGATAGCTCATATATGAGACTTCAAAGGTCTTTTATTTTGAAACTCTACATCAGAATGTCCTGATTCTCCCTGAGTGACTAGGTGGGGTGTCCTGCTATCACCCTGGAGTGAGATGAGTCTTTGATATTGGACAGTATTTGTTTTATTCTCATCTAAAAACAGGGACTATAGCTCATATATGAGACTTCAAAGGTCTTTTATTTTGAAACTCTACATCAGAATGTCCTGATTTTTTCGGAGTGACTAGAAGGGGTGTCCTGCTATCACCCTGGAGTGAGATGAGTATTTGATACTCGACAGTTTTTGTTTTATTCTCATCTAAACAGAGAGGGATGATAGCTCATATATGAGATTTCAAAGGTCTTTTATTTTGAAATACTACATCAGAATGTCCTGATTCTCCCTGAGTGACTAGGTGGGGTGTCCTGCTATCACCATGGAGTTAGATGAGTCTTTGATACTGGACAGTGTTTGTTTTATTCCCATCTAAAAACAGGGATGATAGCTCATATATGAGACTTCAAAGGTATTTTATTTTGAAACTCTACATCAGAATGTCCTGATTTTCTCTGAGTGAATAGATGGGGTGTCCTGCTTTCACCATGGAGTTAGATGAGTCTTTGATACTGGACAGTGTTTGTTTTATTCCCATCTAAAAACAGGGATGATAGCTCATATATGAGACTTCAAAGGTATTTTATTTTGAAACTCTAAATCAGAATGTCCTGATTTTTTCTGAGTGACTAGGTGGGGTGTCCTTCTATCACCCTGGAGTGAGATGAGTCTTTGATACTGGACAGTTTTTGTTTTATTCTCCTCTAAAAACAGGGATGATAGCTCATACAATAGAGATGTCAAAGGTATTTTATTTTGAAACTCTACATCAGAAAGTCCTGATTCGCCCTGAGTGACTAGGTGGGGTGTCCTGTTATCACCCTGAAGGGAAATGAGTAGTTGATACTGGACAGTTTTTGTTTTATTCTTATCTAAATACAGAGGGATGATAGCTCATATATGAGATTTCAAAGGTCTTTTATTTTGAAACTCTACATCAGAATGTCCTGATTCTCCCTGAGTGACTAGGTGGCGTGTCATGCTATCACCCTGGAGTGAGATGAGTCTTTGATACTGGACAGTTATTGTTTTATTCTCATCTAAAAACAGGGATGATAGCTCATATATGAGACTTCAAAGGTCTTTTATTTTGAAACTCTACATCAGAATGTCCTGATTCTCCCTGAGTGACTAGGTGGGGTGTCCTTCTATCACCATGGAGTTAGATGAGTCTTTGATACTGGACAGTGTTTGTTTTATTCCCATCTAAAAACAGGGATGATAGCTCATATATGAGACTTCAAACGTATTTTATTTTGAAAATCTAAATCAGAATGTCCTGATTCTCCCTGAGTGACTAGGTGTGTTGTCCTGCTATCACCCTGGAGTGAGATGAGTCTTTGATACTGGACAGTTTTTGTTTTATTCTCATCTAAACAGAGAGGGATGATAGCTCATATATGAGATGTCAAAGGTCTTTTATTTTGAAACTCTACATCAGAATGTCCTGATTTTTTCTGAGTGACTAGATAGGGTGTCCTGCTATCACCATGGAGTTAGATGAGTCTTTGATACTGGACATTTCTTTTTTTTAATTCTCATCTAAAAACAGGGATGATAGCTCATGCAATAGAGATTTCAAAGGTCTTTTATTTTGAAACTGTACATCAGAATGTCCTGATTCTCCCTGAGTAACTAGGTGGGGTGTCCTGCTATCACCCTGGAGTGAGATGAGTCTTTGATATTGGACAGTATTTATTTTATTCTCATCTAAAAACAGGGATGATAGCTCATATATGAGACTTCAAAGCACTTTTATTTTGAAACTCTACATCAGAATGTCCTGATTTTTTTGAAGTGACTAGAAGGGGTGTCCTGCTATCACCCTGGAGTGAGATGAGTATTTGATACTCGACAGTTTTTGTTTTATTCTCATCTAAACAGAGAGGGATGATAGCTCATAGATGAGATTTCAAAGGTCTTTTATTTTAAAACTCTACATCAGAATGTCCTGATTTTCCCTGAGTGAATAGATGGGGTGTCCTGCTATCACCATGGAGTTAGATGAGTCTTTGATACTGGACAGTGTTTGTTTTATTCCCATCTAAAAACAGGGATGATAGCTCATATATGAGACTTCAAAGGTATTTTATTTTGAAACTCTAAATCAGAATGTCCTGATTTTTTCTGAGTGACTAGGTGGGGTGTCCTTCTATCACCCTGGAGTGAGATGAGTCTTTGATACTGGACAGTTTTTGTTTTATTGTCATCTAAAAACAGGAATGATAGCTCATGCAATAGAGATTTCAAAGGTCTTTTATTTTGAAACTGTACATCAGAATGTCCTGATTCTCCCTGAGTGACTAGGTGGGGAGTCCTGCTATCACTCTGGAGTGAGATGAGTCTTTGATATTGGACAGTATTTGTTTTATTCCCATCTAAATACAGGGATGATAGCTCATGCAATAGAGATTTCAAAGGTATTTTATTTTGAAACTGTACATCAGAATGTCCTGATTCTCCCTGAGTGACTAGGTGGGGAGTCCTGCTATCACTCTGGAGTGAGATGAGTCTTTGATATTGGACAGTATTTGTTTTATTCTCATCTAAAAACAGGGATGATAGCTCATGCAATAGATATTTCAGAGGTCTTTTATTTTGAAGTTCTACATCAGAATGTCCTGATTCTCCCTGAGTGACTAGGTGGGGTGTCCTGCTATCACCCTGGAGTGAGATGAGTCTTTGATACTAGAGAGTTTTTGTTTTATTCTCATCTAAACAGAGAGGGATGAAAGCTCATATATGAGATTTCAAAGGTCTTTTATTTTGAATTCTACATCAGAATGTCCTGATTCTCCCTGAGTGACTAGGTGGGGTGTCCTGCTATCACCCTGGAGTGAGATGAGTCTTTGATATTGGACAGTATTTGTTTTATTCTCATCTAAAAACAGAGATGATAGCTCATATATGAGACTTCAAAGGTCTTTTATTTTGAAACTCTACATCAGAATGTCCTGATGTTTTCGGAGTGACTAGAAGGGGTGTCCTGCAATCACCCTGGAGTGAGATGAGTCTTTGATACTGGACAGTTTTTGTTTTATTCTCATCTAAAAACAGGGATGATAGCTCATACAATAGAGATGTCAAAGGTCTTTTATTTTGAAATTCTACATCAGAATGTCCTGATTCTCCCTGAGTGACTAGGTGGGGTGTCCTGCTATCACCATGGAGTTAGATGAGTCTTTGATATTGGACTCTATTTGTTTTATTCTCATCTAAAAACAGGGATGATAGCTCATATATGAGACTTCAAAGGTTTTTTATTTTGAAACTCTACATCAGAATGTCCTGATTCTCCCTGAGTGACAAGGTGGGGTGTCCTGCTATCACCATGGAGTTAGATGAGTCTTTGATACTGGACAGTTTTTGTTTTATTCTCATCTAAAAACAGGGATGATAGCTCATGCAATAGAGATTTCAAAGGTCTTTTATTTTGAATTCTACATCAGAATGTCCTGATTCTCCCTGAGTGACTAGGTGGGGTGTCCTGCTATCACCCTGGAGTGAGATGAGTCTTTGATATTGGACAGTATTTGTTTTATTCTCATCTAAAAACAGAGATGATAGCTCATATATGAGACTTCAAAGGTCTTTTATTTTGAAACTCTACATCAGAATGTCCTGATGTTTTCGGAGTGACTAGAAGGGGTGTCCTGCAATCACCCTGGAGTGAGATGAGTCTTTGATACTGGACAGTTTTTGTTTTATTCTCATCTAAAAACAGGGATGATAGCTCATACAATAGAGATGTCAAAGGTCTTTTATTTTGAAATTCTACATCAGAATGTCCTGATTCTCCCTGAGTGACTAGGTGGGGTGTCCTGCTATCACCATGGAGTTAGATGAGTCTTTGATATTGGACTCTATTTGTTGTATTCTCATCTAAAAACAGGGATGATAGCTCATATATGAGACTTCAAAGGTCTTTTATTTTGAAACTCTACATCAGAATGTCCTGATTCTCCCTGAGTGACTAGGTGGGGTGTCCTGCTATCACCCTGGAGTGAGATGAGTCTTTGATATTGGACAGTATTTGTTTTATTCTCATCTAAAAACAGGGACTATAGCTCATATATGAGACTTCAAAGGTCTTTTATTTTGAAACTCTACATCAGAATGTCCTGATTTTTTCGGAGTGACTAGAAGGGGTGTCCTGCTATCACCCTGGAGTGAGATGAGTATTTGATACTCGACAGTTTTTGTTTTATTCTCATCTAAACAGAGAGGGATGATAGCTCATATATGAGATTTCAAAGGTCTTTTATTTTGAAACACTACATCAGAATGTCCTGATTCTCCCTGAGTGACTAGGTGGGGTGTCCTGCTATCACCATGGAGTTAGATGAGTCTTTGATACTGGACAGTGTTTGTTTTATTCCCATCTAAAAACAGGGATGATAGCTCATATATGAGACTTCAAAGGTATTTTATTTTGAAACTCTACATCAGAATGTCCTGATTTTCTCTGAGTGAATAGATGGGGTGTCCTGCTTTCACCATGGAGTTAGATGAGTCTTTGATACTGGACAGTGTTTGTTTTATTCCCATCTAAAAACAGGGATGATAGCTCATATATGAGACTTCAAAGGTATTTTATTTTGAAACTCTAAATCAGAATGTCCTGATTTTTTCTGAGTGACTAGGTGGGGTGTCCTTCTATCACCCTGGAGTGAGATGAGTCTTTGATACTGGACAGTTTTTGTTTTATTCTCATCTAAAACAGGGATGATAGCTCATACAATAGAGATTTCAAAGGTCTTTTATTTTGAAACACTACATCAGAATGTCCTGATGTTTTCTGAGTTCTCTAGGTGGGGTGTCCTGCTATCACCCTGGAGTGAGATGCGTCTTTGATACTGGACAGTTTTTGTTTTATTCTCATCTAAAAACAGGAATGATAGCTGATGCAATAGAGATTTCAAAGGTCTTTTATTTTGAAACTGTACATCAGAATGTCCTGATTCTCCCTGAGTGACTAGGTGGGGTGTCCTGCTATCAGCCTGGAGTGAGATGAGTCTTTGATATTGGACAGTATTTGTTTTATTCTCATCTAAAAATAGGGATGATAGCTCATATATACAACTTCAAAGGTATTTTATTTTGAAACTGTACATCAGAATGTCCTAACTTTTTTCTGAGTGACTAGGTGGGGTGTCCTGCTATCACCCTGGAGTGAGATGAGTCTTTGATACTGGAGAGTTTTTGTTTTATTCTCATCTAAACAGAGAGGGATGATAGCTCATATATGAGACTTCAAAGGTCTTTTATTTTGAAACTCTACATCAGAATGTCCTGATTCTCCCTGAGTGACTAGGTGGGGTGTCCTGCTATCACCGTATAGTGAGATGAGTCTTTGATACTGGACAGTGTTCGTTTTATTCTCATCTAAAAACAGGGATGATAGCTCATACAATAGAGATGTCAAAGGTATTTTATTTTGAAACTCTACATCAGAATGTCCTGATTCTGCCTGAGTGACTAGGTGGGGTGTCCTGCTATCACCATGGAGTTAGATGAGTCTTTGATATTGGACTCTATTTGTTTTATTCTCATCTAAAAACAGGGATGATAGCTCATATATGAGACTTCAAAGGTCTTTTATTTTGAAACTCTACATCAGAATGTCCTGATTTTTTCTGAGTGACTAGATGGGGTGTCCTGCTATCACCATGGAGTTAGATGAGTCTTTGATACTGGACATTTTTTTTTTTAAATTCTCATCTAAAAACAGGGATGATAGTTCATGCAATAGAGATTTCAAAGGTCTTTTATTTTGAAACTGTACATCAGAATGTCCTGATTCTCCCTGAGTGACTAGGTGGGGTGTCCTGCTATCACCCTGGAGTGAGATGAGTCTTTGATACTGGAGAGTTTTTGTTTTATTCTCATCTAAAAACAGGGATGATAGCTCATACAATAGAGATGTCAAAGGTCTTTTATTTTGAAACTGTACATCAGAATGTCCTGATTCTCCCTGAGTGACTAGGTGGGGTGTCATGCTATCACCCTGGAGTGAGATGAGTCTTTGATACTGGACAGTTATTGTTTTATTCTCATCTAAAAACAGGGATGATAGCTAATATATGAGACTTCAAAGGTATTTTATTTTGAAACTCTACATCAGAATGTCCTGATTTTTTCTGAGTGACTAGATGTGATGTCCTGCTATCACCCTGGAGTAAGATGAGTCTTTGATACTGGACAGTTTTTGTTTTATTCTCATCTAAACAGCGAGGGATGATAGCTCATATATGAGATTTCAAAGGTCTTTTATTTTGAAACTCTACATCAGAATGTCCTTTTTTTTCTGAGTGACTAGATGGGGTGTCCTGCTTTCACCCTGGAGTTAGATGAGTCTTTGATATTGGACTCTATTTGTTTTATTCTCATCTAAAAACAGGGATGATAGCTCATATATGAGACTTCAAAGGTCTTTTATTTTGAAACTCTACATCAGAATGTCCTGATTTTTTCGGAGTGACTAGAAGGTGTGTCCTGCTATCACCCTGGAGTGAGATGCGTCTTTGATACTGGACAGTTTTTGTTTTATTCTCATCTAAATACAGGAATGATAGCTCATGCAATAGAGATTTCAAAGGTCTTTTATTTTGAAACTGTACATCAGAATGTCCTGATTCTCCCTGAGTGACTAGGTGGGGAGTCCTGCTATCACTCTGGAGTGAGATGAGTCTTTGATATTGGACAGTATTTGTTTTATTCTCATCTAAAAACAGGGATGATAGCTCATGCAATAGAGATTTCAAAGGTCTTTTATTTTGAAACTGTACATCAGAATGTCCTGATTCTCCCTGAGTGACTAGGTGGGGAGTCCTGCTATCACTCTGGAGTGAGATGAGTCTTTGATATTGGACAGTATTTGTTTTATTCTCATCTAAAAACAGGGATGATAGCTCATGCAATAGAGATTTCAAAGGTCTTTTATTTTGAAACTGTACATCAGAATGTCCTGATTCTCCCTGAGTGACTAGGTGGGGTGTCCTGCTATCACCCTGGAGTGAGATGAGTCTTTGATACTGGACAGTTTTTGTTTTATTCTCATCTAAACAGAGAGGGATGATAGCTCATATATGAGATTTCAAAGGTCTTTTATTTTGAAACTCTAATCAGAATGTCCTGATTTTTTCTGAGTGACTAGATGGGTTGTCCTGCTATCACCATGGAGTTAGATGAGTCTTTGATACTGGACAGTTTTTGTTTTATTCTCATCTAAAAACAGGGATGATAGCTCATGCAATAGAGATTTCAAAGGTCTTTTATTTTGAATTCTACATCAGAATGTCCTGATTCTCCCTGAGTGACTAGTTGGGGTGTCCTGCTATCACCCTGGAGTGAGATGAGTCTTTGATATTGGACACTATTTGTTTTATTCTCATCTAAAAACAGGGATGATAGCTCATATATGAGACTTCAAAGGTCTTTTATTTTGAAACTCTACATCAGAATGTCCTGATGTTTTCGGAGTGACTAGAAGGGGTGTCCTGCTATCACCCTGCAGTGAGATGAGTCTTTGATACTGGACAGTTTTTGTTTTATTCTCCTCTAAAAACAGGGATGATAGCTCATATATGAGATTTCAAAGGTCTTTTATTTTGAAACTCTACATCAGAATGTCCTGATTCTCCCTGAGTGACTAGGTGGCGTGTCATGCTATCACCCTGGAGTGAGATGAGTCTTTGATACTGGACAGTTATTGTTTTATTCTCATCTAAAAACAGGGATGATAGCTCATATATGAGACTTCAAAGGTCTTTTATTTTGAAACTCTACATCAGAATGTCCTGATTCTCCCTGAGTGACTAGGTGGGGTGTCCTGCTATCACCATGGAGTTAGATGAGTCTTTGATACTGGACAGTGTTTGTTTTATTCCCATCTAAAAACAGGGATGATAGCTCATATATGAGACTTCAAACGTATTTTATTTTGAAAATCTAAATCAGAATGTCCTGATTCTCCCTGAGTGACTAGGTGGGTTGTCCTGCTATCACCCTGGAGTGAGATGAGTCTTTGATACTGGACAGTTTTTGTTTTATTCTCATCTAAACAGAGAGGGATGATAGCTCATATATGAGATGTCAAAGGTCTTTTATTTTGAAACTCTACATCAGAATGTCCTGATTTTTTCTGAGTGACTAGATGGGGTGTCCTGCTATCACCATGGAGTTAGATGAGTCTTTGATACTGGACATTTTTTTTTTTAATTCTCATCTAAAAACAGCGATGATAGCTCATGCAATAGAGATTTCAAAGGTCTTTTATTTTGAAACCGTACATCAGAATGTCCTGATTCTCCCTGAGTGACTAGGTGGGGTGTCCTGATATCACCCTGGAGTTAGATGAGTCTTTGATATTGGACTCTATTTGTTTTATTCTCATCTAAATACAGGGATGATAGCTCATATATGAGACTTCAAAGGTCTTTTATTTTGAAACTCTACATCAGAATGTCCTGATTCTCCCTGAGTGACTAGGTGGGGTGTCCTGCTATCACCCTGGAGTAGGATGAGTCTTTGATATTGGACAGTATTTATTTTATTCTCATCTAAAAACAGGGATGATAGCTCATATATGAGACTTCAAAGGTCTTTTATTTTGAAACTCTACATCAGAATGTCCTGATTTTTCCGGAGTGACTAGAAGGGGTGTCCTGCTATCACCCTGGAGTGAGATGAGTATTTGATACTCGACAGTTTTTGTTTTATTCTCATCTAAACAGAGAGGGATGATAGCTCATATATGAGATTTCAAAGGTCTTTTATTTTGAAACTCTACATCAGAATGTCCTGATTTTCCCTGAGTGAATAGATGGGGTGTCCTGCTATCACCATGGAGTTAGATGAGTCTTTGATACTGGACAGTGTTTGTTTTATTCCCATCTAAAAACAGGGATGATAGCTCATATATGAGACTTCAAAGGTATTTTATTTTGAAACTCTAAATCAGAATTTCCTGATTTTTTCTGAGTGACTAGGTGGGGTGTCCTTCTATCACCCTGGAGTGAGATGAGTCTTTGATACTGGACAGTTTTTGTTTTATTCTCATCTAAAACAGGGATGATAGCTCATACAATAGAGATTTCAAAGGTCTTTTATTTTGAAACACTACATCAGAATGTCCTGATGTTTTCTGAGTTCTCTAGGTGGGGTGTCCTGCTATCACCCTGGAGTGAGATGCGTCTTTGATACTGGACAGTTTTTGTTTTATTCTCATCTAAAAACAGGAATGATAGCTCATGCAATAGAGATTTCAAAGGTCTTTTATTTTGAAACTGTACATCAGAATGTCCTGATTCTCCCTGAGTGACTAGGTGGGGAGTCCTGCTATCACTCTGGAGTGAGATGAGTCTTTGATATTGGACAGTATTTGTTTTATTCTCATCTAAATAGTGGGGTGATAGCTCATGCAATAGAGATTTCAAAGGTCTTTTATTTTGAAACTGTACATCAGAATGTCCTGATTCTCCCTGAGTGACTAGGTGGGGAGTCCTGCTATCACTCTGGAGTGAGATGAGTCTTTGATATTGGACAGTATTTGTTTTATTCTCATCTAAAAACAGGGATGATAGCTCATGCAATAGAGATTTCAGAGGTCTTTTATTTTGAAGTTCTATATCAGAATGTCCTGATTCTCCCTGAGTGACTAGGTGGGGAGTCCTGCTATCACTCTGGAGTGAGATGAGTCTTTGATATTGGACAGTGTTTGTTTTATTCTAATCTAAAAATAGGGATGATAGCTCATATATAAAACTTCAAAGGTCTTTTATTTTGAAACTCTACATCAGAATGTCCTAACTTTTTTCTGAGTGACTAGGTGGGGTGTCCTGCTATCACCCTGTAGTGAGATGAGTCTTTGATACTGGACAGTGTTTGTTTTATTCCCATCTAAAAACAGCGATGATAGATCATATATGAGACTTCAAAGGTATTTTATTTTGAAACTCTAAATCAGAATGTCCTGATTCTCCCTGAGTGACTAGGTGGGGTGTCCTGCTATCACCCTGGAGTGAGATGAGTCTTTGATATTGGACAGTATTTGTTTTGTTCTCATCTAAAAACAGGGATGATAGCTCATGCAATAGAGATTTCAAAGGTCTTTTATTTTGAATTCTACATCAGAATGTCCTGATTCTCCCTGAGTGACTAGTTGGGGTGTCCTGCTATCACCCTGGAGTGAGATGAGTCTTTGATATTGGACAGTATTTGTTTTATTCTCATCTAAAAACAGGGATGATAGCTCATATATGAGACTTCAAAGGTCTTTTATTTTGAAACTCTAAATCAGAATGTCCTGATGTTTTCGGAGTGACTAGAAGGGGTGTCCTGCAATCACCCTGGAGTGAGATAAGTATTTGATACTGGACAGTTTTTGTTTTATTCTCATCTAAAAACAGGGATGATAGCTCATACAATAGAGATGTCAAAGGTCTTTTATTTTGAAACTCTACATCAGAATGTCCTGATTCTCCCTGAGTGACTAGGTGGGGTGTCCTGCTATCACCATGGAGTTAGATGAGTCTTTGATACTGGACAGTTTTTGTTTTATTCCCATCTAAAAACAGGGATGATAGCTCATATATGAGACTTCAAACGTATTTTATTTTGAAAATCTAAATCAGAATGTCCTGATTCTCCCTGAGTGACTAGGTGGGTTGTCCTGCTATCACCCTGGAGTGAGATGAGTATTTGATACTGGACAGATTTTGTTTTATTCTCATATAAACAGAGAGGGATGATAGCTCATGCAATAGAGATTTCAAAGGTCTTTTATTTTGAAACTGTACATCAGAATGTCCTGATTCTCCCTGAGTGACTAGGTGGGGTGTCCTGCTATCACCCTGGAGTGAGATGAGTCTTTGATACTGGACAGTTTTTGTTTTATTCTCATCTAAACAGAGAGGGATGATAGCTCATATATGAGATTTCAAAGGTCTTTTATTTTGAAACTCTAATCAGAATGTCCTGATTTTTTCTGAGTGACTAGATGGGTTGTCCTGCTATCACCATGGAGTTAGATGAGTCTTTGATACTGGACAGTTTTTGTTTTATTCTCATCTAAAAACAGGGATGATAGCTCATGCAATAGAGATTTCAAAGGTCTTTTATTTTGAATTC
Source organism: Notothenia rossii (assembly GCF_949606895.1). Lineage (NCBI taxonomy): Eukaryota > Metazoa > Chordata > Actinopteri > Perciformes > Nototheniidae > Notothenia > Notothenia rossii. Next base: position 45,537,261 of record NC_136902.1, read on the forward strand.
TACATCAGAATGTCCTGATTCTCCCTGAGTGACTAGTTGGGGTGTCCTGCTATCACCCTGGAGTGAGATGAGTCTTTGATATTGGACACTATTTGTTTTATTCTCATCTAAAAACAGGGATGATAGCTCATATATGAGACTTCAAAGGTCTTTTATTTTGAAACTCTACATCAGAATGTCCTGATGTTTTCGGAGTGACTAGAAGGGGTGTCCTGCTATCACCCTGCAGTGAGATGAGTCTTTGATATTGGACAGTATTTGTTTTATTCTCATCTAAAAACAGGGATGATAGCTCATGCAATAGAGATTTCAAAGGTCTTTTATTTTGAAATTCTACATCAGAATGTCCTGATCTTTTCGGAGTGACTAGAAGGGGTGTCCTGCTATCACCCTGGATTGAGATGAGTCTTTGATACTGGATAGTTTTTGTTTTATTCTCATCTAAAAACAGGGATGATAGCTCATACAATAGAGATGTCAAAGGTCTTTTATTTTGAAACTGTACATCAGACTGTCCTGATTCTCCCTGAGTGACTAGGTGGGGTGTCATGCTATCACCCTGGAGTGAGATGAGTCTTTAATACTGGACAGTTATTGTTTTATTCTCATCTAAAAACAGGGATGATGGCTCATATATGAGACTTCAAAGGTATTTTATTTTGAAAATCTAAATCAGAATGTCCTGATTTTTTCTGAGTGACTAGATGGGGTGTCCTGCTATCACCCTGGAGTGAGATGAGTCTTTGATACTGGACAGTTTTTGTTTTATTCTCATCTAAACAGAGAGGGATGATAGCTCATAAATGAGATTTCAAAGTTCTTTTATTTTGAAACTCTACATCAGAATGTCCTGATTTTTTCTGAGTGACTAGATGGGGTGTCCTGCTATCACCATGTAGTTAGATGAGTCTTTGATACTGGACAGTTTTTGTTTTATTCTCATCTAAACAGAGAGGGATGATAGCTCATATATGAGATGTCAAAGGTCTTTTATTTTGAAACTCTACATCAGAATGTCCTGATTTTTTCTGAGTGACTAGATGGGGTGTCCTGCTATCACCATGGAGTTAGATGAGTCTTTGATACTGGACATTTTTTTTTTAAATTCTCATCTAAAAACAGGGATGATAGCTCATGCAATAGAGATTTCAAAGGTCTTTTATTTTGAAAGCGTACATCAGAATGTCCTGATTCTCCCTGAGTGACTAGGTGGGGTGTCCTGCTATCACCCTGGAGTGAGATGAGTCTTTGATACTGGAGAGTTTTTGTTTTATTCTCATCTAAACAGAGAGGGATGATAGCTCATATATGAGATTTCAAAGGTCTTTTATTTTGAAACTCTAATCAGAATGTCCTGATTTTTTCTGAGTGACTAGATGGGGTGTCCTGCTATCACCATGGAGTTAGATGAGTCTTTGATACTGAACAGTTTTTGTTTTATTCTCATCTAAAAACAGGGATGATAGCTCATGCAATAGAGATTTCAAAGGTCTTTTATTTTGAATTCTACATCAGAATGTCCTGATTCTCCCTGAGTGACTAGGTGGGGTGTCCTGCTATAACCCTGGAGTGAGATGAGTCTTTGATATTGGACAGTATTTGTTTTATTCTCATCTAAAAACAGGGATGATAGCTCATATATGAGACTTCAAAGGTATTTTATTTTGAAACTCTACATCAGAATGTCCTGATGTTTTCGGAGTGACTAGAAGGGGTGTCCTGCTATCACCATGGAGTGAGATGATTCTTTGATACTGGACAGTTTTTGTTTTATTCTCCTCTAAAAACAGGGATGATAGCTAATACAATAGAGATGTCAAAGGTCTTTTATTTTGTAAACTCTACATCAGAAAATCCTGATTCGCCCTGAGTGACTAGGTGGGGTGTCCTGTTATCACCCTGAAGGGAAATGAGTATTTGATACTGGACAGTTTTTGTTTTATTCTTATCTAAATACAGAGGGATGATAGCTCATATATGAGATTTCAAAGGTCTTTTATTTTGAAACTCTACATCAGAATGTCCTGATTCTCCCTGAGTGACTAGGTGGGGTGTTATGCTATCACCCTGGAGTGAGATGAGTCTTTGATACTGGACAGTTATTGTTTTATTCTCATCTAAAAACAGGGATGATAGCTCATATATGAGACTTCAAAGGTCTTTTATTTTGAAACTCTACATCAGAATGTCTTGATTCTCCCTGAGTGACTAGGTGGGGTGTCCTGCTATCACCATGGAGTTAGATGAGTCTTTGATACTGGACAGTGTTTGTTTTATTCCCATCTAAATACAGGGATGATAGCTCATATATGAGACTTCAAAGGTCTTTTATTTTAAAAATCTAAATCAGAATGTCCTGATTCTCACTGAGTGACTAGGTGGGTTGTCCTGCTATCACCCTGGAGTGAGATGAGTCTTTGATACTGGACAGTTTTTGTTTTATTCTCATCTAAACAGAGAGGGATGATAGCTCATATATGAGATTTCAAAGGTCTTTTATTTTGAAACTCTACATCAGAATGTCCTGATTTTTTCTGAGTGACTAGATGGGGTGTCCTGCTATCACCATGAAGTTAGATGAGTCTTTGATACTGGACATCTTTTTTTTTTTATTCTCATCTAAAAACAGGGATGATAGCTCATGCAATAGAGATTTCAAAGGTATTTTATTTTGAAACTGTACATCAGAATGTCCTGATTCTCCCTGAGTGACTAGGTGGGGTGTCCTGCTATCACCCTGGAGTTAGATGAGTCTTTGATATTGGACTCTATTTGTTTTATTATCATCTAAAAACAGGGATGATAGCTCATATATGAGATTTCAAAGGTCTTTTATTTTGAAACTCTACATCAGAATGTCCTGATTCTCCCTGAGTGACTAGGTGGGGTGTCCTGCTATCACCCTTGAGTGAGATGAGTCTTTGATATTGGACAGTATTTGTTTTATTCTCATCTAAAAACAGGGATGATATCTCATATATGAGACTTCAAAGGTCTTTTATTTTGAAACTCTAAATCAGAATGTCCTGATTTTTTCGGAGTGACTAGAAGGGGTGTCCTGCTATCACCCTGGAGTGAGATGAGTATTTGATACTCGACCGTTTTTGTTTTATTCTCATCTAAACAGAGAGGGATGATAGCTCATATATGAGATTTCAAAGGTCTTTTATTTTGAAACTGTACATCAGAATGTCCTGATTTTCCCTGAGTGAATAGATGGGGTGTCCTGCTATCACCATGGAGTTAGATGAGTCTTTGATACTGGACAGTGTTTGTTTTATTCCCATCTAAAAACAGGGATGATAGCTCATATATGAGACTTCAAAGGTATTTTATTTTGAAACTCTAAATCAGAATTTCCTGATTTTTTCTGAGTGACTAGGTGGGGTGTCCTTCTATCACCCTGGAGTGAGATGAGTCTTTGATACTGGACAGTTTTTGTTTTAATCTCATCTAAAACAGGGATGATAGCTCATACAATAGAGATTTCAAAGGTCTTTTATTTTGAAACACTACATCAGAATGTCCTGATGTTTTCTGAGTTCTCTAGGTGGGGTGTCCTGCTATCACCCTGGAGTTAGATGAGTCTTTGATATTGGACTCTATTTGTTTTATTCTCATCTAAAAACAGGGATGATAGCTCATATATGAGACTTCAAAGGTCTTTTATTTTGAAACTCTACATCAGAATGTCCTGATTCTCCCTGAGTGACTAGGTGGGGTGTCCTGCTATCACCCTGGAGTGAGATGAGTCTTTGATACTGGACAGTTTTTGTTTTATTCTCATCTAAAAACAGGGATGATAGCTCATACAATAGAGATGTCAAGGGTCTTTTATTTTGAAACTCTACATCAGAATGTCCTGATTTTTTCTGAGTGACTAGATGGGGTGTCCTGCTATCACCATGGATTTAGATGAGTCTTTGATACTGGACTTTTTTTTTTTTAATTCTCATCTAAAAACAGGGATGATAGCTCATGCAATAGAGATTTCAAAGGTCTTTTATTTTGAAACCGTACATCAGAATGTCCTGATTCTCCCTGAGTGACTAGGTGGGGAGTCCTGCTATCACTCTGGAGTGAGATGAGTCTTTGATATTGGACAGTATTTGTTTTATTCTCATCTAAATAGTGGGGTGATAGCTCATGCAATAGAGATTTCAAAGGTCTTTTATTTTGAAACTGTACATCAGAATGTCCTGATTCTCCCTGAGTGACTAGGTGGGGAGTCCTGCTATCACTCTGGAGTGAGATGAGTCTTTGATATTGGACAGTATTTGTTTTATTCTCATCTAAAAACAGGGATGATAGCTCATGCAATAGAGATTTCAAAGGTCTTTTATTTTGAAACTGTACATCAGAATGTCCTGATTCTCCCTGAGTGACTAGGTGGGGTGTCCTGCTATCACCCTGGAGTGAGATGAGTCTTTGATACTGGAGAGTTTTTGTTTTATTCTCATCTAAACAGAGAGGGATGATAGCTCATATATGAGATTTCAAAGGTCTTTTATTTTGAAACTCTAATCACAAAGTCCTGATTTTTTCTGAGTGACTAGATGGGGTGTCCTGCTATCACCATGGAGTTAGATGAGTCTTTGATACTGGACAGTTTTTGTTTTATTCTCATCTAAAAACAGGGATGATAGCTCATGCAATAGAGATTTCAAAGGTCTTTTATTTTGAATTCTACATCAGAATGTCCTGATTCTCCCTGAGTGACTAGGTGGGGTGTCCTGCTATCACCCTGGAGTGAGATGAGTCTTTGATATTGGACAGTATTTGTTTTATTCTGATCTAAATACAGGGATGATAGCTCATATATGAGACTTCAAAGGTTTTTTATTTTGAAACTCTACATCAGAATGTCCTGATGTTTTCGGAGTGACTAGAAGGGGTGTCCTGCTATCACCCTGGAGTGAGATGAGTCTTTGATACTGGACAGTTTTTGTTTTATTCTCCTCTAAAAACAGGGATGATAGCTCATACAATAGAGATGTCAAAGGTCTTTTATTTTGAAACTCTACATCAGAAAATCCTGATTCGCCCTGAGTGACTAGGTGGGGTGTCCTGTTATCACCCTGAAGGGAAATGAGTATTTGATACTGGACAGTTTTTGTTTTATTCTTATCTAAATACAGAGGGATGATAGCTCATATATGAGATTTCAAAGGTCTTTTATTTTGAAACTCTACATCAGAATGTCCTGATTCTCCCTGAGTGACTAGGTGGGGTGTCCTGCTATCACCGTGGAGTTAGATGAGTCTTTGATACTGGACAGTGTTTGTTTTATTCCCATCTAAAAACAGGGATGATAGCTCATATATGAGACTTCAAACGTATTTTATTTGGAAAATCTAAATCAGAATGTCCTGATTCTCCCTGAGTGACTAGGTGGGTTGTCCTGCTATCACCCTGGAGTGAGATGAGTCTTTGATACTGGACAGTTTTTGTTTTATTCTCATCTAAACAGAGAGGGATGATAGCTCATGCAATAGAGATTTCAAAGGTCTTTTATTTTGAAACTGTACATCAGAATGTCCTGATTCTCCCTGAGTGACTAGGTGGGGTGTCCTGCTATCACCCTGGAGTTAGATGAGTCTTTGATATTGGACTCTATTTGTTTTATTATCATCTAAAAACAGGGATGATAGCTCATATATGAGACTTCAAAGGTCTTTTATTTTGAAACTGTACATCAGAATGTCCTGATTCTCCCTGAGTGACTAGGTGGGGTGTCCTGCTATCACCCTGGATTGAGATGAGTCTTTGATACTGGACAGTTTTTGTTTTATTCTCATCTCATGGGGCGACTGTAGCTGCGAGGGAGTGCGGTCGTCTTTCAACCAGAAGGTTGTGGGTTCGATCCCAGCCCATGCAGTCAACATGTCGATGTATCCTTGGGCAAGATACTTAACCCTGAGTTGCTCCCGATGGCATGGCCAACGGTGTGTGAATGTGTATGAATGTTAGGTCCTATAGAGTAAGGTACACTGCTCTGTATGAATGGGTGTGAATGGGTGAATGACATGTAGTATGTAAAGCGCTTTGAGGGGTCTTAAAGACTGGATAAAGCGCTATATAAGTACAGTCCATTTACCATTTAACATATCTAAACAGAGAGGGATGATAGCTCATATATGAGATTTCAAAGGTCTTTTATTTTGAAACTCTACATCAGAATGTTCTGATTTTTTCTGAGTGACTAGATGGGGTGTCCTGCTATCACCATGGAGTGAGATGCGTATTTGATACTCGACAGTTTTTGTTTTATTCTCATCTAAACAGAGAGGGATGGTAGCTCATATATGAGATTTCAAAGGTCTTTTATTTTGAAACTCTACATCAGAATGTCCTGATTCTCCCTGAGTGACTAGGTGGGGTGTCCTGCTATCACCCTGGAGTGAGATGAGTCTTTGATACTGGACATCTTTTTTTTTTATTCTCATCTAAAAACAGGGATGATAGCTCATACAATAGAGATGTCAAAGGTCTTTTATTTTGTAAACTCTACATCAGAATGTCCTGATTCTCCCTGAGTGACTAGGTGGGGTGTCCTGCTATCACCCTGGAGTTAGATGAGTCTTTGATATTGGACTCTATTTGTTTTATTATCATCTAAAAACAGGGATGATAGCTCATATATGAGATTTCAAAGGTCTTTTATTTTGAAACTGTACATCAGAATGTCCTGATTCTCCCTGAGTGACTAGGTGGGGTGTCCTGCTATCAGCCTGGAGTGAGATGAGTCTTTGATATTGGACAGTGTTTGTTTTATTCTAATCTAAAAATAGGGATGATAGCTCATATATAAAACTTCAAAGGTCTTTTATTTTGAAACTCTACATCAGAATGTCCTAACTTTTTTCTGAGTGACTAGGTGGGGTGTCCTGCTATCACCCTGTAGTGAGATGAGTCTTTGATACTGGACAGTGTTTGTTTTATTCCCATCTAAAAACAGGGATGATAGATCATATATGAGACTTCAAAGGTATTTTATTTTGAAACTCTAAATCAGAATGTCCTGATTCTCCCTGAGTGACTAGGTGGGGTGTCCTGCTATCACCCTGGAGTGAGATGAGTCTTTGATATTGGACAGTATTTGTTTTGTTCTCATCTAAAAACAGGGATGATAGCTCATGCAATAGAGATTTCAAAGGTCTTTTATTTTGAATTCTACATCAGAATGTCCTGATTCTCCCTGAGTGACTAGGTGGGGTGTCCTGCTATCACCCTGGAGTTAGATGAGTCTTTGATATTGGACTCTATTTGTTTTATTATCATCTAAAAACAGGGATGATAGCTCATATATGAGACTTCAAAGGTCTTTTATTTTGAAACTCTACATCAGAATGTCCTGATTCTCCCTGAGTGACTAGGTGGGGTGTCCTGCTATCACCCTGGAGTGAGATGAGTCTTTGATATTGGACAGTATTTGTTTTATTCTCATCTAAAAACAGGGATGATAGCTCATATATGAGATTTCAAAGGTCTTTTATTTTGAAACTCTACATCAGAAGGTCCTGATTTTTTCGGAGTGACTAGAAGGGGTGTCCTGCTATCACCCTGGAGTGAGATGAGTATTTGATACTCGACAGTTTTTGTTTTATTCTCATCTAAACAGAGAGGGATGATAGCTCATATATGAGATTTCAAAGGTCTTTTATTTTGAAACTGTACATCAGAATGTCCTGATTCTCCCTGAGTGACTAGGTGGGGTGTCCTGCTATCAGCCTGGAGTGAGATGAGTCTTTGATACTGGACAGTGTTTGTTTTATTCCCATCTAAAAACAGGGATGATAGATCATATATGAGACTTCAAAGGTATTTTATTTTGAAACTCTAAATCAGAATGTCCTGATGTTTTCTGAGTTCTCTAGGTGGGGAGTCCTGCTATCACTCTGGAGTGAGATGAGTCTTTGATATTGGACAGTATTTGTTTTATTCTCATCTAAAAACAGGGATGATAGCTCATGCAATAGAGATTTCAAAGGTCTTTTATTTTGAAATTCTACATCAGAATGTCCTGATCTTTTCGGAGTGACTAGAAGGGGTGTCCTGCTATCACCCTGGATTGAGATGAGTCTTTGATACTGGATAGTTTTTGTTTTATTCTCATCTAAAAACAGGGATGATAGCTCATACAATAGAGATGTCAAAGGTCTTTTATTTTGAAACTGTACATCAGACTGTCCTGATTCTCCCTGAGTGACTAGGTGGGGTGTCATGCAATCACCCTGGAGTGAGATGAGTCTTTAATACTGGACAGTTATTGTTTTATTCTCATCTAAAAACAGGGATGATAGCTCATATATGAGACTTCAAAGGTATTTTATTTTGAAAATCTAAATCAGAATGTCCTGATTTTTTCTGAGTGACTAGATGGGGTGTCCTGCTATCACCCTGGAGTGAGATGAGTCTTTGATACTGGACAGTTTTTGTTTTATTCTCATCTAAACAGAGAGGGATGATAGCTCATAAATGAGATTTCAAAGGTCTTTTATTTTGAAACTCTACATCAGAATGTCCTGATTTTTTCTGAGTGACTAGATGGGGTGTCCTGCTATCACCATGTAGTGAGATGAGTCTTTGATACTGGACAGTTTTTGTTTTATTCTCATCTAAACAGAGAGGGATGATAGCTCATATATGAGATGTCAAAGGTCTTTTATTTTGAAACTCTACATCAGAATGTCCTGATTTTTTCGGAGTGACTAGAAGGGGTGTCCTGCTATCACCCTGGAGTGAGATGAGTATTTGATACTGGACAGTTTTTGTTTTATTCTCATCTAAAACAGGGATGATAGCTCATACAATAGAGATTTCAAAGGTCTTTTATTTTGAAACACTACATCAGAATGTCCTGATGTTTTCTGAGTTCTCTAGGTGGGGTGTCCTGCTATCACCCTGGAGTGAGATGCGTCTTTGATACTGGACAGTTTTTGTTTTATTCTCATCTAAAAACAGGAATGATAGCTCATGCAATAGAGATTTCAAAGGTCTTTTATTTTGAAACTGTACATCAGAATGTCCTGATTCTCCCTGAGTGACTAGGTGGGGAGTCCTGCTATCACTCTGGAGTCAGATGAGTCTTTGATATTGGACAGTATTTGTTTTATTCTCATCTAAATACAGGGATGATAGCTCATGCAATAGAGATTTCAAAGGTCTTTTATTTTTGAAACTGTACATCAGAATGTCCTGATTCTCCCTGAGTGACTAGGTGGGGAGTCCTGCTATCACTCTGGAGGGAGATGAGTCTTTGATATTGGACATTATTTGTTTTATTCTCATCTAAAAACAGGGATGATAGCTCATGCAATAGAGATTTCAAAGGTATTTTATTTTGAAACTGTACATCAGAATGTCCTGATTCTCCCTGAGTGACTAGGTGGGGAGTCCTGCTATCACTCTGGAGTGAGATGAGTCTTTGATATTGGACAGTATTTGTTTTATTCTCATCTAAAAACAGGGATGATAGCTCATGCAATAGAGATTTCAGAGGTCTTTTATTTTGAAATTCTACATCAGAATGTCCTGATTATCCCTGAGTGACTAGGTGGGGTGTCCTGCTATCAACCTGGAGTGAGATGAGTCTTTGATATTGGACAGTATTTGTTTTATTCTCATCTAAAAACAGGGATGATAGCTCATATATGAGACTTCAAAGGTCTTTTATTTTGAAACTCTACATCAGAATGTCCTGATGTTTTCGGAGTGACTAGAAGGGGTGTCCTGCTATCACCCTGGAGTGAGATGAGTCTTTGATACTGGACAGTTTTTGTTTTATTCTCCTCTAAAAACAGGGATGATAGCTCATACAATAGAGATGTCAAAGGTCTTTTATTTTGAAACTCTACATCAGAAAATCCTGATTCGCCCTGAGTGACTAGGTGGGGTGTCCTGTTATCACCCTGAAGGGAAATGAGTATTTGATACTGGACAGTTTTTGTTTTATTCTTATCTAAATACAGAGGGATGATAGCTCATATATGAGAATTCAAAGGTCTTTTATTTTGAAACTCTACATCAGAATGTCCTGATTCTCCCTGAGTGACTACGTGGGGTGTCCTGCTATCACCCTGGAGTGAGATGAGTCTTTGATATTGGACAGTATTTGTTTTATTCTCATCTAAAAACAGGGATGATAGCTCATATATGAGACTTCAAAGGTCCTTTATTTTGAAACTCTACATCAGAATGTCCTGATTTTTTCGGAGTGACTAGAAGGGGTGTCCTGCAATCACCCTGGAGTGAGATAAGTCTTTGATACTGGACAGTTTTTGTTTTATTCTCATCTAAAAACAGGGATGATAGCTCATACAATAGAGATGTCAAAGGTCTTTTATTTTGAAACTCTACATCAGAATGTCCTGATTCTCGCTGAGTGACTAGGTGGGGTGTCCTGCTATCACCATGGAGTTAGATGAGTCTTTGATACTGGATAGTTTTTGTTTTATTCCCATCTAAAAACAGGGATGATAGCTCATATATGAGACTTCAAACGTATTTTATTTTGAAACTCTACATCAGAATGTCCTGATTTTTTCTGAGTGACTAGATGGGGTGTCCTGCTATCACCATGGAGTTAGATGAGTCTTTGATACTGGACATCTTTTTTTTTTTATTCTCATCTAAAAACAGGGATGATAGCTCATGCAATAGAGATTTCAAAGGTCTTTTATTTTGAAACTGTACATCAGAATGTCCTGATTCTCCCTGAGTGACTAGGTGGGGTGTCCTGCTATCACCCTGGAGTTAGATGAGTCTTTGATATTGGACTCTATTTGTTTTATTATCATCTAAAAACAGGGATGATAGCTCATATATGAGACTTCAAAGGTCTTTTATTTTGAAACTCTACATCAGGATGTCCTGATTCTCCCTGAGTGACTAGGTGGGGTGTCCTGCTATCACCCTGGAGTGAGATGAGTCTTTGATATTGGACAGTATTTGTTTTATTCTCATCTAAAAACAGGGATGATAGCTCATATATGAGATTTCAAAGGTCTTTTATTTTGAAACTCTACATCAGAATGTCCTGATTTTTTCGGAGTGACTAGAAGGGGTGTCCTGCTATCACCCTGGAGTGAGATGAGTATTTGATACTCGACAGTTTTTGTTTTATTCTCATCTAAACAGAGAGGGATGATAGCTCATATATGAGATTTCAAAGGTCTTTTATTTTGAAACTGTACATCAGAATGTCCTGATTCTCCCTGAGTGACTAGGTGGGGTGTCCTGCTATCAGCCTGGAGTGAAATGAGTCTTTGATACTGGACAGTGTTTGTTTTATTCCCATCTAAAAACAGGGATGATAGATCATATATGAGACTTCAAAGGTATTTTATTTTGAAACTCTAAATCAGAATGTCCTGATGTTTTCTGAGTTCTCTAGGAGGGGTGTCCTGCTATCACCCTGGAGTGAGATGCGTCTTTGATACTGGACAGTTTTTGTTTTATTCTCATCTAAAAACAGGAATGATAGCTCATGCAATAGAGATTTCAAAGGTCTTTTATTTTGAAACTGTACATCAGAATGTCCTGATTCTCCCTGAGTGACTAGGTGGGGAGTCCTGCTATCACTCTGGAGTGAGATGAGTCTTTGATATTGGACAGTATTTGTTTTATTCTCATCTAAAAACAGGGATGATAGCTCATGCAATAGAGATTTCAAAGGTCTTTTATTTTGAAACTGTACATCAGAATGTCCTGATTCTCCCTGAGTGACTAGGTGGGGAGTCCTGCTATCACTCTGGAGTGAGATGAGTCTTTGATATTGGACAGTATTTGTTTTATTCTCATCTAAAATCAGCGATGATAGCTCATGCAATAGAGATTTCAGAGGTCTTTTATTTTGAAATTCTACATCAGAATGTCCTGATTCTCCCTGAGTGACTAGGTGGGGTGTCCTGCTATCACCCTGGAGTGAGATGAGTCTTTGATACTGGAGAGTTTTTGTTTTATTCTCATCTAAACAGAGAGGGATGATAGCTCATATATGAGATTTCAAAGGTCTTTTATTTTGAAACTCTAATCAGAATGTCCTGATTTTTTCTGAGTGACTAGATGGGGTGTCCTGCTATCACCATGGAGTTAGATGAGTCTTTGATACTGGACAGTTTTTGTTTTATTCTCATGTAAAAACAGGGATGATAGCTCATGCAATAGAGATTTCAAAGGTCTTTTATTTTGAATTCTACATCAGAATGTCCTGATTCTCCCTGAGTGACTAGGTGGGGTGTCCTGCTATCAACCTGGAGTGAGATGAGTCTTTGATATTGGACAGTATTTGTTTTATTCTCATCTAAAAACAGGGATGATAGCTCATATATGAGACTTCAAAGGTCTTTTATTTTGAAACTCTACATCAGAATGTCCTGATGTTTTCGGAGTGACTAGAAAGGGTGTCCTGCTATCACCCTGGAGTGAGATGAGTCTTTGATACTGGACTGTTTTTGTTTTATTCTCCTCTAAAAACAGGGATGATAGCTCATACAATAGAGATGTCAAAGGTCTTTTATTTTGAAACTCTACATCAGAAAATCCTGATTCGACCTGAGTGACTAGGTGGGGTGTCCTGTTATCACCCTGAAGGGAAATGAGTATTTGATAGTGGACAGTTTTTGTTTTAGTCTTATCTAAATACAGAGGGATGATAGCTCATATATGAGAATTCAAAGGTCTTTTATTTTGAAACTCTAGATCAGAATGTCCTGATTCTCCCTGAGTGACTAGGTGGGGTGTCCTGCTATCACCCTGGAGTGAGATGAGTCTTTGATATTGGACAGTATTTGTTTTATTCTCATCTAAAAACAGGGATGATAGCTCATATATGAGATTTCAAAGCTCTTTTATTTTGAAACTGTACATCAGAATGTCCTGATTCTCCCTGAGTGACTAGGTGGGGTGTCCTGCTATCAGCCTGGAGTGAGATGAGTCTTTGATATTGGACAGTATTTGTTTTATTCTCATCTAAAAATAGGGATGATAGCTCATATATAAAACTTCAAAGGTCTTTTATTTTGAAACTCTACATCAGAATGTCCTAACTTTTTTCTGAGTGACTAGGTGGGGTGTCCTGCTATCCACCCTATAGTGAGATGAGTCTTTGATACTGGACAGTGTTTGTTTTATTCCCATCTAAAAACAGGGATGATAGATCATATATGAGATTTCAAAGGTCTTTTATTTTGAAACTCTAAATCAGAATGTCCTGATTTTCTCTGAGTAAATAGATGGGGTGTCCTGCTATCACCATGGAGTTAGATGAGTCTTTGATATTGGACAGTATTTGTTTTATTCTCATCTAAAAATAGGGATGATAGCTCATATATAAAATTTCAAAGGTCTTTTATTTTGAAACTGTGCATCAGAATGTTCTGATTTTTTCTGAGTGACTAGGTGGGGTGTCCTGCTATCACCCTGGAGTGAGATGAGTCTTTGATACTGGACAGTTTCTGTTTTATTCTCATCTAAACAGAGAGGGATGATAGCTCATATATGAGATTTCAAAGGTCTTTTATTTTGAAACTCTACATCAGAATGTCCTGATTTTTTCGGAGTGACTAGATGGGGTGTCCTGCTATCACCATGGAGTTAGATGAGTCTTTGATACTGGACATTTTTTTTTTAAATTCTCATCTAAAAACAGGGATGATAGCTCATGCAATAGAGATTTCAAAGGTCTTTTATTTTGAAACTGTACATCAGAATGTCCTGATTCTCCCTGAGTGACTAGGTGGGGTGTCCTGCTATCACCCTGGAGTTAGATGAGTCTTTGATATTGGACTATATTTGTCTTATTCTCATCTAAAAACAGTGATGATAGCTCATATATGAGACTTCAAAGGTCTTTTATTTTGAAACTCTACATCAGAATGTCCTGATTCTCCCTGAGTGACTAGGTGGGGTGTCCTGCTATCACCCTGGAGTAAGATGAGTCATTGATATTGGACAGTATTTGTTTTATGCTCATCTAAAAACAGGGATGATAGCTCATATATGAGACTTCAAAGGTCTTTTATTTTGAAACTCTATATCAGAATGTCCTGATTTTTTCGGAGTGACTAGAAGGGGTGTCCTGCTATCACCCTGGAGTGAGATGAGTATTTGATACTAGACAGTTTTTGTTTTATTCTCATCTAAACAGAGAGGGATGATAGCTCATATATGAGATTTCAAAGGTCTTTTATTTTGAAACTCTACTTCAGAATGTCCTGATTTTCTCTGAGTGAATAGATGGGGTGTCCTGCTATCACCATGGAGTTAGATGAGTCTTTGATACTGGACAGTGTTTGATTTATTCCCATCTAAAAACAGGGATGATAGCTCATATATGAGACTTCAAAGGTATTTTATTTTGAAACTCTAAATCAGAATGTCCAGATGTTTTCTGAGTGACTAGGTGGGGTGTCCTTCTATCACCCTGGAGTGAGATGAGTCTTTGATACTGGACAGTTTTTGTTTTATTCTCATCTAAAACAGGGATGATAGCTCATACAATAGAGATTTCAAAGGTCTTTTATTTTGAAACACTACATCAGAATGTCCTGATGTTTTCTGAGTTCTCTAGGTTGGGTGTCCTGCTATCACCCTGGAGTGAGATGCGTCTTTGATACTGGACAGTTTTTGTTTTATTCTCATCTAAAAACAGGAATGATAGCTCATGCAATAGAGATTTCAAAGGTCTTTTATTTTGAAACTGTACATCAGAATGTCCTGATTCTCCCTGAGTGACTAGGTGGGGAGTCCTGCTATCACTCTGGAGTAAGATGAGTCTTTGATATTGGACAGTATTTGTTTTATTCTCATCTAAAAACAGGGATGATAGCTCATGCAATAGAGATTTCAAAGGTCTTTTATTTTGAAACTGTACATCAGAATATCCTGATTCTCCCTGAGTGACTAGGTGGGGAGTCCTGCTATCACTCTGGAGTGAGATGAGTCTTTGATATTGGACAGTATTTGTTTTATTCTCATCTAAAAACAGGGATGATAGCTCATGCAATAGAGATTGCAGAGGTCTTTTATTTTGAAATTCTACATCAGAATGTCCTGATTCTCCCTGAGTGACTAGGTGGGGTGTCCTGCTATCACCCTGGAGTGAGATGAGTCTTTGATACTGGAGAGTTTTTGTTTTATTCTCATCTAAACAGAGAGGGATGATAGCTCATATATGAGATTTCAAAGGTCTTTTATTTTGAAACTCTAATCAGAATGTCCTGATTTTTTCTGAGTGACTAGATGGGGTGTCCTGCTATCACCCTGGAGTGAGATGAGTCTTTGATACTGGACAGTTTTTGTTTTATTCTCCTCTAAAAACAGGGATGATAGCTCATACAATAGAGATGTCAAAGGTCTTTTATTTTGAAACTCTACATCAGAAAATCCTGATTCGCCCTGAGTGACTAGGTGGGTTGTCCTGTTATCACCCTGAAGGGAAATGAGTATTTGATACTGGACAGTTTTTGTTTTATTCTTATCTAAATACAGAGGGATGATAGCTCATATATGAGATTTCAAAGGTCTTTTATTTTGAAACTCTACATCAGAATGTCCTGATTCTCCCTGAGTGACTAGGTGGGGTGTCATGCTATCACCCTGGAGAGAGATGAGTCTTTGATACTGGACAGTTATTGTTTTATTCTCATCTAAAAACAGGGATGATAGCTCATATATGAGACTTCAAAGGTCTTTTATTTTGAAACTCTACATCAGAATGTCCTGATTCTCCCTGAGTGACTAGGTGGGGTGTCCTGCTATCACCATGGAGTTAGATGAGTCTTTGATACTGGACAGTGTTTGTTTTATTCCCATCTAAAAACAGGGATGATAGCTCATATATGAGACTTCAAACGTATTTTATTTTGAAAATCTAAATCAGAATGTCCTGATTCTCCCTGAGTGACTAGGTGGGGTGTCCTGCTATCACCCTGGAGTGAGATGAGTCTTTGATACTTGACAGTGTTTGTTTTATTCCCATCTAAAAACAGGGATGATAGATCATATATGAGACTTCAAAGGTATTTTATTTTGAAACTCTAAATCAGAATGTCCTGATTCTCCCTGAGTGACTAGGTGGGGTGTCCTGCTATCACCCTGGAGTGAGATGAGTCTTTGATATTGGACAGTTTTTGTTTTATTCTCATCTAAACAGAGAGGGATGATAGCTCATGCAATAGAGATTTCAGAGGTCTTTTATTTTGAAATTCTACATCAGAATGTCCTGATTCTCCCTGAGTGACTAGGTGGGGTGTCCTGCTATCACCCTGGAGTGGGAGATGAGTCTTTGATACTGGAGAGTTTTTGTTTTATTCTCATCTAAACCGAGAGGGATGATAGCTCATATATGAGATTTCAAAGGTCTTTTATTTTGAAACTCTACTTCAGAATGTCCTGATTTTCTCTGAGTGAATAGATGGGGTGTCCTGCTATCACCATGGAGTTAGATGAGTCTTTGATACTGGACAGTGTTTGATTTATTCCCATCTAAAAACAGGGATGATAGCTCATATATGAGACTTCAAAGGTATTTTATTTTGAAACTCTAAATCAGAATGTCCAGATGTTTTCTGAGTGACTAGGTGGGGTGTCCTTCTATCACCCTGGAGTGAGATGAGTCTTTGATACTGGACAGTTTTTGTTTTATTCTCATCTAAAACAGGGATGATAGCTCATACAATAGAGATTTCAAAGGTCTTTTATTTTGAAACACTACATCAGAATGTCCTGATGTTTTCTGAGTTCTCTAGGTTGGGTGTCCTGCTATCACCCTGGAGTGAGATGCGTCTTTGATACTGGACAGTTTTTGTTTTATTCTCATCTAAAAACAGGAATGATAGCTCATGCAATAGAGATTTCAAAGGTCTTTTATTTTGAAACTGTACATCAGAATGTCCTGATTCTCCCTGAGTGACTAGGTGGGGAGTCCTGCTATCACTCTGGAGTAAGATGAGTCTTTGATATTGGACAGTATTTGTTTTATTCTCATCTAAAAACAGGGATGATAGCTCATGCAATAGAGATTTCAAAGGTCTTTTATTTTGAAACTGTACATCAGAATATCCTGATTCTCCCTGAGTGACTAGGTGGGGAGTCCTGCTATCACTCTGGAGTGAGATGAGTCTTTGATATTGGACAGTATTTGTTTTATTCTCATCTAAAAACAGGGATGATAGCTCATGCAATAGAGATTGCAGAGGTCTTTTATTTTGAAATTCTACATCAGAATGTCCTGATTCTCCCTGAGTGACTAGGTGGGGTGTCCTGCTATCACCCTGGAGTGAGATGAGTCTTTGATACTGGAGAGTTTTTGTTTTATTCTCATCTAAACAGAGAGGGATGATAGCTCATATATGAGATTTCAAAGGTCTTTTATTTTGAAACTCTAATCAGAATGTCCTGATTTTTTCTGAGTGACTAGATGGGGTGTCCTGCTATCACCCTGGAGTGAGATGAGTCTTTGATACTGGACAGTTTTTGTTTTATTCTCCTCTAAAAACAGGGATGATAGCTCATACAATAGAGATGTCAAAGGTCTTTTATTTTGAAACTCTACATCAGAAAATCCTGATTCGCCCTGAGTGACTAGGTGGGTTGTCCTGTTATCACCCTGAAGGGAAATGAGTATTTGATACTGGACAGTTTTTGTTTTATTCTTATCTAAATACAGAGGGATGATAGCTCATATATGAGATTTCAAAGGTCTTTTATTTTGAAACTCTACATCAGAATGTCCTGATTCTCCCTGAGTGACTAGGTGGGGTGTCATGCTATCACCCTGGAGAGAGATGAGTCTTTGATACTGGACAGTTATTGTTTTATTCTCATCTAAAAACAGGGATGATAGCTCATATATGAGACTTCAAAGGTCTTTTATTTTGAAACTCTACATCAGAATGTCCTGATTCTCCCTGAGTGACTAGGTGGGGTGTCCTGCTATCACCATGGAGTTAGATGAGTCTTTGATACTGGACAGTGTTTGTTTTATTCCCATCTAAAAACAGGGATGATAGCTCATATATGAGACTTCAAACGTATTTTATTTTGAAAATCTAAATCAGAATGTCCTGATTCTCCCTGAGTGACTAGGTGGGGTGTCCTGCTATCACCCTGGAGTGAGATGAGTCTTTGATACTTGACAGTGTTTGTTTTATTCCCATCTAAAAACAGGGATGATAGATCATATATGAGACTTCAAAGGTATTTTATTTTGAAACTCTAAATCAGAATGTCCTGATTCTCCCTGAGTGACTAGGTGGGGTGTCCTGCTATCACCCTGGAGTGAGATGAGTCTTTGATATTGGACAGTTTTTGTTTTATTCTCATCTAAACAGAGAGGGATGATAGCTCATGCAATAGAGATTTCAGAGGTCTTTTATTTTGAAATTCTACATCAGAATGTCCTGATTCTCCCTGAGTGACTAGGTGGGGTGTCCTGCTATCACCCTGGAGTGGGAGATGAGTCTTTGATACTGGAGAGTTTTTGTTTTATTCTCATCTAAACCGAGAGGGATGATAGCTCATATATGAGATTTCAAAGGTCTTTTATTTTGAAACTCTACTTCAGAATGTCCTGATTTTCTCTGAGTGAATAGATGGGGTGTCCTGCTATCACCATGGAGTTAGATGAGTCTTTGATACTGGACAGTGTTTGATTTATTCCCATCTAAAAACAGGGATGATAGCTCATATATGAGACTTCAAAGGTATTTTATTTTGAAACTCTACATCAGAATGTCCTGATTTTTTCGGAGTGACTAGAAGGGGTGTCCTGCTATCACCCTGGAGTGAGATGAGTATTTGATACTCGACAGTTTTTGTTTTATTCTCATCTAAACAGAGAGGGATGATAGCTCATATATGAGATTTCAAAGGTCTTTTATTTTGAAACTGTACATCAGAATGTCCTGATTCTCCCTGAGTGACTAGGTGGGGTGTCCTGCTATCAGCCTGGAGTGAGATGAGTCTTTGATATTGGACAGTATGTGTTTTATTCTCATCTAAAAATAGGGATGATAGCTCATATATAAAACTTCAAAGGTCTTTTATTTTGAAACTGTACATCAGAATGTCCTAACTTTTTTCTGAGTGACTAGGTGGGGTGTCCTGCTATCACCCTGTAGTGAGATGAGTATTTGATACTGGACAGTGTTTGTTTTATTCCCATCTAAAAACAGGGATGATAGCTCATACAATAGAGATGTCAAAGGTCTTTTATTTTGAAACTGTACATCAGACTGTCCTGATTCTCCCTGAGTGACTAGGTGGGGTGTCATGCTATCACCCTGGAGTGAGATGAGTCTTTGATACTGAACGGTTATTGTTTTATTCTCATCTAAAAACAGGGATGATAGCTCATATATGAGACTTCAAAGGTATTTTATTTTGAAAATCTAAATCAGAATGTCCTGATTTTTTCTGAGTGACTAGATGGGGTGTCCTGCTATCACCCTGGAGTGAGATGAGCCTTTGATACTGGACAGTTTTTGTTTTATTCTCATCTAAACAGAGAGGGATGATAGCTCATAAATGAGATTTCAAAGGTCTTTTATTTTGAAACTCTACATCAGAATGTCCTGATTCTCCCTGAGTGACTAGGTGGGGTGTCCTGCTATCACCCTGGAGTGAGATGAGTCTTTGATACTGGACAGTTTTTGTTTTATTCTCCTCTAAAAACAGGGATGATAGCTCATACAATAAAGATGTCAAAGGTCTTTTATTTTGAAACTCTACATCAGAAAATCCTGATTCGCCCTGAGTGACTAGGTGGGTTGTTCTGTTATCACCCTGAAGGGAAATGAGTATTTGATACTGGACAGTTTTTGTTTTATTCTTATCTAAATACAGAGGTATGATAGCTCATATATGAGATTTCAAAGGTCTTTTATTTTGAAACTCTACATCAGAATGTCCTGATTCTCCCTGAGTGACTAGGTGGGGTGTCATGCTATCACCCTGGAGAGAGATGAGTCTTTGATACTGGACAGTTATTGTTTTATGCTCATCTAAAAACAGGGATGATAGCTCATATATGAGACTTCAAAGGTCTTTTATTTTGAAACTCTACATCAGAATGTCCTGATTCTCCCTGAGTGACTAGGTGGGGTGTCCTGCTATCACCATGGAGTTAGATGAGTCTTTGATACTGGACAGTGTTTGTTTTATTCCCATCTAAAAACAGGGATGATAGCTCATATATGAGACTTCAAACGTATTTTATTTTGAAAATCTAAATCAGAATGTCCTGATTCTCCCTGAGTGACTAGGTGGGGTGTCCTGCTATCACCCTGGAGTGAGATGAGTCTTTGATACTTGACAGTGTTTGTTTTATTCCCATCTAAAAACAGGGATGATAGATCATATATGAGACTTCAAAGGTATTTTATTTTGAAACTCTAAATCAGAATGTCCTGATTCTCCCTGAGTGACTAGGTGGGGTGTCCTGCTATCACCCTGGAGTGAGATGAGTCTTTGATATTGGACAGTTTTTGTTTTATTCTCATCTAAACAGAGAGGGATGATAGCTCATGCAATAGAGATTTCAGAGGTCTTTTATTTTGAAATTCTACATCAGAATGTCCTGATTCTCCCTGAGTGACTAGGTGGGGTGTCCTGCTATCACCCTGGAGTGGGAGATGAGTCTTTGATACTGGAGAGTTTTTGTTTTATTCTCATCTAAACAGAGAGGGATGATAGCTCATATATGAGATTTCAAAGGTCTTTTATTTTGAATTCTACATCAGAATGTCCTGATTTTTTCTGAGTGACTAGATGGGGTGTCCTGCTATCACCATGGAGTTAGATGAGTCTTTGATACTGGACATCTTTTTTTTTTTATTCTCATCTAAAAACAGGGATGATAGTTCATGCAATAGAGATTTCAAAGGTCTTTTATTTTGAAACTGTACATCAGAATGTCCTGATTCTCCCTGAGTAACTAGGTGGGGTGTCCTGCTATCACCCTGGAGTGAGATGAGTCTTTGATATTGGACAGTATTTGTTTTATTCTCATCTAAAAACAGGGATGATAGCTCATATATGAGACTTCAAAGGTCTTTTATTTTGAAACTCTACATCAGAATGTCCTGATTTTTTCGGAGTGACTAGAAGGGGTGTCCTGCTATCACCCTGGAGTGAGATGAGTATTTGATACTCGACAGTTTTTGTTTTATTCTCATCTAAACAGAGAGGGATGATAGCTCATATATGAGATTTCAAAGGTCTTTTATTTTGAAACTGTACATCAGAATGTCCTGATTCTCCCTGAGTGACTAGGTGGGGTGTCCTGCTATCAGCCTGGAGTGAGATGAGTCTTTGATATTGGACAGTATGTGTTTTATTCTCATCTAAAAATAGGGATGATAGCTCATATATAAAACTTCAAAGGTCTTTTATTTTGAAACTGTACATCAGAATGTCCTAACTTTTTTCTGAGTGACTAGGTGGGGTGTCCTGCTATCACCCTGTAGTGAGATGAGTCTTTGATACTGGACAGTGTTTGTTTTATTCCCATCTAAAAACAGGGATGATAGCTCATACAATAGAGATGTCAAAGGTCTTTTATTTTGAAACTGTACATCAGACTGTCCTGATTCTCCCTGAGTGACTAGGTGGGGTGTCATGCTATCACCCTGGAGTGAGATGAGTCTTTGATACTGAACGGTTATTGTTTTATTCTCATCTAAAAACAGGGATGATAGCTCATATATGAGACTTCAAAGGTATTTTATTTTGAAAATCTAAATCAGAATGTCCTGATTTTTTCTGAGTGACTAGATGGGGTGTCCTGCTATCACCCTGGAGTGAGATGAGCCTTTGATACTGGACAGTTTTTGTTTTATTCTCATCTAAACAGAGAGGGATGATAGCTCATAAATGAGATTTCAAAGGTCTTTTATTTTGAAACTCTACATCAGAATGTCCTGATTCTCCCTGAGTGACTAGGTGGGGTGTCCTGCTATCACCCTGGAGTGAGATGAGTCTTTGATACTGGACAGTTTTTGTTTTATTCTCCTCTAAAAACAGGGATGATAGCTCATACAATAAAGATGTCAAAGGTCTTTTATTTTGAAACTCTACATCAGAAAATCCTGATTCGCCCTGAGTGACTAGGTGGGTTGTTCTGTTATCACCCTGAAGGGAAATG
Source organism: Notothenia rossii (assembly GCF_949606895.1). Classification (NCBI taxonomy): domain Eukaryota; kingdom Metazoa; phylum Chordata; class Actinopteri; order Perciformes; family Nototheniidae; genus Notothenia; species Notothenia rossii. Next base: position 45,559,408 of record NC_136902.1, read on the forward strand.
AGTATTTGATACTGGATAGTTTTTGTTTTATTCTTATCTAAATACAGAGGGATGATAGCTCATATATGAGATTTCAAAGGTCTTTTATTTTGAAACTCTACATCAGAATGTCCTGATTCTCCCTGAGTGACTAGGTGGGGTGTCATGCTATCACCCTGGAGAGAGATGAGTCTTTGATACTGGACAGTTATTGTTTTATTCTCATCTAAAAACAGGGATGATAGCTCATATATGAGATTTCAAAGGTCTTTTATTTTGAAACTCTACATCAGAATGTCCTGATTCTCCCTGAGTGACTAGGTGGGGTGTCCTGCTATCACCATGGAGTTAGATGAATCTTTGATACTGGACAGTGTTTGTTTTATTCCCATCTAAAAACAGGGATGATAGCTCATATATGAGACTTCAAACGTATTTTATTTTGAAAATCTAAATCAGAATGTCCTGATTCTCCCTGAGTGACTAGGTGGGTTGTCCTGCTATCACCCTGGAGTGAGATGAGTCTTTGATACTGGACAGTTTTTGTTTTATTCTTATCTAAATAGAGAGGGATGATAGCTCATATATGAGATTTCAAAGGTTTTTTATTTTGAAACCCTACATCAGAATGTCCTGATTTTTTCTGAGTGACTAGATGGGGTGTCCTGCTATCACCATGAAGTTAGATGAGTCTTTGATACTGGACATCTTTTTTTTTTTATTCTCATCTAAACAGAGAGGGATGATAGCTCATATATGAGATTTCAAAGGTCTTTTATTTTGAAACTGTACATCAGAATGTCCTGATTCTCCCTGAGTGACTAGGTGGGGTGTCCTGCTATCACCCTGTAGTGAGATGAGTCTTTGATACTGGACAGTGTTTGTTTTATTCCCATCTAAAAACAGGGATGATAGATCATATATGAGACTTCAAAGGTATTTTATTTTGAAACTCTAAATCAGAATGTCCTGATTCTCCCTGAGTGACTAGGTGGGGTGTCCTGCTATCACCCTGGAGTGAGATGAGTCTTTGATATTGGACAGTATTTGTTTTGTTCTCATCTAAAAACAGGGATGATAGCTCATGCAATAGAGATTTCAGAGGTCTTTTATTTTGAAGTTCTACATCAGAATGTCCTGATTCTCCCTGAGTGACTAGGTGGGGTGTCCTGCTATCTCCCTGGAGTGAGATGAGTCTTTGATACTGGAGAGTTTTTGTTTTATTCTCATCTAAACAGAGAGGGATGATAGCTCATATATGAGATTTCAAAGGTCTTTTATTTTGAAACTCTAGATCAGAATGTCCTGATTTTTTCGGAGTGACTAGAAGGGGTGTCCTGCTATCACCCTGGAGTGAGATGAGTATTTGATACTCGACAGTTTTTGTTTTATTCTCATCTAAACAGAGAGGGATGATAGCTCATATATGAGATTTCAAAGGTCTTTTATTTTGAAACTGTAAATCAGAATGTCCTGATTCTCCCTGAGTGACTAGGTGGGGTGTCCTGCTATCACCCTGGAGTGAGATGAGTCTTTGATACTGGACAGTTTTTGTTTTATTCTCCTCTAAAAACAGGGATGATAGCTCATACAATAAAGATGTCAAAGGTCTTTTATTTTGAAACTCTACATCAGAAAATCCTGATTCGCCCTGAGTGACTAGGTGGGTTGTTCTGTTATCACCCTGAAGGGAAATGAGTATTTGATACTGGATAGTTTTTGTTTTATTCTTATCTAAATACAGAGGGATGATAGCTCATATATGAGATTTCAAAGGTCTTTTATTTTGAAACTCTACATCAGAATGTCCTGATTCTCCCTGAGTGACTAGGTGGGGTGTCATGCTATCACCCTGGAGAGAGATGAGTCTTTGATACTGGACAGTTATTGTTTTATTCTCATCTAAAAACAGGGATGATAGCTCATATATGAGACTTCAAAGGTCTTTTATTTTGAAACTCTACATCAGAATGTCCTGATTCTCCCTGAGTGACTAGGTGGGGTGTCCTGCTATCACCATGGAGTTAGATGAATCTTTGATACTGGACAGTGTTTGTTTTATTCCCATCTAAAAACAGGGATGATAGCTCATATATGAGACTTCAAACGTATTTTATTTTGAAAATCTAAATCAGAATGTCCTGATTCTCCCTGAGTGACTAGGTGGGTTGTCCTGCTATCACCCTGGAGTGAGATGAGTCTTTGATACTGGACAGTTTTTGTTTTATTCTCATCTAAATAGAGAGGGATGATAGCTCATATATGAGATTTCAAAGGTTTTTTATTTTGAAACCCTACATCAGAATGTCCTGATTTTTTCTGAGTGACTAGATGGGGTGTCCTGCTATCACCATGAAGTTAGATGAGTCTTTGATACTGGACATCTTTTTTTTTTTATTCTCATCTAAACAGAGAGGGATGATAGCTCATATATGAGATTTCAAAGGTCTTTTATTTTGAAACTGTACATCAGAATGTCCTGATTCTCCCTGAGTGACTAGGTGGGGTGTCCTGCTATCACCCTGTAGTGAGATGAGTCTTTGATACTGGACAGTGTTTGTTTTATTCCCATCTAAAAACAGGGATGATAGATCATATATGAGATTTCAAAGGTATTTTATTTTGAAACTCTAAATCAGAATGTCCTGATTCTCCCTGAGTGACTAGGTGGGGTGTCCTGCTATCACCCTGGAGTGAGATGAGTCTTTGATATTGGACAGTATTTGTTTTGTTCTCATCTAAAAACAGGGATGATAGCTCATGCAATAGAGATTTCAGAGGTCTTTTATTTTGAAGTTCTACATCAGAATGTCCTGATTCTCCCTGAGTGACTAGGTGGGGTGTCCTGCTATCTCCCTGGAGTGAGATGAGTCTTTGATACTGGAGAGTTTTTGTTTTATTCTCATCTAAACAGAGAGGGATGATAGCTCATATATGAGATTTCAAAGGTCTTTTATTTTGAAACTCTAGATCAGAATGTCCTGATTTTTTCGGAGTGACTAGAAGGGGTGTCCTGCTATCACCCTGGAGTGAGATGAGTATTTGATACTCGACAGTTTTTGTTTTATTCTCATCTAAACAGAGAGGGATGATAGCTCATATATGAGATTTCAAAGGTCTTTTATTTTGAAACTGTAAATCAGAATGTCCTGATTCTCCCTGAGTGACTAGGTTGGGTGTCATGCTATCACCCTGGAGTGAGATGAGTCTTTGATACTGAACAGTTATTGTTTTATTCTCATCTAAAAACAGGGATGATAGCTCATATATGAGACTTCAAAGGTATTTTATTTTGAAAATCTAAATCAGAATGTCCTGATTTTTTCTGAGTGACTAGATGGGGTGTCCTGCTATCACCCTGGAGTGAGATGAGCCTTTGATACTGGACAGTTTTTGTTTTATTCTCATCTAAACAGAGAGGGATGATAGCTCATAAATGAGATTTCAAAGGTCTTTTATTTTGAAACTCTACATCAGAATGTCCTGATTTTTTCTGAGTGACTAGATGGGGTGTCCTGCTATCACCATGTAGTTAGATGAGTCTTTGATACTGGACATTCTTTTTTTTAATTCTCATCTAAAAACAGGGATGATAGCTCATGCAATAGAGATTTCAAAGGTCTTTTATTTTGAAACTGTACATCAGAATGTCCTGATTCTCCCTGAGTGACTAGGTGGGGTGTCCTGCTAAAACCCTGGAGTTAGATGAGTCTTTGATATTGGACTCTATTTGTTTTATTCTCATCTAAAAACAGGGATGATAGCTCATATATGAGACTTCAAAGGTCTTTTATTTTGAAAATCTACATCAGAATGTCCTGATTCTCCCTGAGTGACTAGGTGGGGTGTCCTGCTATCACCCTGGAGTGAGATGAGTCTTTGATATTGGACAGTATTTGTTTTATTCTCATCTAAAAACAGGGATGATAGCTCATATATGAGATTTCAAAGGTCTTTTATTTTGAAACTCTATATCAGAATGTCCTGATTCTTTCGGAGTGACTAGAAGGGGTGTCCTGCTATCACCCTGGAGTGAGATGAGTATTTGATACTCGACAGTTTTTGTTTTATTCTCATCTAAACAGAGAGGGATGATAGCTCATATATGAGATTTCAAAGGTCTTTTATTTTGAAACTCTACATCAGAATGTCCTGATTTTCTCTGAGTGAATAGATGGGGTGTCTTGCTATCACCATGGAGTTAGATGAGTCTTTGATACTGGACAGTGTTTGTTTTATTCTCATCTAAAAATAGGGATGATAGCTCATATATAAAACTTCAAAGGTCTTTTATTTTGAAACTGTACATCAGAATGTCCTAACTTTTTTCTGAGTGACTAGGTGGGGTGTCCTGCTATCACCCTGTAGTGAGATGAGTCTTTGATACTGGACAGTGTTTGTGTTATTCCCATCTAAAAACAGGGATGATAGATCATATATGAGACTTCAAAGGTATTTTATTTTGAAACTCTAAATCAGAATGTCCTGATTCTCCCTGAGTGACTAGGTGGGGTGTCCTGCTATCACCCTGGAGTGAGATGAGTCTTTGATATTGGACAGTATTTGTTTTATTCTCATCTAAAAACAGGGATGATAGCTCATGCAATAGAGATTTCAGAGGTCTTTTATTTTGAAGTTCTACATCAGAATGTCCTGATTCTCCCTGAGTGACTAGGTGGGGTGTCCTGCTATCTCCCTGGAGTGAGATGAGTCTTTGATACTGGAGAGTTTTGGTTTTATTCTCATCTAAACAGAGAGGGATGATAGCTCATATATGAGATTTCAAAGGTCTTTTATTTTGAATTCTACATCAGAATGTCCTGATTTTTTCTGAGTGACTAGATGGGGTGTCCTGCTATCACCATGGAGTTAGATGAGTCTTTGATACTGGACATCTTTTTTTTTTATTCTCATCTAAAAACAGGGATGATAGTTCATGCAATAGAGATTTCAAAGGTCTTTTATTTTGAAACTGTACATCAGAATGTACTGATTCTCCCTGAGTGACTAGGTGGGGTGTCCTGCTATCACCCTGGAGTGAGATGAGTCTTTGATATTGGACAGTATTTGTTTTATTCTCATCTAAAAACAGGGATGATAGCTCATATATGAGACTTCAAAGGTATTTTATTTTGAAACTCTAGATCAGAATGTCCTGATTTTTTCGGAGTGACTAGAAGGGGTGTCCTGCTATCACCCTGGAGTGAGATGAGTATTTGATACTCGACAGTTTTTGTTTTATTCTCATCTAAACAGAGAGGGATGATAGCTCATATATGAGATTTCAAAGGTCTTTTATTTTGAAACTGTAAATCAGAATGTCCTGAGTCTCCCTGAGTGACTAGGTGGGGTGTCCTGCTATCAGCCTGGAGTGAGATGAGTCTTTGATATTGGACAGTATTTGTTTTATTCTCATCTAAAAATAGGGATGATAGCTCATATATAAAACTTCAAAGGTCTTTTATTTTGAAACTGTACATCAGAATGTCCTAACTTTTTTCTGAGTGACTAGGTGGGGTGTCCTGCTATCACCCTGTAGTGAGATGAGTCTTTGATACTGGACAGTGTTTGTTTTATTCCCATCTAAAAACAGGGATGATAGATCATATATGAGACTTCAAAGGTATTTTATTTTGAAACTCTAAATCAGAATGTCCTGATTCTCCCTGAGTGACTAGGTGGGGTGTCCTGCTATCACCCTGGAGTGAGATGAGTCTTTGATACTGGATAGTTTTTGTTTTATTCTCATCTAAAAACAGGGATGATAGCTCATACAATAGAGATGTCAAAGGTCTTTTATTTTGAAACTGTACATCAGAATGTCCTGATTCTCCCTGAGTGACTAGGTGGGGTGTCATGCTATCACCCTGGAGTGAGATGAGTCTTTGATACTGAACAGTTATTGTTTTATTCTCATCTAAAAACAGGGATGATAGCTCATATATGAGACTTCAAAGGTATTTTATTTTGAAAATCTAAATCAGAATGTCCTGATTTTTTCTGAGTGACTAGATGGGGTGTCCTGCTATCACCCTGGAGTGAGATGAGTCTTTGATACTGGACAGTTTTTGTTTTATTCTCATCTAAAAACGGGGATGATAGCTCATGCAATAGAGATTTCAAAGGTCTTTTATTTTGAAACTGTACATGAGAATGTCCTGATTCTCCCTGAGTGACTAGGTGGGGTGTCCTGCTATCACCCTGGATTGAGATGAGTCTTTGATATTGGACAGTATTTGTTTTGTTCTCATCTAAAAACAGGGATGATAGCTCATGCAATAGAGATTTCAGAGGTCTTTTATTTTGAAATTCTACACCAGAATGTCCTGATTCTCCCTGAGTGACTAGGTGGGGTGTCCTGCTATCACCCTGGAGTGAGATGAGTTTTTGATATTGGACAGTATTTGTTTTATTCTCATCTAAAAACAGGGATGATAGCTCATATATGAGACTTCAAAGGTATTTTATTTTGAAACTCTAAATCAGAATGTCCTGATTCTCCCTGAGTGACTAGGTGGGGTGTCCTGCTATCACCCTGGAGTGAGATGAGTCTTTGATATTGGAC